>NC_138724.1:6514488-6669488 GCF_965113295.1 Leuciscus leuciscus | reverse complement strand
TTGTAGTAGCTCAAAGTTTTTTGCTGTTTAAACTGTAAACCATTCCTTTATTACTGTGATTACTGGTGAAAATAGCCAATGTGCTGAAATATTAGAAGAGCATCAATTCATGGAAAAAATATAACTTGAAATATGGGGATAAAAGGTTTCTGCCCAATGCGACAATGAAGTAGCCTACAGCTTGGCAGCACTGCATCTCCATCAATGAGAAAGTCTAGTTTATTATGCAAAGGTTTTAAGGTTAACTGTTGTTTTATGAATTGCAACACTTGCTACAACCTGTCAAACCTAAGCCCATTTCCAATACTTTTTAACCTAAATTAATTTGTTAAAGACTACTTTTTTATTTTTTTTTACTAAAATTGACTAAAACTTGACTAAAACCTTTTTGCGTTTTCGTCGACTAAAACTTGACTAAAACCTTTTTATGTTTTCGTCGACTAAAACTTGACTAAAACTATAAAGTTTATAAGTGACTAAAATGTGACTAAAACTAAAAAGCATTTTCGTCCAAAAGACTAAGACTAAGACTAAAACTAAAAGGGCTGCCAAAAACAACACTGGTTCCCACATAGGTAATATCTATATGGGTTATGAATGGGAAAAACAAAGTGGGCCATGGATGGGGAAAAACATATGGGGCCCGCTCGGCTAAACCATATGGGTCAGACATGGGCAAACACAATCAGTCCTATATAGGCTGCCTACATGGGTCCAAGGTGGTACCCACATAGGTAATCTCTATATGGGCCCTGAATGGGGAAATACATATGGGGCCCGCTTGGCTAAACCATATGTGTCAAACATGGGCAAACACAATCAGTCCTATTTAGGCTGCCTTACATGGGCCCAAGGTAGTTCCCACATAGGTAATCTCTATATGGGCCCTGAATTGGGAAATACATATGGGGCTCACTTGGCCAAACTATATGTGTCAGACATGGGCAAACACAATCAGTCCTATATAGGCTGCCTACATGGGCCCAAGGTAGTACCCACATAGGTAATCTCTATATGGGCCCTGAATGGGGAAATACATATGGGGCGCGCTTGGCCAAACTATATGTGTCAGACATGGGCAAACACAATCAGTCCCATATAGGCTGCCTACATGGGCCCAAGGTAGTAACCACATAGGTCATCTCTATATGGTTTGTGAATGGGAAAAACATATGGGACCCACTTTGATAAACCATATGTGTCAGACATGGGCAAACACAATCAGTCCTATATAGCCTGCCAACATGGGCCCAAGGTGGTACCCACATAGGTAATCTCTATATGGTTTATGAATGGCAAAAACATATGGGACCCACTTTGATAAACCATATGTGTCAAACATGGGCAAACACAATCAGTCCTATATAGGCTGCCTACATGGGCCCAAGGTAGTTCCCACATAGGTAATCTCTAAATGGGCCCTGAATTGGGAAATACATATGGGGCCTGCTTGGCCAAACTATTTGTGTCAGACATGGGCAAACACAATCAGTCCTATATAGGCTGCCTACATGGGCCCAAGGTGGTACCCACATAGGTAATCTCTATATGGGCCATGGATGGGGAAATACATATGGGGCCCGCTCGGCTAAACCATATGTGTCAGACATGGGCAAACACAATCAGTCCTATATAGGCTGCCAACATGGGCCCAAGGTGGTACCCACATAGGTAATCTCTAAATGGGCCCTGAATGGGGAAAAACATTTGGGACCCACTTTGATAAACCATATGTTTCAAACATGGGCAAACACAATCAGTCCTACATAGGCTGCCTACATGGGCCCAAGGTAGTTCCCACATAGGTAATCTCTATATGGGTTATGAATGGGAAAAACATATGGGACCCATTTTGATAAACCATATGTGTCAGACATGGGCAAACACAATCAGTCCTATACAGGCTGCCTACATGGGCCCAAGGTGGTACCCACATAGGTAATCTCTAAATGGGTCATGAATGGGGAAATACATATGGGGCCCTCTTGGCCAAACCATATGTGTCAGACATGGGCAAACACAATCAGTCCTATATAGGCTGCCAACATGGGCCCAATGTGGTACCCACATAGGTAATCTCTATATGGGCCCTGAACATACAAGTATAATTGTGAATCTAATTAATTATGTAGTAAATATAAATTGTGCATCTGTAAGTTACATCATAAACTATACACTTGTAAACAACATATCTGTACAATCATTAAAACAATTGTATACAGTATATTTGTAATTTATAATCTTTGATATAATACCACTAACAGCTGACTGCGGAATATTTAGTAGTGAGGAAATTTCACAAATGGACTTATTACACAATTGGAAACCTGGTACCACGCTTGAATTCACTGAATTCACTGAGCTCCTGAAAGCAACCTATTCTTTCACAAATGTTTGTAGAAGCGTCTGCATACCTAGTGCTTGATTTTATACAACTGTGGCCATGGAAGTCATTGAAAGACCCAAATTCAATTATTTGGAGGGGTGTCCCAATACTTTTGGCAATATAGTGTATGTGGTTACAGTATAGGCCATGGCTCTTCAAATCCAGTCCTGTTGGTGTTCAGCAGACATTAGTTTCAACCCATGACATTAAATATTCAAAGTGTCAACTTTTAGTGGTCTGATTTTGTGAGTTACTGCAAAATGCTTATCTCCATATTGTCATTTTAAAATCTATACAAATGGTTCAAAATATCCAGAAAATGGTCACTACAATATGAAGAACGGGTTACAGAAGTTATCGAATTCTGTCTATCAAAATCTATCAAAATAATGGAATTAAAATGGCTTAGAGATGGGTAGAAGAAATCAAACCCCTAGTAACAGCCATATGCCCTTATTCAATTGAGATTCTCCAGAGTTTTCTGGTCAGTCGGTTAGTGACAATGTAATTCTTGAGATTTTGAATATTGGGGTTAGGGTTAGGGTTTTGATTATTGAAAGGGGCACATCAGTTCAGATGATGAAATAGCCCAAGTAAAGAAAGATAGAATGGAAATTCATGGTTTGAAGGGAAAATCCAATGTAAATTCAGAAATCATATTTGCATCATATACAGGAGTACAGAATAAAGTGCAGTTTCATTCATTTAGCATATTGTGTTTTGTGTTCAGTTTTCTTTTGAGGCCAACAGTACAGACTTTTCTTTTCAGTCATAGTTGACACATGACTCACCCTCAAAGTTGAAATATGGTTGAAACAATGTCAGGTGTTGTTTTAATGTTGTCACAATGAAACGTTTAATACTAAACAGGTGAAAAGGTTTCTTTTTTTTTCTTTTTTTTTACACAAAATCTGTATGTTGAATCAATGTCATGTCTTCAAGGAATACATAATCTTTGAATTATTATTATTTCTAATTATTATTTTATTTTAGTATGATATTTTGATCCAAACACCACTTCACAAATCTAAATTTATGTAAAATATAATCATATTATTAACAATAATAATAATAATGGATATCACAAGTGCAGCAGAAACTTTTTTGCTTTGTGTGATTTTGTTTGGACTTACAATTTTGTGTTTGCCTAAAGCTTACCATGCAGGATTGCATTTTTATTCACACTGTCATCAAAACACTATTTTAACTAATTAAATAATATAGTCTACAAATAAAACTAAACACACATTTCTTTAAAAAAAAAAAAAAAGAAAAAGAAAGAAAAGTAATCTTTTCCATTACCACGCTAAAACAATTGCTATTGGTTGTTCCACCTTCTTTGATCATGATTGGTTAATATGACTGGCCAATGACAACCGTGCGCGCGCCTTTTTACTGGTCAAGTTTGAAAATACGTCAGTTTGTGTTGATGACGACGTGTGTGTGTGTGCTACTGCTCGGCAAGATTACGGTCTTTCCTTATGCCTGTTAAATTATTATTTTAAACTAATTTGCGTTGTGGCATGGAAACGGAGAAGAACAGAAGCTGATATGTGAACACAGAGGAAGGTCGGTCTGGATGTGTGAGTCCTGCAAACATTTTGGCGATATCAGGTAAGAGAACATTTTTCTGTCTCTACAGGCCTAACGTTATGTAAAGTTATGTTTCGTGTTCATGTCCTATAAGTTATATCCACTATCATTTTAGAAAAAACAGAGATCAATTCATATATATTTAAACGTTTAGGTATTACATTAAAATAAGTAGATAAGAATGTTAATATAGTTCATGGTATAATATATAATGCAGGTAAACAAATCTTGTCTTAATGGAGTTCATATGAACTTCCCAGAAATGTTCTGTGTAAGTTAACTTTCACGGGAAACGGACGTACTACAACCTGCAGCTGTGTGTGTGTGTGTGTGTGTGTGTGTGTGTGTGTGTGTGTGTGTACCATTGATTTGATTACAGTAAGATGCTAATCGCGATTAGCGTATTAGCACTTATTTAACGTTGAAGCCTCTGATGTCAGTGTTGTCAGCTAGTTTAAAACTCAAACACATGAAAACCCTATTGGAAAAAAAATACTAAAATATATTTGAAACATTTATTTTATGCTAAGTTTACTACAAATGCATTTACATATGTATGTACTTAATATAAATACCCTGCAATTGTACTTTTGTATCCTAAAACATATACTTAAAGTCAATAAGAACAACAAATGTTGTATTTAATGCACTTTAGTTATCTGGAAGTAGTGCTGAGGTTAAGTGTATTTGATTCTGCTAAAGTGGAACTATTGCATTTAATTTATTTTATTTTATTTCTAGGGAAGGAGCATTCGAATGAGTAAGTGACTGATAAAACAGTCATTTACATATAGATGTATATCTCAAGCACTGGAAGAAGATTTTTTGGGGAGAACAGGCACCCAACAGAGAGACAAATCCACCACGATTATCATTTTCAGTAATGGCGCTTTTCCATTACCAGTACCAGCTCAACTCGACTCGACTCGCCTCGCCTCGGCTCGCTTTTCGCTCCGTTTTCCATTGCAGATAGTACCTCCACAATAGTACCTGGTCGTCATAGCGACGCCGCAGGATACTGCCGTGACTTAATCTTTTACGCGAGACGCGCGAGACACACCCGCTACCCAAACACACAGGACAATGGAGGATATCGAGTGTATGCTGTTTTTGGATGTTTTTGTTTTTGCTGTTTTTTATTCAGGATACTCCGTCTGGCGCGTGCAATGATGACGCAGTGAATAGTGACGATTCTCTCTGACCAATCAGCAGTCTGCTGTGTTTTCACGTCACATTTTAGTATCGCCTCAGCTCGCTCAGAACCTCGCCGGAGGTGGTACGAAAAAAAGTACCTGGAAGCGGGTACAGGTACAACTTTTACACAGTGGAAAACCAAACAGAGTCGAGTCGAGCCGAGCCGAGCTGGTACTGTGTAGTGGAAAAGCGCCATAAGATGCAAGTCAATTTTAACCATTGCTTCTAAACCTTACATTGGGATTAATATATTATGTAGTTAAAAGTGTTAGGCTATTCTCACCATCAAAAGTAATTTCATCTACCAGTGACAAATCTGAGTAACTTTTTTTATCCTTTTGTCTTTTTTTCCTCTAAAGTGAAAAAAAAGGAGAACATGTCACCATCATCAGTTCTTTATTTAGTTCACTAAAGAACATCAAGGGAAAGACCCTCAGACGTGTCATAACAGGATAAATGTGGCTACAGGTAAAGTTATTAGATGGTCTGTTTGATTTTGGTGTACCAATTTGCTTTTTTCAAAGCTACAATTGTGTGATGTGACATGACATGTATGTGCAAAAACGTCTGTCCACTGCTCCGGGTGGGTGTGTGTGTGTGTGTGTGTGTGTTTTATTTAAATTTTATTTAATATTGTTTAAAGGAATGGTACAAATTAAATCTTTATTTTTAAGGACTTATCAGCCCACCCCAGATTGACCAAAGATCCAGATGCGTACTGGCAATTTGGTGGAGGATTGCACTGTCATTTCTGGTATGGATCCATTAACCTTTTGTTATGTGTGAGGTGTTTTGATGTGACTTAATTTAATACAATTTACAAAATTAGATTTTACATAATTGACTTAGAATAGTAGTAATTTTCACTAAAATTAAAATTACCCCATGATTTACCACATGATTTACTCACCCTCAAGCCATCGTTAGTGTATATGACTTTCTTCTTTCAGATGAATACAACTGGAGTTATATTAACTATGGGGTTGGGTTAATAAAGCCCTTCTGGAGCAAGGCCATGAGTTTCGATCCACTGCCATTATGCAGCTTGGAAGCGTCAGTGTGTTTATTAATATAACTCCAGTTGTATTCATCTGAAAGAATCCATGGATCCAGGATACTATGCATCCTGATAAAGTTCCCTTGGCCTTTGGAATTAAAATAGCCCCACATCATCACATAGCCTTCACCATACCTAGAGATTGGCATGGAGTACTTTCCATAAGATCATCTCTCAATGCAAATCAAACTAGCTATTAGGCTAACTGAAATAAAACCATGCCAATCTCTAGGTATGGTGAAGGCTATGTGATGATGTGGGGCTATTTTAAGGCCAAGGGAACTTTATCAGGATGCATAGTATCCTGGATCCATGAAGTAACTGGCCTTTAAAAATAAAAATTTGGGAATTTAACATAGGGGTGTCCAGACTTATGCACCCTATATTTTAAGGAAGAACATTTATTTATTTACGATACATTATTCATTCACAAAGAAAATTGGTGTCCTTAAAGGTTGGAATTTTCCTAATTTTTTAAATTTCCAAAAGATGATTTTTTTATTCCTCTTTTTAGTCAACTTTAGCATGGGTGTCTAAACTTATGCATAGCACTGTAAATGTGAATATGCTTACTTCCTCCATAACCTCCCGAACTTTAGTGCAACCGCGTGCTGCGTCTGATGTCATTGTTATTGTTCTTTTGCGCATGCGGGTTAGTTTGAAAACAAACAGTTCACACTGCAATCAGATATTGGTCACATTTTAAAAGGTAATGTGAACAGCCAATCAAAAAATCGGATCTGAGCAAAAAATCAGAATTGAGCATTAAGACTTGCGGTGTGAACGGGGCCTTATACTGCACACTGTAAACACAATCAAAGCTTCAAAAACACAGGAAAAACGGGACCTTTAATATTTTTGTTTTCCTTAAAATTTTAATTAACAATAACTTAAACACTTTGCAGTTTGAATAATGTCCTATATAAACAAAATTATGGAGTATGTTTTTATGTTTACACTGTTCGATCGCACCTCTCACACACACACAAATTTAAGTAAGCACTTTGTGACTTTTTGATCGTGCCCGCGCCTCTCTCTCTCTCTCTCTCTCTCTCTCTCTCTCTCTCTCTCTCTCTCTCTCTCTCTCTCTCTCTCTCTCTCTCTCTCACTCACACACACACACACAAATTTAAGTAAGCACTTTGTGACTTTTTGATCGTGCCCGCGCCCCTCTCTCTCTCTCTCTCTCTCTCTCTCTCTCTCTCTCTCTCTCTCTCTCTCTCTCTCTCTCTCTCTCTCACTCACACACACACACACACACACACAAATTTAAGTAAGCACTTTGTGACTTTTTGATCGTGCCCGCGCCCCCCTCTCTCTCTCTCTCTCTCTCTCTCTCTCTCACACACACACACACACACACACACACACACACACACACACACACAACATATTCCAGCATTGCAATCTTTACATCGCAGCCTGCTTCAGAGCTAGGGCGGGGCTACAGATTAGGTGTCCCTAAAGAACCCGCGTATCTAACAGTAGTTCCGCATTACATTCATTAATTTGCACGCAAGTTTTATTTATTTTTATACCGTGTATTCTCTGTGTAATTTTTGTGAACATTTATATCTGCGTTGGTGCTGTCAGTACCCACATTTACATGGAAATGTTTTGTTTCGATCAGGATGAAATCATTCTGATTGATGAATCTGAACATAGTTTTTACATGAATGCTAAGTCATCGGGTTAATGTGCATTTATAAGTCACAATCTTCAAATCTGATTTAATCTTTTGATGTGAACGTAATTCACCAGTTTCCTGCTGTTGTCACAAACTAACCATCCTCCGTTGTTTTAAAAAAACTTTTGCAAGAAACTTGACACTTGAAACTTTAATAATTAATTCTAGAGATTTGTTCAAAAACGCTGATTCATCCAGTAATGAAACGCGTATTTTAGTCATTAAATCATTCATTCAAACTTTTTTTTTTTTTTCAGATTAAACATTTTAAATCGACTGCAGAAATTAACATTTGTCAGAACCTCTAGTAAATTACATGTTATGTTATTTTATCTGTTCAGAATCGTGATCTCTGTCTGAAACACTAAAAGAATTGGGATTCTCATTTTAACTTAATTCTGACTTATTAAAACTGTGACTCTTAAGTGGAGCCATCCTGGAAATGTAATAATCATCCACACCTGTGATCACCTCAATTATTTTCCAAAGACACAAAGAATAATATTTTTATATTTTTACTTTAAAAGCAATCATAAATTATTAGCAATACAATTTTTTTTAAATACTTTAATTATGCATCATTTTGTCGGCCCATTCTATCATGGACTGAAAATCTGATTGTGAGAAACTACCTAATATTAAAATGACTTGAGACAAATAATGTATTCTTATTTTTTTTGTTTATTTTTTTTTAATGGTTAACTTGTATCAATGAATGAATTGATGCTTTCAAACACATCGCATATTCATACTTTATAAACTGGTTTTATTAATACAAAATTAAATCAGAATATTCTGAATAAATAAACAGTAATTCTCTGATTTTCCCAAATGCCCTTCCAGTGACATTCCAATTCCATGACCATTCCAATTGAAGTTTAATGCTGTTTTTGTTTTTTATCCTGAGTATAAGTTGTTATTCTTTCATAAGGTATTGTGACATGTCTAAGTAACATGACTTCTCTAAAATCATAATCTCTAAAAAAACTAATTTGTTTTGCAGAGGCTCTTAAGAAGACTGCACAGATCAACTGGCAAGAAACTGAGAGGGAACTCTCAAAATAGTCTGGGACAAGAGATGGAGGAGGACAGTGTCCAGAATGCACACATGACTGTCTGCAGTGTAAGCTGTACTGATAAATGTATAATTGCTGCTTCTTCTAACTGTCCCCAATTTATTTCCTGTTCAAATCTTTCAGTAAAGACTGGGTCAAATACAGGTTAAAAGTATGTATTTTAACAATTAGGTATATAACTTTAAAGAGATACTCTTTAATCTGACATAAATCTGCTTCTTTAAATATTGTCTCTGGAATTTCAGAATATAGCATAATATGATGGGTAATTTCAATAAAATTTAAATTTGAAAAGATTTCAATCTCACTGTGTGCTCTAATGCTTTAAAACTTGTTTGTGTGGTGTTGCTACTCATTTAGATGGAACCCAGATGATCCCTAGTTGGGCCACATGCATTTGATTCCTAGTTGGGCCCCACCTAAAGCCCTGTGAAATCCTGCATAAAACCTAAATGAGTAAGTTGCTGGGGCCAACATGGAACCCATGGACAAACCCACTTACAGCCCGTATTTCGGCCCATATAGTAACCTTGTAGTACCCACTAAAAAACTAAATTTGGGACCAAGATGGGTCTTGTGCATGTAGCCCAGTTGGGGCCCACCTGTTTATAAGTACCATCCTATATGAAATCCATGTGGGCAGTTGGTATGGGGCCATTATGGAACCCGCGGACAATCCCATACAGAGCCCATTTTTAAGCCCATTTCAAACCCACATGGGCCCCATATACAAATGTTGGTGGGTTTAAGCTGGGACCGAGATGGGTCTTGTGCATGTTGCCCACTTAGGTCCCACCTAGTACCAAGTGCAATCCTACATGAAATCCATCTGGGAAATTAACATGGGGCCATTATGGAACCCGCGGACAATCCCATACAGAGCCCATTTTTTTCAGCCCATTTCAAACCCACATGGGCCCCATATACAAATGTTGGCGGGGTTAAGCTGGGACCGAGATGGGTCTTGTGCATGTTGCCCACTTAGGTCCCACCTAGTACCAAGTGCAATCCTACATGAAATCCATCTGGGAAATTAACATGGGGCCATTATGGAACCCGCGGACAATCCCACACAGAGCCCATTTTTCAGCCCATTTCAAACCCACATGGGCCCCATATACAAATGTTGGCGGGGTTAAGCTGGGACCGAGATGGGTCTTGTGCATGTTGCCCACTTAGGTCCCACCTAGTACCAAGTGCAATCCTACATGAAATCCATCTGGGCAATTAACATGGGGCCATTATGGAACCCGCGGACAATCCCATACAGAGCCCATTTTTCAGCCCATTTCAAACCCACATGGGCCCCACATATAAATGTCGACTGGGTTAAAGCTGGGACAGAGATGGGTCTTGTGCATTTTGCCCACTTGGGTCCCGCCTAGTACCAAGTGCAATCCTACATGAAATCCATCTGGGCAGTTAACATGGGGCCATTATGGAACCCGCGGACAATCCTACATGGGGCCCATTTTTCAGCCCATTTCATACCCATATGGGTCCCACATACAAATGTTGGCTGGGACACACACACACACACACTAACCCAACCCCTAAACCTACCCATCACAAACACACAGACACACTAACCCAACCCCTAAACCTACCCATCACACACACTAACCCGACCCCTAAACCTACCCATCACACACACACACACACACACACTAACCCAACCCCTAAACCTACCCATCACACACACACACACACACACACACACACACACACACACACTAACCCAACCCCTAAACCTACCCATCACAAACACACAGACACACTAACCCAACCCCTAAACCTACCCATCACACACACTAACCCGACCCCTAAACCTACCCATCACACACACACACACACACACACACACACACACACACACACACACACACACACACACACACACACACACACACACACACACACACACACACACACACAAACCCAACCCTTAAACCTACCCATCACACAAAACTTTCTGCATTTAAAAAAAATGTAATTTATTTTTATACCAGATGTACAGATGAAGACATCCCTAAAGGAAGGTTTTTGGAATGATGGTTTTACTTGCATAAAATCTGCTCTTCCAAAGTTAAACTACAAAATAAGTACAATTTACCTCAATCATTCAATTGCAAAAGTTTACATCCCCATCCATGCATCATGATTCCTGCTTGAGCATCAGTGAATGTACACTTTTGAACTGGTTCATGTGTGTTGATTTAGTTATTGTCTTGTGGCCCACATATAAACATCTGTTATGTGAAACAGTTTATTCAGTTGCAATGCAATTTTTATGACCCCTCTTATTTTGTTAAAATTATTAACATCTTACAAAACTGTATACTCACACATACACACAGCCCCAATTATGTGTATATTGGAATATTCTTGATCACTCGAGCATCACTTCACAGTGTCATCAGCTGCGCACTAGGGATCTGCCCTTATGTTGTTAATAATAATAGAGCATGATGCCCTGTTGAAATATGTCTGATAGGGTAATATCAGGCAAATTGGAAGAAAAAAAAAACACATTACAAATTTTTTATGTAACAGTGTAGCATTGCCTTTAAATTCCATTAAAACATACATTTAAATTACATTAAAACATAAATTTCAACCATAAAACATAAATAACAATAACCTGAACAACTAGTGTGTGTGTGTGTGTGTGTGTGTGTGTGTGTGTGTGTGTGTGTGTGTGTGTGTGTGTGTAATCTGAACGTTTTTCAAAAACAGTAAGAAAAAGCCGTCATCATCAAAAATGGCAACAATTTAAATTACATTGAAACATCAATTTCATCAATAAAACAAATTTCATGAAAAATGTAACAATTTTTTTTTTTTTTTATTGTGATATATGTGACGTGGGAGGAGAATGTATGTGTGCGACAGGAAAGACGTCAGCATAGGAAACACCAGTGGATCCTCACTCGTACCTCCTCGGGAAGATCCTCACAAAACTGATTTCAGACAGACTTCTGAGGCAGCGTGACGATTTAATAATCGATAACAAAACAGAGAGTTTTGGTGACAACAAACTCAATATTTAATTACTACAATACTAACTTCTCGCTAGAAATGTCATCAAGAGTGGGGGGAAAAATTGGTCAAAATGTGCACTTTACACACAAACTGGCCACCAACCTGAAATTTCAGACGCCATCTTTATTTCTCAGCTGAACGTTCAGGGAATGGAGCGCACAGGATTGTGGGATATCAGAGGCAGCGAAGGATCCATCTATGCTTGTTCCCTCGTTCCTCACGGTGCAGTTAGAGAACTGAGATGTCCTTCAAGATGGCTTTCTTTGATCGGTTTCCACAGGCTGGAGGAGCGAGGAAATGAGTAAATGAGTAAATTAGTAAATTAGTAAATGAGGAAACGAGTAAGTGAGGAAACGAGTAAATGAGGAAACGAGGAAATGAGGAAATGAGGAAACGAGTAAGTGAGGAAACGAGGAAATGAGGAAACGATTAAATGAGGAAACGAGTAAGTGAGGAAATGAGGAAACTAATAAATGAAGAAACAAGTAAATGAGGAAACGAATAAATGCGTAAATGAGGAAACGAGGAAAAGAGTAAATGAGTAAATGAAGAAACGAGGAAAGGAGTAAATGAAGACACTAGGAAATGAAGAAACAAGGAAATGAGTAAATGAGGACATGAGGAAACGAGTAAGTGAGGAAACGAAGAAACGAGTAAATGAAGAAACGAGGAAATGAGGAAACGAATAAATGAGTAAATGAGTAAAAGAAGAAACGAGGAAAAGAGTAAATGAGGAAACTAGGAAATGAAGAAACGAGTAAATGAGGACATGAGTAAATGAAGAAACGAGGAAACGAGTAAATGAGGACATGAGGAAATGAGTAATTGAAGAAACGAGGAAACGAGTAAGTCAGGAATCGAGTAAATGAAGAACCGAGGAAACGAGTAAGTGAGGAAACGAGGAAATGAGGAAAAGAGTAAATGAGTAAATGAAGAAACGAGGAAACGAGTAAGTGAGGAAACGAGTAAATGAGGAAACGAGTAAGTGAGTAAATGAAGAAACGAGGAAACGAGTAAGTGAGGAAACGAGTAAATTAGTAAATGAGGAAACGAAGAAACGAGGAAATGAGTAAGTCAGGAAACGAGGAAATGAGTAAATGAAGAAACGAGGAAACGAGTAAGTGAGGAAACGAAGAAACGAGGAAATGAGTAAATGAGTAAATGAGTAAGTCAGGAAATGAGTAAATGAAGAAACGAGGAAAGGAGTAAATGAAGACACTAGGAAATTAAGAAACAAGGAAACGAGTAAATGAGGACATGAGGAAACGAGTAAGTGAGGAAACGAAGAAACGAGTAAATGAAGAAACGAGTAAATGAGGAAACGAATAAATGAGGAAACAAGGAAATGAGTAAAAGAAGAAACGAGTAAACGAGGAAAAGAGTAAATGAGGAAACTAGGAAATGAAGAAACGAGTAAATGAGGACATGAGTAAATGAGTAATTGAAGAAACGAGGAAACGGGTAAGTGAGGAAGAGTAAATGAGGAAATGAGTAAATGAAGAAACGAGGAAACGAGTAAGTGAGGAAACGAGTAAATGAGGAAAAGAGTAAATGAAGAAACGAGGAAATGAGGAAATGAGTAATTGAAGAAACGAGGAAACGGGTAAGTGAGGAAGAGGAAATGAGTAAATGAAGAAACGAGTAAGTGAGGAAACGAGTAAATGAGGAAAAGAGTAAATGAGTAAATGAGGAAACGAGTAAATGAGGAAATGAATAAATGAAGAAACGAGGAAACGAGTAAGTGAGGAAACGAGTAAATGAGGACATGAGTAAATGAGTAAATGAAGAAACGAGGAAACGAGTAAGTGAAGAAACGAGTAAATGAGGACATGAGGAAATGAGTAAATGAAGAAACGAGGAAACGAGTAAGTGAGGAAACGAGTAAATGAAGAAACGAGTAAGTGAGGAAACGAAGAAACGAGGAAATGAAGAAACGAGGAAATGAGTAAGTCAGGAAATGAGTAAATGAAGAAACGAGGAAACGAGTAAGTGAGGAAACGAGTAAATGAGGAAACGAAGAAACGAGGAAATGAGTAAGTCAGGAAACGAGTAAATGAGTAAATGAAGAAACGAGTAAGTGAGGAAACGAGGAAACAAGGAAACAAGTGAGGAAACGAGTAAGTGAGGAAACGAAGAAACGAGGAAATGAGGAAACGAAGAAACAAGGAAATGAGGAAACGAGTAAGTGAGGAAACGAGTAAGTGAAGAAACGAGTAAGTGAGGAAACGAGTAAGTGAGGAAACGAGGAAATGAGGAAACGAGTAAGTGAGGAAACGAGTAAGTGAGGAAACGAAGAAACGAGGAAATGAGTAAGTGAGGAAACGAGTAAGTGAGGAAATGAGTGAGGAAACGAGTAAGTGAGGAAACGAGTAAGTGAGGAAACGAAGAAATGAGGAAACGAGTAAGTGAGGAAACGAAGAAACGAGGAAATGAGTAAGTGAGGAAACGAGTAAGTGAGGAAATGAGTGAGGAAATGAGTGAGGAAACGAGTAAGTGAGGAAACGAAGAAATGAGGAAACGAGTGAGGAAACGAGTAAGTGAGGAAATGAGTAAGTGAGGAAACGAGTAAGTGAGGAAACGAGTAAGTGAGGAAATGAGTGAGGAAACGAGTAAGTGAGGAAACGAGTGAGGAAACGAGTAAGTGAGGAAACGAGTAAGTGAGGAAACGAGTAAGTGAGGAAACGAAGAAATGAGGAAATGAGTAAGTGAGGAAACGAAGAAATGAGTAAGTGAGGAAACGAGTAAGTGAGGAAATGAGTGAGGAAACGAGTAAGTGAGGAAATGAGTAAGTGAGGAAACGAGCGAGCTGTGAAAATTTTGACTGAAGGATGGAAAATCTCCTGAATGTGGGACCACCTCAAAACAGCTTCTTAAGACCTGCATGAGACCTCAGAACCTCCACTTCATTTTCAACTGGAAGCCAATGGCTAGTTAAGGCTGGATTGAGAGCTCGTGAACCAGTAAAGAAACCAGATTAGCTTTATCTACTGAAAGACTGTGCCAAAGACCATAAGACCAGAAGATAAGAGATCCAACAAGTCAACATGTCCCAGTCTAGCATTGGATGGTGTCGGGTGTGTTCGTAGGAGACGACTGGAGTGTTTCACACCAAACACATGTGTGGCTCCGTTACACACGGCATGGGAAACATCATGGGATTGAGGACACTGGAGCTGGAAGGATCATCAAAGTTGCTGCCACTTTGAAAATGGGCCAATCCATGGGAATCCTGCTGAACACAATGTAGCAAAATATGGAGGATTTGTTTGGAGATCAAATATGTATTTCCAGACATGATAATGATGCTCATGCAACAAAGCTGCGCACAATGAAAGTGTTCATGCTCAGCATTTCAAAATCTCAGTTTCCATTGAGAACCTTTGGGAAATTATAAAGCTGAATTGTGAGAAGTCATGCAGGGCTTCCAATGAATCTCAACTTTAGGAAGAACTCAAGGAGGATTGGGAAGAAGTTACGTTTATTGAGTCGATGCCCAGGAGAATGGACGCTGTACACAAAAACAAGGGAGAACCAACAAAATATTAATAACTGATTACATTGTAGTCAACATATGCTTTATTTCCAGTGAGCTTTTGTTTCCCCTATGCCTTAGCATAATACAATGAAACTGGAGAAATGCTGGAGTTTGCCAAGCAATTTTGTCAATTTAATAACTTAACCAAGTTTAGAGTATATTCATCTTCCCAATATGACATACTCCTCATATTTTGATTGTTTAATAGAACCTGAAGTGTCATTAAAAGTGCATATAGTGCAAAATGTGTTTGTAAACACCTATAGCAAAACATACAAGACACAAGGGAAAGAACTTCATATCTATCTTTATTCATATAGCAGCACATCTTACAGAAATATAACTGCAGGAGTATACAAATGTACTGATTAAAGCAAAAACAAAAAAAACATCAGATGTCATTAGTTCACGATACTGAACGTCATTCTTACACACTCATGAATGAACGGTTGAATCCCTATAAACAGTGGTTCTGAACCAGGAGGCCAGTAGGGGGCGCCAGCCGACTTACAAAGGGCCAGAGAGATGGCTTATTTAAAATAAGTTATAATAAATGTGGAAATAGGACGTGCAATGCGCCACTTAACAACCAAAACACAATGTGGAAATTTGGTCCAAGCTAACCAACACCTCCACTGTGGAACTGACCGATTTAAGATCAATCCCATTAACAACTGTTGTTGGTACACACGGTTCCTCGAAAACTCTGAAATCACAAAATTAAGCAGAATTATAGATTTGAATCCATCAACACTCCTAGTGTATGAGAGGGGTTGAGAACCACTGTCCTGTTACAACTTTAAAAGCAGTGGACAATCACATCAAACAAAAGCAAACGAAATTAAAAACTGTGTACAAAGAGTGCATTTAAAATGTGCCCCTCACACACACACACACACACACACACACACACACACACACACACACACACACACACACACACACAACAGCTGGTGATTGGGGTAAGCGCTCTTCAAACCTCTTTTAATTTAACATTTACTAACAAAAGTTCTTCAAAAACCCACTGCCCAAACAAACAAGAAAACCTGTAATCATTGAGATCGACAACAATCTCGAAAACCTTGATCTTACAAATTTCAAGAGGCAATAACCACCAGTGGATGAGAATGTCAATGTTTTAAATACAAGTAAAATAAAAGTGAGTAGAGGCTGCATAGCAGTTTCATGATATAAATGTTCAGATGTATTCGAGACTACACTTACAGACTGGTTAAAGACAATCTGACCAGACAATGTCAATTACAAACCAAAAACCAAACCGTAGTCTTTTACTTGTGGATTAAGAACTAGTAATCACTACATCTAAGTATTTCATTATATACAAAGGTCCTTTAGAAGTACGAGGAAAGGCTTGCAAAGGCACAAAGTACTTTCAATCAAAAAGCACAGTATGATGGAAAGTAAAAAATAGAAATCAACCTCTTTAAAATGTTAATGATGGATTTGTGCAGAAATATGATTTTGACATAAGCTGGAGCATCAGTACCCAAAAAAAAGAAAAAAAAAAAAGAACAAGAATGGACAAATGACTACTTTAAATCAAAAGACATTGATTTTGCTGCCTTGTTTTGAGAAAATATTCTTCTGAATTGGTCCTTAGGTTTGATGTAGAGTGAATATGTCCTACACCATGAGGTCAAACACACACACACATTCTTTCCAGTCCCAGTTTTCTTGTTTTATGGCTTTGCATGAAACCCAAGTTCCAGAACATTAGCCTAAATATCGAATTAAGAAACATCCAGGTCATATTTCACCCCAAAATCAAAATCAAAACTCTATTTTCATTACTAATTAAAACAACAATACTGTAACAGCCATGAAAATCAGATTCAGTACAACATATAGTACCAATGTGTGTATTTACTGTACTTAACGATTTAACTTAATCTTTTTTTTTTCATATTACAATAAGATTTATTAGGCGAAAGAGAATTAAATGTGCTCAACTATCAGCCGTTTTGTTTTTTTGATTTCGGGGTGGAATATGACACGAGTTTCACCCTGTGTGAGAGATTCACCCACAACCAAAACCAGCCTCGTTTTATTTAATTGTTTAGAAACTGACAATATTTGAATTTCACTTCCCAAACGAATAACAATCTCCATCTTGTAACAAAACCCATCATTTCCACCGCTCTGAATATTGACATATGAAGTACAGTACTGCAAAAGGGACAAATTCACTTTTACATGTTTAAAATGTACACAGTACATTTGGAAATTCAGTCTTACAAAAATACTGTATGTACGCCTCACCTGCAGGTGAGATATTATGTTTCACTACAAAGAGAGCACGCTTTTAACAAACTGCTACCTCACAAAGGAACAGCACACGTGAAACAGCCGATCTACTATTTACAATTTGTTATGCAAATTTCACATAAAGCATTTTTATTTTATTTTTTTAAAGAAAAGAATTTAAAAGACAAGAACAGGTCTGACGTAAAAAAATAACTGACGCATCAAAGCAAAGGTGTTTATGAAGATTTTAAATAGAACTGCCTCACATTATGTTTGCATGAGAAAATATTGTCAATGCAAAAGCTGCTTCTTAGAATAGAGTACGTCGAAAATATGTGAAGTCTTAAAAAAAGCTTTTTTTAAAAACACTGCATGTGTCTACGAACAAGTAAAATGTCAAATAAATGTGATTTAATAAAATATTCTGAGCAATGATCTCCTCGGTAAAGGGTGAGACGGGGAAACTACAATGCTCCAAAATGTATTTATAGCACAAATAATTAACAGCTCAAACCATTTAAAAACTGAGCAACCCATTCGTATCCGTCATGACAAAATGTAGCAGCATTCTGTCTATATTAAACCCTGTACGAGTCCCAGCGTACACTACGCCTAGAGAAATCTTCCAGTTCGCGCCAAATAAAGGATTTCTGAGCGATATGAGCTTTCGTTTTTATAACTTGTATGACGAGATTGTCGTGCAGTGATGGTATGAAGCAATCTCTTCCTCATAGCTTGCTTTAAATCTTGGGATTTTCTCTGATTTTCACTGGGCCTTGAGTCTATCTGATTATAGATGGGGTTTATTGTAACTTTAAGGAGGGGGGGGGGGAAACCAATTCCTTCTTAAACCCTCATGGAAAATATGGACCTATCTACCATTTTAAGCTGCCCAAAAACACTCATAGCTGTGATAGTTCACATCAGCAATAAATATCCTGTCATTATTTCTCACACTCGTGTCTTTCAAAATATGTATGATCTTCATTCGTCTGTGGAACACAAAAGGAGAAATTCTGAATCATTCAATGGCTTGAAAGCTGTCAAAAATCCTTTAGGAGGATCCTTGGTAACTCTTAAATCTCATTAAAGCAAAATATCTTCAATTTATGTTTCGTTTTTTGGAGTACCAGAGATGAGAGAAGCTCATACGAGTTCGGAACGACATGATCCACCACCACAACAAACCCCTCTTCCCAAGCTTGTGCTTATTTGAATAATCTCCATGAACCACATATAATTCAAAAACATAGCTGCATCTTATATAGTACGAACAGCAACATGTCTTTCTGCTGAGCACACACACACACAAACACATCGTAGACCCTCTGCTGGATGATAATACAATCAGTTCACATATCTCTCAATGGCAATGTTGCACATTTTCACATCCCTGATAGGAATTCATGTCTACAAGTTGGACCTCTTGTTCATTTAAATAAAATAAAGTTACATAAAAACTAAAACAGAGGAAAAGAGTAGGAGTGATTGAGCATCTTCACTGTAAATGTCATGAGAAAACGGAGAGATTAGGTGGACATGTCAAACATTCAACACACAAAAAAAAACATTAAACATGGCTCATAAAATAGGCTATATTCAGAAAAGAGACACTGAAGAGTAATGAAACACAAACACATTTTTTTAGAAAAGCATTATGACTATCAAAACATGAAAAGCTTCATCAGCCAAGTAGACACGCATGGGTTACAAAGCTAAAAGGGATAATCTCCGGTTACGGTAGAAACTCCCTAAAGTGCTAAATATATTTCAAATTCATTCACAATGTATTAGTATCTCAACGGCAACAGAGAGTTTTTGATTTAATATTGTACTAGGTTGGTTTCTACTAAAAAAAAAACCCCAGATTAACAGTGGCAATAAATGGAGGAGATTCAACTGGAAGTCAAGAACACAATACAAAGTAGCAAAGTGCCAATATACTTAATGGCTTAATGGGTCACATGATATGCTGACATGCCAAACAGTGGCCGCAATAAAGTGGACCCTTTTATGTCCATTAAGAAAAGGAGCCATGGCGATATCCATAGCTAACATGTCCCGCCAAAACAACACATTACAAGCTTTCAGAAACATAGATATAAGTGAAGACCCCCAACTGAGACGACCCTTAGATAAGTTTAGATAATACAGACATAAGACGCAAGATGTAAAGGAACACGACAAGCAGTGAGGACGGTGGTCTACTGAAGTGAGGTTTCTAACTACTCATCTTTAATGGTCCAAGAAATCCCTAGGAAGCGTCTTTCCCTGCTCCTGAAAACGTTCCAGAAGTTCGTCTATCTTGTCGTCAAGGTTGTTGGACTGGTCCAGTAAGGTCTGAATCTGCGCATTATTCTGAAGCTGGGTCTGATTCTGATCCGAACCAGGGTGACCCATGGTGACGAGCTGATCTGACAACGCCGGACCAGGAGAGTTTATTAGCTGTCCACACTCTAATAAAACACAGAAAGATTAGGCTTTTTGAGGCCGTGAAAGGCACATTCTGCAATAAAGCCAATTTAGAAAGTTAATGCAACATATCTGAAGGTGTACACATTGATTCATGAGAAAATAAATGTAGGACAGACTTGGTTTTAACCATCTGGAATTTACTGGATCATTAAATGTTGTCATTCCACAGTGGACGACTACTCCAATACCAGAACCCACTTAATAGGGACTAGGTCAGAGGTGTCCAGTCCTGCTCCTGGAGGTCCACTGTCCTGCAGAGTTTAGTTGCGAACCCCAAAGCAACACAGATAATCAAGGTCTTACTATAAAGGTCATTCTAGAAACTTCCAGGCACGAGTGTTGAGGCAAGTTGGAGCCAAACTCTGATGAACAGTAGCCCTCCAGGAGCAGGTTTCGACACCCCTGGGGGCCGGTTGCACCAGCTGGACGTACACCCGGTCGTTAGACTAAGCTTAACTTAAAATGCGCTTTAAGTCCTGCGTAGAATTAATACCTGTTGCACCATCTGGGAGTAGCGCACATCTGACTGAGACTAAATCTTACACCTATTCAAAGGTAGGTGTAAAGTGAGAAGTCTTTACTTGTTTCCATGGTGAAAATAAAGATAAATAAAAACGTTGAGACAATGGCGCGTCTGGTATACAGGCTACACGATCGGCGGGCTTTCCGGCGTGAAAGAGTAGCCTAATGAGAGACAGAACCAATCCTCTAGATATATATGGAGACAGAGAACTTATTGAACGTTTTCGTTTCAGCAGGGTTGAATTGTTAGAATTAATCAACGAGTTATCACCACAGTTACAACATGTAACAGACACATTTCCTAGCCCACCCTCAGCTTAATTTACTGCCGCTGTTATCTTTTGCCCCCGAATTGTTTTGCTTGCATACCAAAATATGCATATGCTAAATTTTTCTTGTTTCACAATCGGAGTAATTAAATTTTCTTTTTTTCGGCTCAGCAGTAATTTTTCATCTATTCGTTGGAGTAAATAAAAATTTGTAACCATAGTAATGCGAACGGCATCAGTGTATCAGTGCAATGTCAGGGTGTACGCGCATCATCTACGCTAAGCGTAGCTGCGCCTAGTCGTAGTTTTAGATGGTGCAACAGGTATAAATATCCATCGGAAAGCTGGATGTAACTAAGTCCAGTTTGGCTTACACCAAACTTTTTTACGTCCAGCTTGAGCAACCGGCCCCTGGACTGGGTCAACGACAAAATTATCTTTCAGAACATCTCAAAATGACCCAATGGTATTTTTGTTCTGCAGTCATTTGCGAAGATTTTAACTGATTTATTGTTGACTTAATAGCACTGGCCATTGGGAATCTCAAAAAAAACTTCTGAAGAGGGTTTTTGACCCCTCATAACTGCATTTCTCCCTCATCTAACACACCTAATTGAACTCACCAGCTCACTAAATAGAGACTGCAAGACTTAAATTAGGTGTGTCCAATGAGGGAGACGTGCAAAATGTGCAGTGATGAAGGACTGCTCCAAAGCATGTCCCAATAGTACCCCGTTTTTTCCCCTCAAATCTATTGTTATTTGCTATGACTGCAACTCTAATTGCATGTTGACTTAATTGCACTTACCACTGGGAATCTCAAAGAGAAAAAGGCCTGCTTGTCCTGGCTGTCCAGGCTGGCTGAGAGTTCCCCCAATAGCGGTCTGAAAGAGTTGGCTGGGCGGTTGCTGAGGGGTGGTGGGAGTGGAGTTCTGTAGGCCGCTCACTGCTACACCACTCTGTCCACTGAATATAGTGGCTGCTGCCGCAGTCGGAGGCAAGTCTTGAGAGCTTACACCACCTTGCAGGGCTAAAATTGCTGACTGAGGCAAAAAATTGTTGACAGAAGGTTGGTCTGTAGGAGAGACAGGTGTTACGCTGGTGGCACTGGGGACAACCTGCATAGGTTGCTGATCCTGAAAAAGTTCTGTCCGTGTTGAAGGCATACTGGCAGACGAGTCACTCACAATGGTGCTCTGGTCTTGAAAAGACATGGGCTCTGCCGAGTCTTGCTGGGCAACATTCACAACACTGCCTTGCGGAAAAATAATTGATGGATTCTGAGTCGACTGGACTGTCGGAACGGTAGGTTGGTTTGAAGGGTTGTTCGCAGTAACGTTTTCAGAGCTGGGAACAACTTGCATGGGTTGCTGCTCCTGAAAGATATTTTCTGGGAGGCGGTCACTTCCTAGTGAAGTTTGGTTCTGACCACTGAATAACAGAGCCTGGGGCAGATCATGGGGATTAATGGTTGTGGTACAGAACAATATGCCTGTCTGCGTTTGTTGCTGATTTGGAGATATTGTGGCAATATTTGGGAAAAGAGGGGCTTGTTGGGGTGTTGCCATCTGTTGTTGTTGGGGAGCCTGTTGTTCCATTGGGGTGGACAACTGTGTTTGTCCCTGAAAAAGTGAGACAGTCTGGGCGTCTGTTCCAGAAGTCTGCAGGGGTGTGAGGAAAGTTATCTGTTGCTGCTGCTGCTGGTTCTGGTTATTATCCGATGGCAGCTGGCTAGGCAACACACTTTGCGTAATAAACAGGCTAGTTGAAGGAGCCTGCTGTTCTGTGGGTAGATTGGTGCTTGTTAGCATTGTCATGGTACCAGGAAATAAGGCTGCTTGAACCTGTGGGGACTTTGTGGATCCAAAGAGTACTGTCTGCGAGTCTTGTGTCTCAGTCAAGGGGTTATGACTCTGAAAGAGTGGCTGAGAAGGTGAAGGTTGAGAGGATGGCTGCTGCAGAAAACTAGATGTCTGAATGGTCATAAGACCTCCAGTCTGTTGGAAAAGTGCAGACTGCTGCTGTAACTGCTGCTGGGGTGGGTTCTGGAGGAAGCCTTCTGAGGGCTGCGATAGAGTATTCGTCTGTGAGGAGCTTTGCTGTTCGCTGGTGAAGCTCGGTGTGCACTGCATTGGAATCTGTGTCTGCAAGAGCTCTGACTGCAAATGTTGCTTTAGGTTCTCTAAAACTTCCTGATGCTGAAGAGTTTCTAAATTTATTTGATGCTGTTGCTGCTGTTGAAGATTATCAATTACTTTTTGATGCTGCAGAGTCACTATTGAACTTTGTTGCTGAATGTTCTCAAGAACTTTCTGGTGCTGTTGTTGATGCTGTAGATTCTCCAAAACTTTGTGTGTTTGCTGCTGCTGCTGAATGTTGCCAAGAGCCTGTTGCTGGAGGTTTTCCAAGACCTTCTGATGTTGATGTAAATTTTCAAGGACTGTTTGTTGATGCTGTAGATCCACAAGTGCCTTCTGTTGCTGTTGATGTAGATTCTCCAATATATTCTGCTCTTGCTGCTGTTGTTGCTGGTTGGTTAGAGATGTCTCATTTCCACCCAACCTTAAACTGTTCATGTTTTCCTGGACGTGTTGCTGAAGGCTCTCCGCAGACGGCGCTGGGCTATAAAGTACAGAGTTTAGTTGCTGTTGTGCTTGCAGCTCTCTTACTGCTCTCTCTAGCTGTGCAACCCCATCCTGGGGCAAAAGCGCCTGAACCTGTGGCTGCTGGGATGGAGGATTACGAGAGTCTATGCCCACCAATACCATTCCACTTCCATCCGTACTGTTGTCTTCTGGAGACAAAGTTTCTGGTGTTTCCCGCAAAAACTGCTGAGGGACCTGAGGGGGAACCGGCTGGAGAACCGTTGTGTCTTCTGACAAGGACACTTGGAACGATGCAGGGGAAGGAATGTCCTGCTTCTGAATGGTGGACAAGGTTTCTTGAGTCGTAAATATTTGAGCCGACGACTGTGGTGAGTCAACAGGTTGGAGAGCCACAGGGCTCGGAAAAGACTTAGTGGCAGAGGGAAGGACAGTACTTATCTCCAAGATTTGTTGGGTTGAACTAAGGGTCTCTACAGGCTGTATTGCGAAAATAAGAAAAGAATCTGTTAATTTTAATGCCCCATTCATAAAAACAGTACTTTCTTAAACTAAAGGATTCCAAGGTTAAAACTGGAAAATGAACTCAAAAGGGATGGGCTTTAAAAATGATAGTACCTTAAAGATGTCTGAAGGTGTTACGTTGCAGGAGACATCCATAGGTTCTTCTCGTTTGACCATAGGTAACAATAAGACATTGTTTAGACAACTGGTCTCTGTTTGCATTGCTGTAAACAAAGTCATGAAACATTTGAGCTCAAACTTTAAAGCTGTTTGGCAGCAAAGCATGAAAATATTTTTGATAATACCACACCTTTAATCTGCTCTTCAAAGGTACAAGCCTTGACTGTGGCTGGCAGTTCTGACTTCACTGGTATTTCAACTTTCTCTGTATGAAGAGAGTTAAAATAATGAATGATGACATCATCTAATAGTGTGGAAGTGCAATCTTATACTTTGTCCCATTAAGGGGTGTCACCAAAACAGGTAAATTGAAGATACTTGATGGCAATATTCACAAAAACAATAGCCTGTAATCTTTAGCCAAAGATACTAAGACATTGTTTTTGATGTATTTCGTTTCAACTAGCAGCTGCAGCACTATTCATCCTGCATTTCTGTCGCCTGCTGTCAGATAGCATTCAGGAGCAAATATACCAATCCTATAAAACTGGACACTCCAATGGCGCTTTTCCACTGCATGGTACGGTTCGGTTCGGTTCGGCACGCTTTGGCGCTTTTCCACTGCATGGTACGGTACGGCTCGGTTCAGTACGGCTCACTTATGACGCATTTCCACTGCATGGTACGGTACGGTACCACTCGCTTCAGCTCGCTTTAAATGGTACCACCTCTGTTGAGGTTCCAAGCGTACCGTACTAATACTAAAATGTGACGTGAAAACACTGCAGATCACTGATTGGTCAGACAGAATCATCACTACCAGCGTCATTGTATTTACAACACGAGACACTAAACCCGCTAGATTTAAATAGCCAGTAGACAACAGCCAACGCTGTCGCGCCTGTTTTAAAAGTATTTGCTTAAAAAAAAAAAAAAAAAAAAAAAAGTATAAACTTAAAAAAAAGAAATGGCTGAATCGTGGTCAGTGGACGAGGTGCAGAATTTCCTCTCGTTGGTTGCCGAGGAGCGGATGGGGAAACTTGGAATGAAAAATTCGCATTTAATATGATGATGTCATGGCAGTAGAGACGGCAACTATAACGATCAGTCACACCCACTTTGAAGCGGTACTAACTGCAGTGGAAAAGCAACCGAGCTAAAGCGAACCGAACCGTGTCGTACCGAGCCGAGTCGTACCACGCAGTGGAAAAGCAACCGAGCTAAAGCGAACCGAACCGCGTCGTACCGAGCCGAGTCGTACCACGCAGTGGAAAAGCGAAGCGAGCCGAACCGTTCCGTGCCGAGTCGAGCCGAACCGAGCCGTACCATGCAGTGGAAAAGCGCCACAAGAGAGTTACAAAGCACCATATCAGCATGACCAAATTAATATTCATGAGCTAAGTCTCAACTATACAAAGATTCACAATTCCATACCTGTTTTACCAAAGTAACTTTGCTGGATGTACCCAAATATACTTTACCCAACTTACCCAAGTAAGACATGCATATGGCTCACCATCTTTTGTTGGTCCTGCAAAACATTCCTTTCAAACAAGGCCAAAG
The DNA here is from genome assembly GCF_965113295.1 of Leuciscus leuciscus. NCBI lineage: Eukaryota > Metazoa > Chordata > Actinopteri > Cypriniformes > Leuciscidae > Leuciscus > Leuciscus leuciscus. The sequence continues at coordinate 6,643,597 of NC_138724.1, read as the reverse complement.
AGTATCCCTAACCCCACTCCTAAAATAAGACCCAAATGATTGGTTGTTTAAGTCCCTAACCACAGCCATTTCCAATAAAATAGGACAGGTTCTAACTCTACAATAAGACACATTTTTATTGTAGAGTACTGCATGTCTGGGACTTCACAAATAAGAAAATGACACCCCTTGCTTACAGTCAACACATCCTTACTTTTTTTCTAATGAACTTCTGAGCTGGATACCTGTTAATATTATAAATATATTCTCTCTTTACCAACCTGTAAGCGGAGTGTAGGTAAAAGGCTGTAGATCATGCGTTCTCCCTGCGTTTGTCACTACGGCAATCCCAACAGAGACTGGGGCGGCCACTGTCTGGTCAAGATATGGGGGAACCTTCACCACTAGATGATTCTGGATCGAATTATGTTGAGAAGATGCTTTAGACAAGATATTTTTGAATGATAAGTATTTTTACAAGAGCTAAATACTGTAATGCCATGTCTTCCACTTGCCTGATGGAAAAGTTCCATGTCAATTTCTGCTTCAGCTTGCCAGCCACTCTCATCTGGAAAGAAAAATTAAAACAGGAAGGAAAAAGATGTACTTGGCAAAACATTCCACATACGTTGGACAGATAAGGAGTAGGAGTATGTTCATCATACTATGCAAGCTAAATTTCATGTGTCCTTGCATTCTGAAAGGTGACAGCGCAACAAAAGTATGCAATGCTATCCCATCATTGCCATGTGGGGCATTATGCTAATACCCAGTATAAAGTTTTATGGTATAAGATGTCCATGCATGCACTACCTGTAGAATTTTCCTGAAAAAGAACTTTGGTTCCTTTGAGAAAGTTCTTGCCGATGATAAAGACCTCCTCTCCTCCTGCGACAGAACAACTGTGAAGACTCTTCTTAAGGATTTCTGGCACTCCAGCAGGTTGAGCTGAAAATGTGACACAAAGAATATAGTTACAACCACTGACAGATGTGGAAAATAAAATCCCGTAACATCAAATCTATACCCTGCTACCCTTTGCACTTACTACATAAGATAGGAGAGGAGAGAGTCTGAAGGGTTAGGACAGATCCGTCAGGTCTTGGTATGTTCACTCTGAAGGCCAAACGAGCTCGAGTGCTCTTCTTTTTGGAGCCAGCAACCCCTATACGAGCTTCGACATCGGCATTCCTCAGCTTCAAGATTCCCACACAGTCCACGCTGCCAACACACATCCCATTACACTTTACTAAACAAAAACACATTAACTGTAAGTGATTAGACAACAGACGGAATGATCCTTACGGTAGGGTCATAGAGCTGGTCGGCTCAAGGTTCACTTCAATAACTGTGGTCCCCTCGATATCCACTTCCTTACATGCCGTCGTGTTGCGCCCCGTCACTCTGCAGGCTTGATAAAACCCATGAGGCTTCACACGTCCAGCGTCATTAGCCACAAATACTTGGAGCACCACTGGTTCACTCACTCCCTCTAACTGATGTACCACATATAGAAACATTACCATATAAACTGTATTACTTCCATAAATGCATATTTGTCCGAATAATATAATGTTTTTTTTTAATTCTTACTTTGATTGTAGGGAATCCTTGCTGGGTACGGTCTTTGACGGATCCTCTACTTCCCTCTGTGAGGTATCGTGCTCTATGCTGTGTCTCTGGCTGAATCAAAATCTTCAGCTCCTTCCCTTCGCTCTTCTGCGGGTACTGAATGGAGAGAATCCCCCCTTTCTGATTGTTTGACACTTCCAGGGAGCTAAAGGTATAATACAAGAAAGCAATTCAAATATCTTCTATGACGTTTTTAAAATGAATGTTGAATTTTTTTGAGGCGCAAATAGGGCCGAACGATTAAATCGCAATGAAACCGCACGCGATTTGGCAAAGGCTGTGATTATTTTATGTGCAGCTTGTCAGTGCAGCGGCTGATCGGTAGTAAATGCTGCTCCATCTGAACGCCAGAGGGCGTCTCACACACATATCACATATCCCTCTGAACACCAGAGGGCGTCTCACACACACCCACCAAATATGCCCCGCCGCAAAAATACAATAACACACATCATTCCTATGGGCATCATCGCTGCAGCTGAATAAACAGAAGATTGAAAAGCTTTGATTGATTAAACATAACTAATAAACACGTGTATTCCATGTTTGGAAAGATGTTCGACGTGTGTTGCTTTTTCAAATGCACTTTATAAGTGACTCAAACTCGCAGTGCTTTCAGAGTGAGCAGCGTTTACAGAGCCGATCATCAATGACAAGCTGCGCATTAAAAAAATAAATAATCGCAGCCGTTGCAATTTCATAATCACGATAAGCCAAATCGGTTTAAGTGCGATTTCATGTAAATTGCGATTAATCCTGCAGCCCTATTCGTTATTGCATTTTTTTGTGGCGCAAACTTAGAAAATGTAAGGACACCAACCTCACTTTGGGTGTGACTTTGGTGTCTGAACCCAGTTGTGAAAGAACAAAGTGTGGCGCTTTAGCGCTGTCTGCATCAAACACATCCATGCCGGCTTCCTCGCGGGCCGCGGGTTTCGGCCCCGGCCGCTGCCGAGGAGTTCTCTTTCGAGATTTTCTGGGCACTTCAGTGTTGTCGTTGTACGAACTGCTGCTGCCCATGCTAAAGTTGGACACCGAGTCGTCCATCCACATGCTCCCGCTCTGCTCCGAGTCCGGGTTGGGGGGCAGATCATCCTGGCAGGACATCCGGCTGTCGTCGAGCAGATCCTCGGGAGGCGGGGAGATGCTCAGGACGGTGCGGCGCTTTGAGGGGGTCGCCTGGCTCTCGCCCGCAGCTGAACCGGGCTCCACAACCACTCTCTCGGGCACCCCCTCGGGGGCGGGCCCGAGCCTGGACGCCTGCTCCTGGGCGGAGGTAGCAGAGAGCATGCTGGGACAGGAAGGAAGGGTGCTGAGTCCTCCAGGGGAGGAGGCAGCGGTGCATGTGGCGGCAGCATCTGTAGTGTGCACAATGCAGAACGGTTAAAAACCGGTCCCTTTAAATCTGGCTAGCAGTCCCGATCAAGCAGTGAAACTCGACATGGTGTCTGGTCAATGCCCTTTATCTGTTTTGAATGTCGTGGTATTAAATTGCTAATTAAAAGTAAGCCTAATTAAGCGTATACATTGTCCAATACCTTATTTCTTTCATGTTATTTGGCTCAATAACTGAATCCTACCATAAAAAAGCAAAAAATAAACATGCATAAGGGGTATACAGAGCATTTGTTGTCACTTCTGCATAACCCAGTGCTGATCTATTCAAGCCTTTCACAGACAAGTTCTAATGGCCAATTATAACTCTGAGAGTAATGCATGCCGATTGGGCGAACTGGTACTGGTTGATGATAACCCAGAGCTGATCTATTCAAAACAGCCTCTCTTAGACACATAATATTGGACAATGAAAATTCTGAGGTGTTGACTAATGCATGCCAATTGGACAATTTGGTTGGGACTGAGCGTAGCCATGGAGACAGAATAAACAAGCTTCTGACCTACGAAGCAGAGAACTGCAGACCATTTTATATGCAGACTCTCCCTGATTCAGAGGGAACTCCCTGGAATAAAAACGACAAATGACAGCGAATAAACAATAAGTGCTGGTCATCCAATGTAGATATCTGCAAATTTTGGTCAGAATCATGAGCAAAAAAATCCACATTTTCATAAAAACATCTGTTTTTATAAATTACTAATTTATTGGGCCAGTTTTGGTCCAGAATTTTTTTTTTTTTTTTTTTTTTTTACTGTCCTAGTTTGGTGCTGGATTTGGTTGATCCATCAAATTTATTGATGCATAAACTGATATTTGTTTGGGCTCCTTTGCTTAAAGATCCCTCAGCTTTCTGTCAAAACAGGAGGTAGAGTAACATTAGCCTGGCTACTTACTTGCAAATATATTTGCATTCAGAGTATTGCCTTTTAATTAGAACTGGGCAATATATTTGGTATTATTTTGTTGTTGAAGCAAAGTTGTGAATATCAAAGTGATTTTAAACAATTTTTTTTTTTTTTTTTATAGAAATTGGATTAATTTCTGCAAATATATTAAATTAACCAAAAGTATCTGTTTACATCATCGCTCTAGGTTTACAGACATCCTTGTGTGGCATTGGATTTTTCATATTTTCATATAGGTGCATCCCTTTTTCATATGTCAGTAAAGAGAAGTGAGAATAATTACAGGAAATACAAGATATGACATGTTGATTAAAGATTAAGTCGATGAATTTTCATTTTAAAAAAAAAAGCACAGATGAGTGAATCATTAAGAAATAAAACAATCTATTTTGATTTCATCCAGACTATTAAATACTGTATTAAGCATTATCCTGTTAATATGTATTGTTATATTGGGGCATCAAATAATTTTTTATATTGGTGCATTACATTATTTTTATATTTACTTGATAACAATGGCTGTTGAAAAAACCTAAAAGATTTTTCCAGAGCAAACACATACATACACAAGACTGTAAATGTATGAATATAGAGTCATATTAAATATTGGGTTTCTTTTGTTATGCTATATTGCCGAGCCCTATTCAGATTACAAGCCATTTTATCATTAGTTGAAAGAAGCCTTCCCAAAAAGAAGCGAAAAGATTAAGAGAAAAGCCTCAAATTAGGCCTAACGCCAATATATTTGTAGACAAAGATAAAAAATGGCTTCTAATGAAATTATTTTAGGTGTCATCTAATGCGCTGGACCGCTGCCAGCCAGTGAGTGCTGTTTATATTTCATTGACTGGCTTCAACCATAACAGGCCGAGACTCCAGAACATGGTCAGGAAATCACTCAACCTCAATAACAGGAAGCTCTTTTTAACAGGTTTAATGGGACAGGTCAAGTAAAACACTCGAAACAAGTTCGTCTGCAAAATCTGAAATGATCAAAAGGAGAGAGAAAAAAAACATGTAAAAGAAAAAGAAAAAAACTTAAAAGGTCTGGATGTCCAGATGGGTTTTAAAAGAGTGTGACATCGAGTGAAACGGGTAGCACGGGTCAGAGGCACCAGAAAGAAATGTGCACAAACCAACACAAAAAATTTTTAAAAGATAATTAACACCACACCACCAAAAGAGAAAAGACTAGAAAAAGATCCAGAGACACACAGGAATCAGATGAAGTTTAGCTTCACAGGCAGTCACACACACAGGGGTGAGTGGAGCAGATGATGAGGAGAGTGTGTGTAGCGTGAGCACCGGAGTGTGTGTACCTGAGGCCAGGGCCGCAGCAGGAGGAGGGCCGGCCTCTCCGCCGCTCTTCTGGCTCATGGGGAACCGGCTGTCCTGCTGAGCGACCGAGGGCAACTGCAGCTCTTTGGGGAGCAGGTCATACACTGACTCTGGAACAGAGAGACTCATAAACGTTACATTTTAGAATATTCCTAGAATTAAAAATAAAACAAAAAACCTGCACATTCGAATGCAAAAAACGTGCATTCAAATTTTTGGTGTGTCAAGATTGTTAATTTGAAAGACTTCCTGCTGGCGAAAACCCTCTCAGTCGGTGGCAAAAATGGTGCAACGACACACTTGACCAAACCTGCACAAACCTCCCCAGAGCTCTGTGTGTGTGTGTGTGTGTGTGTGTGTGTGTGTGTGTGTGTGTGTGTGTGTGTGTGTGTGTGTGTGTGTGTGTGTGTGTGTGTGTGTGTGTGTGTGTGTGTGTGTGTGTGTGTGTGTGTGTGTGTGTCAGCTGGACACATCATCAACAGAAAGCGCTCAGCACTCACTCAGATCAAGCTGAGCCTCTGGTGTTTGAGATGAACAGTATGTAGATGTAGTGAGTAGAAGTGGAGTGTTTCTGAATGCCAGTTTGCTGTTGTGTGTTCATGTAGTTCGTTACGCTGCGTGTTGAAGCATGTTTTCTCAGGTGCACTTACACAGTTTTATGCAATATCTAATTGTCCTTGCATGCACATTAAGGAAATTATATTGTATCTAAGAACAATTGTTTCAAAAGTTAATGCACTTTAAAAAGTGAATGTCATTTCATTTCAATAAAAGACGCTTGATTTGGTTTGTGTTTCCTTGTTGCGCTCGACTGCGCGCTCTTGTGGACACAGGAGACCATACAGTACTCTTCTCCTCTAACTTTAAGATTTGCCTTTAGAATTCGAATATAATTAAATTTTTGCCAATATTTAAGAAATTCGAATTTAGCTTTTCAGCCATTTAATAGCTTTACAAGAACAACACAATATTGAGCAATAATGAATCATCTTGCAGCATTCGGTGCTTCTGATTTTGAACAGCACTGAAAATGTTATTGTTTATTAATGGGTCCCAATCTGTTTCACAAAGGCTGTGTTGACACTTGGCAGGTTTGGTTTGGTTGGATTAAAACTAGCTCTGGTGCAGTTCGACTGAACTATGACGGACCAAAGACATCTAAAAATGACATGATTTCATAAGACATGGACATAAAAAGCACAGAATGCTCAATAATTCTCATCATAACAGCTCCGTTGCCCATCACAGATCTGTACAGGCGTCAGAACCGCAGATCTTCATTCTCCAAATTACACATTTGATAAGCCCTTATAAAAAATGCCATCATATATATAATACGCACATATACAGCACTGGTCTGGACGTTTGGTAAGTTCTGTGGAAGGCCTGTTCACACCAAGGACGATAACGATATATAGTTCTAAAAATTGTTCTCCATATTAAAGAATAGCAGAGTTCACAGCACAGCTATAACGATAACAATAAAGCAGCCGTTGAATAATAAAACACTGACAGCCAATCAGAATCCATCCTAATTTAAGGGTTCGTGCATTTTAAATGGTAGAGGACATGAGGGAGAAGTTAATCGCCGAGGTCCAGAAAAGTCCAACACTGTTTGACAAGTTAAACACCTTTTCAAGAAAATGGATCTGGAAAACAATCGTTCATACCCTCTGAATAAATAGTGAGAAGTTTTTTTTTTTATTCCACTGTATTAATTTGGTCAGATAAAACTAGCTTCGTTCAATGACGTTGAACACACTTTGAAACCGCAACGCGCGAGTTTAGAATAAACAGGCCGTTATCGTTCGCTGGTGTGGACGCGAATATAGTTGTCGTTATAGTTAACGTTCTTGATGTGAACGGCCCTAAATGTATACTTTCCTGATCAAAAGAACCAAGTGAACCAAACTACAAGTGTGAACACACCCTAAATCAAGGTATGATAAATGTGCATGACAAGACAACTGCACCAAAAATATTGGTGTGTGTGTGTGTGTCTACTAAATTACAGTCTGTGAAACATGTAGGCGAGTTTATTAGCAGTGAACAAGTCAAGCCTACTACTGTCACAGACATTTACAAAGATCCCCAAAAGAGCAAAGTATGGAAATATATTACAAAAAAATAAGATACAGTATAAACACTGTGTGCAATACATGACATAATCCAATAAAGATATTGATGTGTACTGAATCATAATAACGCATGACGTCATTTACTATAATGCCATCTGTAATTGCTTTGGGTGACAATAGGAGTCAGTATAGAGCAGTTTCTCCCTGAAAGAATGACACAAATATATATATTTGTATGGCGGCAAATCAATGCCAATAATAAACGAGCGCACAACTGATGCGGGCGCGCGCGGTAAATGACATACGCGAGAGGATAACAGATCTACACGCGAAGAAACGGGAACTCGCGAGCTCATTCAAACCCTGCGCGCGCGCATGACATCATCTCTGCACGCAATACAAGCCCTCGCGTGCGCGCATGATCATTCCCCACGCGCTCGCGCTTGATCTGCTCTCGCCTGCTGCTTTTGCTCGCTCGAACACTTTTATTTTTGGCAGTCGAGGGGCGGGACTTACTGTTTTAATAACCTCAAATGTCATTGGTTACTTTTCCCCTTTTCCAGAAGTCAGTTGCGATTGGACGCCTGTCCAATGACTCGTAATTCACTTGACTTGAGACATGAGACATCACTTCATTTGTTTTATTTATTGTGTGTAATGTGATTTAATGCATTGTTAATATAGAATAGATTCTTACCAGATACTTTATTAACAGAAAGTCTTATTGCATTGTGTTGTTAAGAGATATTTAGGCTACAGACTATGACGCATTTCCATGGTTATTAGCATTGCAAATTGACCCAAATTTGTATACATTTTTACATTTTATATTTATAACACTGTGATTTGTGATATTGGCATTAAAATATCTAAAATAAATTGGAGAAAAATGGGAATGTAAAGTCATACAGGTGAAACTCGAAAAATTAGAATAAGTTCATGTGCAAAAGTTTATTTATTTCAGTAATTCAACTTACAAGGTGAAACTAATATATAGACTTGTTACATGCAAAGTGAGATATTTCAAGCCTTTATTTGTTATAATTTTGATGATTATGGCTTACAGTTTATGAAAACCTTTTCACAATATTCTAATTTTGAATTTGTTTCTTTTTTTGAACTTTTGCACGATGTTCTAACTTTTCGAGTTTCACCTGTATTTGCTGTATATCACCACTACATTACCACTATACTCTCATTCACCACTATTTACGTTTACCCAACCAAAATTATATTGGTTCTGAGAACCTCAGAAATGTAAAACGTGTCCATTAAATAGTTGCAAATATAACAAGGGCTTTGGGTGAAAGATACATTACTTGTTTATCAATATTCAAGAGTTGTTGTGTAAGCTTTTGTTATCATCCTGTGTATTACTATTATGTCCATTTTGAGTGGTTTATTATATTTTCTATTAAATGTAAAAGAGATTCTGGCTTCTCAAGTTAAGATACAGTACACAGCATAAATGATTACACCCCTCTAGACCCAACAAATTCAGATTTTTTTATTTATCTAGGGCTTTTTTTTTGTTGAAGATATGTTATGTTCAGATGGGGTGTAATCATTTATACGGTGTACTGTACTTGCCTCATACTTTCTCTTATTAGGTTATTAGCTTACAAAAAGTTAGATGGTTAAGATCACTATATAATATTTTAATATCTAATTTGCTGGGTTTAATTTTGTTCCTCTATATTTTGTAGCAAATTCTGAAAAGGCATTTGTAAGCTAATTCATGCTGTGTACTGTATCTTAACTTTGAGAAGCCAGAACCCCTTTTGCATTTAATAGAAAACATAATTAACCACTTATATTACCTAAAAATTTATAAAAGATTTGGTCAATTTGCAATGCTAATAACCATGGAAATGCGTCATAGTCTGTAGCCTAAATATCTTTTAACGACACAATGCAATAAGACTTTCTGTTAATAAAGTATCTGGTAAGAATCTATTCTATATTAACAATGCATTAAATCACATTACACACAATAAATAAAACAAATGAAGTGATGTCTCATGTCTCAAGTCAAGTGAATTACGAGTCATTGGACAGGCGTCCAATCGCAACTGACTTCTGGAAAAGGGGAAAAGTAACCAATGACATTTGAGGTTATTAAAACAGTAAGTCCCGCCCCTCGACTGCCAAAAATAAAAGTGTTCGAGCGAGCAAAAGCAGCAGGCGAGAGCAGATCAAGCGCGAGCGCGTGGGGAATGATCATGCGCGCACGCTAGGGCTTGTATTGCGTGCAGAGATGATGTCATGCGCGCGCGCAGGGTTTGAATGAGCTCGCGAGTTCCCGTTTCTTCGCGTGTAGATCTGTTATCCTCTCGCGTATGTCATTTACCGCGCGCGCCCGCATCAGTTGTGCGCTCGTTTATTATTGGCATTGATTTGCCGCCATACAAATATATATATTTTAGAAAAACGGACACGCGAGCTCCACTTTTTCGCGATGGAGAAACGCGGACGGAATCGCAGAATTCAGTCATAAAAACGGAATTTACTGTATAACGCGGAATTTTACGGAATTTGTAAATGTTACAATCAAAATCAAACCGTGTGAATATTAAACCGCAAAAAAACTCTTTAAATACGAATCCTGCATGTTCTGTGTGCTGGTGCTGACGACGCGCAGTTTCATTTACCTCACACACACACACACACACACACACACACACACACACACTGACGCTCGCGCTGTTTTTTTTACCTACATGAGGACACAACATAATACATGAACTTCATCTCCAGACTCTAGACCCGCTGAAAGTCGCTTTGTGAACATTTAACCGCTTAATTTGAGGAAAACTATCGTCATGACTCACAGAAACTCAAAGGTCTTCACGGCAACCCGTCAAAATAGAAGTTCGGTTTAACTTGACAGAAATGTATTACCTTGTACAGTAGAATTTAGACACGTCTCAATGTAGCCTAATAATAATACTAACACTAATACAAATACATACTAATTATCATCAAAACTTTATTTTTTTTAAGGAATAATCACAAATTGTATTCCATGTTTTAATTTTAACAGTAAAGCTCATTGTGCAGCTCGTGTTTCATTTCATATGATTAAAAGAAATTAAATTAATGTTTTATGTCTTCATTTGATTACCAGAAAAAACACAACACCGAATTTGTGTGGGGAAAAAAACAATTCATAGAATTTTTTTTTTTTTTTTTTTTTTACAAGTTTAATAAATGTGAAAGTTTCATGATTTCAATTAATTAGACATGGTTTTTGATTAATACAAATTTTACACCACGTATCCGTAACGCCGGCTCCTAGTAATTTTGACACTAGTAGTCCAAAGAGCACTGCCATATTAGCCAGCCAAATGTCTACATTTCACTAAAATATTGTCAGCAATTACAAACAGTCTTAAATGCTTCATAATAAGGACAGTGGAGCGCTCACTATATATAGTTGTATGATATTAGTATTAGTGCTGATGAGCAGATATTTAATAAGCGAGGAGGTGTTTATGATTGCCAGAGCTCATCGAGGGACACTTGGTCCCCCGGTGCCCGTGTGTCTCCATCAGCATGTTGATGATCACAGCGCCGCCGCTGATAGAGAAGCACTGAAGCGGCTTGACCGCTCACATTACCTGGAAACCCTGGCCAAACACAACAGAGTTACTTCCCATAACAAAACAATACTTTGTTTTTACTGCCAAAGATTATTCTGCTTGAGTGCACTGTACTCCGACCATCTATGAAGGGTTTTTCTTTCTTACGCACTTCATAAAATAAAATTGTTTATATGCTTTATGGGGTACAAATTAGTGTCCCGTTACATTACAGTCCCCCTGTGTTGAAAATCAAGTGTTTAATGTTGTTTATGTGGTGTTTTTAATATGCTTTAAGACAAATCATGTGTAAATTCATAAGTCGACAGCATTGCTGAGTATTTTCTCCTTAAAACTGCAGTGAACCAAAGACAGTCTCAAACACACGCTTTGAAATCGCTGGTGTTTCTGACGTCACAAACTACCTTGTAACCAATCAGATCAACGTGTGATCGTCAACCAGTGGATCTCTGAGCTGAGTGAGTGAGTGGAGGCGGGGCTCATTTGCATATTCATAGGACTACGCATACTAAATGAGGCAAGGCTGTCGAGATATGGCGCTTTTCCACTACACAGTACCAGCTCGCCTCGGCTCGCCTCGCCTCGGCTCGGCTCGCTTTTCGCTCCGTTTTCCATTGCAGATAGTACCTCCACAATAGTACCTGGTCGTCATAGCGACGCCGCAGGAAACTGCCGTGACTTAATCTTTTACGCGAGACACACCCGCTACCCACACACACAGGACAATGGAGGATATCAAGTGTATGCTGTTTTTGGATGTTTTTGTTTTTGTTTTCGCTGTTTTTTATTCAGGATACTGCGTCTGGCGCGTGCAATGATGACGCAGTGAATAGTGACGATTCTCTCTGACCAATCAGCAGTCTGCTGTGTTTTCACGTCACATTTTAGTATCGCCTCAGCTCGCTAGAACCTCGCCGGAGGTGGTACGAAAAAAAGTACCTGGAAGCGGGTACAGGTACAACTTTTACACAGTGGAAAACCAAACAGAGCCGAGTCGAGTCGAGGCGAGGCGAGCTGGTACTGTGTAGTGGAAAAGCGCCATTACTGTACATTCAAGATATTTCAAGAGATGAAGAAAAACTTTTAAATATGTAATTTTGGTGATTTAAGGGATAAAATTATTGAATACAGGGGGACTTTAAGGAAAATTGTAGGATCATTAAAGACAGCATTATTTTTCCCCTGTTAAAAATGTAACATCACAGTTTAATAAGTAAAATAATCTCATGTTTTAGTTAATAATTAGGAAATCAACATTTGTCCCAAACCAGATCCTAAATCTTTAAATCTGCTATACTTGTTCTGTTTTAATGTTTTATATTATATGTTCCTATGTTTAAAAATGTTGCTAGAAATCATCAAAATCTCACGTCAAGGTTTTACAATGTGTTTACAAAGTGTTTATTATTTGCTGTGAAATAAAGTTGATATAAATATGAACATTTATAGAAAATCAAACTGTGACACAAATACACAGCTATAATTAAGCTAAAATAACGGCTGTGAAAAAATGCCTGATGTGGACGAACAAAACTTTCTGACTTTGAAGATCAAAAACTGGACAAGCACTTTCAAGCACTGTATTCTGTAGTGTCCACTGCATTCTGGCCCAGAGAAACACAGAGATGGAAACGGGACCCTGGATCAACACTCCTACAGTAAAGACAAGCCCTGGTGCCTGTAGTGAAGCTGAACTCCACATGTCCCGCATTCCTGCTATTTTAACACTCCGCATCCCCGGACGACAAACAGATCGTGGGATCGTCCGATTCTCCTCGGCCAAGGCAACCTTTAATATCGCAGGGATTAAATCTGTTCAAAAGAATCCGACAGGACAGAGACACTGCTCCTGAAGCTGGAGAGTGTCACACTGATTACACACTTCATCTGTGAACGCTGGCTTTGTGAAACCTCCACTAAACACAGGTGGCACCACATAATGACCACACTCCTCTACAGAGCAGCTCCTATAGGAACTATTAAACTCGTCTGTCACTACAAAGTTGGGTCGAGTGGATTGAACACAAAAGGCCATGTGACCCGGGTCAAACCGCTTGAGACCCATTAATACACCAGCGTTAGTCATGTTCTGAAGAAAAGTGTGTGCCGTTCGCTCATGCTAAACTGGCCCTCGTGAAACATGACGTGGTGGGTGGTGTCCAGGGCGCTGCTATGCAATACGGCTACATATAATTGAAATTAACGTCTGTTTTCAACCCAAATCTTGACATTTCCAACTCTGACTGGAGGGCAGCATGTATATTAAAAGATATAATTCATTTATAATGTTAAAATCATATTATAAGGATTGATATGATTGAAGAACCGAGTGCAAGTGCTCCTATGTTGATGAAAGGAATTGCATTGATTGGTTATCGCAAAGATGATTTAAGAAACTAACCGTTAAGGTCCTTGTGCACAGAGTGCCAGGACCCAACTAAACAAGACATACATCTTTCATTTATTTTATTTTAATCGTATGAAATTAAACTTTTTGTCAAACAACGTGACGACAAAGAGCTTTACTGTAAAAATTAAAACATAGAAGAAAAAAAAATTGATTATTAAGAACGATAATGTTTTTAATAATCATTCTAAGTCTATGAGAATCATGAAGTCCACAACTACAATGCTTAACGTCACAGACAAAAGGTCTTTTAATAAAAACACTGACAGCAAACCAGAATCCACAGCTTTAAAGAGCTTATAACACATTGTAGATTCATTGGTAAATCTAAAACATTTAGTTTATATTCAAATCTGCATCATTATATCGGCACATAACCCCCAAAAAGGGATGTTATCCACTTCCCATTGGCTCACCACAAGATAAATATGTTTCTGTTCCTATCATCCACATTACAGAGGACTGGCTTATTGTATAACTTTCCTCATCATATCAACATATGATCATATCAACATATGAACATCATATGCTCAAGTCAGGTCTGTTATGAGCTTACCTTCTAATGAGACCAACACTGCCAGCTATATTCAGAAACATGTTGCTGTCAAGCTCAATGTCTTGCTGTTGGCAGATGAAATATTAATTATGATAGGCGTGGATCAGTAGCATGATCATCCTTCATGGCACTAGTCCAACTTTTATAGTTCTTCAAAGTCAGTGTATATAAAACACCACAACAACAGTGTGTGTCCGAAATACTTGTTTGGTGTTCGACAACAAACCTTGGTTGTCTCGGAGCCACGAGTCACTAAGTTATAATGTGTGTAAAGGTAAACAAACACACACCCACTCACTCTCTCTCTCTCTCTCTCTCTCTCTCACACACACACACACACACACACACACACACACACGCATTTATATATAGACTCTCACACACACGCATACATAGACTCACACTTACACTCATACATATACACGCATTTATAAATACACACAGCTAGCGCGTGCTCTCCTCTCGTGCTAAGTAACGTTAGCAATACTTCATATTTATCCACAACTAAACGCCTCCGTGAAGACGCATGCAAACCTAAATGAATGAAGAAAGGACGCAGTATCATAAAAACACGTTCTTACCTTTGGAATAGAGTGATTTAGGAGAACTGGGGTCGATATCGGCGCTCAGGAGAGATATAAAATCAGAGGGCATGCTAGCATGCTAAAGCCTCATGAGATCAGAGGAAACGACTCTATCACTCTCGGCTTAAAGAGCAATGCATACAGAAAGAGAGATGCGTTCAATCATAAAATCCTTATAAAGGGTTTACAGCACATGTATAGTAGTGAAATTCACACTCAGGAACATTTTAATGTGTTTTTTTTCTCCATCTGATTAGCTAGCCAGCCATTAGAGCCATTCACCTTTTTCAGCGACTCCTCCCCCCTTTCTGCGCATGCGCACGATTCCCGACTGTATCTGACAGAATATTATTGTTCGACTGTTACTGACATATTAAGTGTTAGACTTTGTCTATCATATTATTTATTGAGTGTATCTTAATTATTATTTGGATATGATTAGTTCCAGTGATTATTAAGCCTACTGTTCATCTATAACTAAACATTGTTCCTGACTAATACATAATAGAGTGAATTGACCCAGTTCAAATAAAGATCCATGCCATTCTGGTCATATTCTAACTTATAAGCAATTTTTGAATCTCCATAACTTTCCAGTTCCACCAAAGGAATATAATACCTTGATAAAAGCTATCCCAGCAGGCTTAATTCAATTAATTAAAAATCACCTTAACTTCAGTAGCCTAAAGGTAATAGTGTTTATCCGGCTTTACGCTTGGGCGAGATAGATTTTTTAGATCGAAAATGCAACAACAGACATATTTGCACAATTTTTCAAATGAAGAGAGAGATTACTCCAAGGGGTAAATTCTATTGGGGATCCCTTGTAACAAACGTAATTTGGAGAAAGGCCTGGCTTTTGCCTATAAAATTTTGTGTATCCAACAAAGTTAAGGAAATTCATTATAAAATCCTTCATAAAATCTATCCTGTTAACTCTTCCATCTCTAAATATTCTGATATTGATGATACTTGCTCTTTTTGTGGTTTTGTTGAGGAAACTGTCACCCATTTATTTTGTGAGTGTAATGTAACCATTAGTATTTGGGCTGAATTAAGTGCTTTTGTTTTTGGCCCTACAAATGTGACCCACACCTTCATTCTTAAAGAGATTATCTTTTATTATGAAAACCCAAAGCTGATGTCCCTTGAACATGTTGTTAATTTCCTTATTTTGTATGCAAAATTCTTCATCCACAAGCAAAAATGGCTTTGAGCTTCCCTCTTTTTCTTGCTGACCTTAATTCTTTTATTTCGTCCCTTAGACTTATAAATAACAAAAAAAAAGTGCAAAATTTTTTGATGCATTATGATGATTCATTCAAAGATATGACTTAACCTTGTTGTTATGCTTTTCTTTTCTTTTCTTTTCTTTTCTTTTGTATAATTACATAATGTGCTGTATGCAAATCCAGGATATATATGTTTTTTAATTCGTATCATTGTTTGTTCATTGTAAGAGATACAACCTTGCTTTACTTCCCTGAGCTTGTAATTATGTGTAATGTGTAATTATGCTATACTATTGGTCCTCCTAATTGTCAATCATTCTGGTGAATCAATCAAACTTTTCAAAAAGTGGAGAGGGCGGGTCTTATCTAAAATTTGGAAAGATCCTCCGCTATACCTTTAACATTACATTTAGTTTTTAACAATAATATTGATCTGCCTGCATTGACACCATTATAGGAGAACTGAACTGAGCTGGACGATGACATCACAGTTTACTCCAGACTCCAGAGCGGCTGTATATAAATGAACTAAATTAATAACTTTTTTTTACAACAAAAAGGAACCATCTCTGAATTCACTTAAGCTGGACTGTGACGCTATTTTCTTTTGGAAACAAACTTTATTGAATTATTTATTAATAATAATAATAATAATAATAATAAAAATAATTTGTTACATTTGTATAGCGCTTTTCTAGGTACTCAAAGCGCTTTACATAGAAGGGGGGGGGGGGGGGGGGGGTAATTGACATGATTAGGAGGCCATGATGGACAGAGGCCAATGGGCAAATTTTGGCTAGGACACCGGGGTTACACCCCTACTCTTATTCGAAGGACATCCTGGGATTTTTAATGACCACAGAGAGTCAGGACCTCGGTTTAACGTCTCATCTGAAGGGCGGTGCTCTTTGACAGTATAGTGTCCCCATCACTACACTGGGGTGTTAGGACCCACACAGACCACAGGGTGAGCACCCCCTACTGGCCTCACTAACACCTCTTCCTGTTCACTAACACTTCTTCCTGTTCACTAACACCTCTTCCTCACTAACACCTCTTCCTCACTAACACCTCTTCCTGTTCACTAACACCTCTTCCTGTTCACTAACACCTCTTCCTCACTAACACCTCTTCCTGTTCACTAACACCTCTTCCTGTTCAATAACACCTCTTCCTCACTAACACTTCTTCCTGTTCACTAACACCTCTTCCTCACTAACACCTCTTCCTGTTCACTAACACCTCTTCCTCACTAACACCTCTTCCTGTCCACTAACACCTCTTCGTCACTAACACCTCTTCCTGTTCACTAACACCTCTTCCTGTTCACTAACACCTCTTCCCCACTAGCACCTCTTCCTGTTCACTAACACCTCTTCCTGTTCACTAACACCTCTTCCCCACTAGCACCTCTTCCTGTTCACTAACACCTCTTCCTGTTCACTAACACCTCTTCCTCACTAGCACCTCTTCCTGTTCACTAACACCTCTTCCTCACTAACATATTTTCCTGTTATCTCTGTAAAGCTGCTTTGAAACAATCTCTATTGTAAAAAGCACTATATAAATAAATGTGACTTGACTTGACTGACACTTTTTTGATCAATTCACTAGTTTAATTATAGTTAATATATACTGTATATAATTATATTATGGATCCTGTTTAATGCTCTTTGCTGCTGCTGCTGATGTCACTCCCTCCACGCGTGACGCAATCAGCGATGACGTCAGCTGTACATCGTCGGTCGTTCCTGATGATGATGTCACTTCCTCCCCGCGTGACGCGGTCAGTGATGACGTCAGCTGTACGTCGTCGGTCATAGAGTGGTGCATGTATGACGTAACTTTGTTGGCCAAAGTTTATGATATTTGCACGTTTTGTCCATAAAGATAATTGTCACAGAATGAACACAACTTTTATGAATTTTGAAGCTTGAATGCAGTCGCCAGAAGTAAAAAGCTAAAGGTAGGCTATAAACAAACTAATGTTACACAACGGTCCCAGGACTTAAACGTCATCATCACTAAGCTTCCGACAACTCTTTCAGTTTTTATAAACATTAAAAAAAAAAATCCCAGAACGTTTGAGTTAGAACAGTTTATGAGAGCACAATTATATCCTCTTGAGACATTTTTGAAAAATAAAATTGTATTAATTTGGTATGCTATGTCCACTGTAGCAACTCCAGGACTCAGTTGTTTAAAAAATTTAATTACATGTATAGGCAAAAACAAATGACATTTTTTTTCATTCGCCAATCAATTTTTAGGTTTCAGGATTTATTTTTATTTTTTTTAACCAAATTTTGTATAAAGATGATTCTCAACTATGTTTTAAAAGATATAAAAGATTGTATTCATATACCATTTTACTTTATGCAATATGTGGGTAAAATGGCAATAAATGTATTTTTCCATTCAATACAATTTAGCCTATCTATACAGACACTGTAATCCGCATATTAATGTGTTTTTTGGGGCAACATGTAATGAAAAAATAAGTGTAATAATGGGAGTAATAATTGGCAACATTTTCCTAATAATATCTTATATTTCATAGGAATATTGATGTATAATTTCACGTCTTGTGCCTCCCAGAATGCCTGATAAACATGCTGTAAGTCCTGATGTCCTCTAGTGGACGTATGAAATCAAGGCCCTGTTCTGTAACAGAAAGTCATATTTTGATTAGAAACCCTGTAACATTTTCCTGATATGTTAATTTTCGACAAACAATTAGAAAATGATAATTACAAAATATTATCATATTTCCATTACTAAATTAATGTCAGTCATTTTTAAAGACCAATCAGAAGTGTTTGTCCTGGTGAAACCTCAGAATATAATGTCCACTACAGTGCACATAAGTCTACATAACAAGGCTGTGACAGGACTGAGTTTAGCTCTTCGGTGTGATGACGTTTAATCTCCTCGACAGACTCTGTCGTCACATTTAGCCACTTGTTAGCAACCACCTTTTTCAAGACACGTAACAGCTTAATAAATCACGAGTGGGGCAGTACTGATGTATTTTATGTCCTAGAATAAAGCGTGGAAGTGTCTTGAGCTTGTGTTCACCACAGACCTTATTTCAGCCATTTAACCAAAACCCCATTCAAAAAACCCATTGACTTCGGGATGATGGAATCGTAAGTGCTAAAATGCAACTCGCATTTTGGCCTACGAAGTTATGTCATACTGCACCACTCTATTCCTGCCTGCCGCTGTAGTCGAGCGAGGTACCAAACAGAGAGATGAAACGCAAAATTCTCTTGAATCTCTCAGGAAAAGAGAGAAATCCGTGGGAGTTCCTTCAGGAATCTTCAAAGCAGTCTCTGCGACAGCGGGATAACGAGCTGCTCTGGGAATATGTGCCACTTTTCACAGAGAAAACAAGACATATGGAAGAGTATGAGATTGTCTATCAAAAAATATAAGGTGTAGGTCAAAGATTTCAAATGTTTTCATCCCCCTAGCAGTGGTTAATTCTAAAAATATATAAACGAGACTTCCAATTCATTAGCCGCTATAGGTAAATATCAAGAAGAATAGGTAACCATATGCACGTATGCTCCGCCCATTGGAAGAGTTGTTCATGAATATGCACGTATGCTCCGCCCATTGGAAGAGTTTTTCATGAATATGCACGTATGCTCCGCCCATTGGAAGAGTTGTTCATGAATATGCATGTATGCTCCGCCCATTGGAACAGTTTTTCATGAATATGCACGTATGCTCCGCCCATTGGAACAGTTTTTCATGAATATGCACGTATGCTCCACCCATTGGAACAGTTTTTCATGAATATGCACGTATGCTCCGCCCATTGGAACAGTTTTTCATGAATATGCACGTATGCTCCGCCCATTGGAAGAGTTTTTCATGAATATGCACGTATGCTCCGCCCATTGGAAGAGTTTTTCATGAATATGCATGTATGCTCCACCCATTGGAAGAGTTTTTCATGAATATGCACGTATGCTCCGCCCATTGGAAGAGTTTTTCATGAATATGCACGTATGCTCCGCCCATTGGAAGAGTTTTTCATGAATATGCATGTATGCTCCGCCCATTGGAAGAGTTTTTCATGAATATGCACGTATGCTCCGCCCATTGGAAGAGTTTTTCATGAATATGCACGTATGCTCCGCCCATTGGAACAGTTTTTCATGAATATGCACGTATGCTCCGCCCATTGGAAGAGTTTTTCATGAATATGCACGTATGCTCCGCCCATTGGAAGAGTTTTTCATGAATATGCATGTATGCTCCACCCATTGGAAGAGTTTTTCATGAATATGCACGTATGCTCCGCCCATTGGAAGAGTTTTTCATGAATATGCACGTATGCTCCGCCCATTGGAAGAGTTTTTCATGAATATGCACGTATGCTCTGCCCATTGGAACAGTTTTTCACAGGAACTGAATATTAAACTACACCGGAAGCCAGACACATTCAAGTTGAAATGATTGCTCCTGCTCTGGTTGATTTAGGAAGCGTATGATTTGCATCATCTGAATGGCCTTTTATTTTTATTTTTTGGCACAGCTTGAAAGTCACCATGAAATAAAAGTAGGCAATTCTTTATTTATGGAATATTGCTGTGTTTATTCTAAATGATTTATTGGTGCACATCATTATTGTGTTAAATTCATGTTCCCGGTATTCTTGAATCAGAGTAACTCCCTCTTGCAGCATCTCTTCTCTTCTCTGATGACGAGGGCGGGGCAACCTGTCAATCACATGAGATCCACCAATAGCAAACCGCAACCATCCAATCAATTCCCCACAGACAAATCAAGCCACGCCCACATTTGTTCTCTTTCCAGAAGCGTTTATATATGACACAATAGAGAAGGAATGACGAGCACAACTTCTGTTGCATGCTGACTGAACCAATAACATAGCATTTAACTTAACCAGCATTAGCACTGGTACAAAGCACTGCTACTTGAAGCGCTTAAATTAACCATCAACCAGTAATTTGATATTCATGCAATTCTTCTGTTGATTATGGAAGATGATGATATCAGGATTTTCTTCTTCTTGTACCTTAAACACACAACAAGTTGAGAGATCATCATAAAACCTCATTTCAATTCAACAAGACAACATCATTTAAATTCCCAGAAATATTGTGCAAAAAAAGACTTTTTGGAAGGACATGGTCATGAAAGGAAAGTTTATCAAGCAAGAACATTTTCAAATAAAATAAAAGTGTTGCAAACAAACTTTGTTTTGAGGCAAAAAAATTAAAGTTTCTCTGTCGTCAATTTCTGATAGACAATCATTTTCTCATTGATACATATATCACTATGAAATATGTCATAGTACAGAAGTAAAATGGCTTGTGAATTCTGTTTCATGTTGACTTGAAAAGATTTTAATGGATTATGGTTAACATAATGTAGAGTACTTGGCTTTAATGAGAGTACAGGCTATTAATGGCAACAATGTGCTTTTTGAGGGAATCATGATGACCATTCTGGATCAACAGATGGAAGATCTGCTCAGCTGTGGATCTGCTGACGTTAATCCAAGCTGGCACCACATACCTGTGAGGATCAGCCTAGGCATACCTTAAAAACAAGCACAGTAACACGATGTCCCAAAACTGAGATCTGTCTCAATCAACTAACATTAATTCCTGTTTAAAACGGCTATCTTAGCCACAGTAAGTCCAACACTGACCTTCACATTCATTAGAATGTATCCATTTATTTGTGTTTGAATGTGTTCAATCATTAAATACCAGTTAGTCATCCAGCTTTGAAACATAGGCCTGTAAAATACAAGTATGTGTATGATAACGTGTATAGCTACGCTAGCTCAAAGTGTGTCAGAGCACATTTCACAGTGCAACACTAGCACACGTTGCATTCTCAGCATTGCCACAAGGGGGCGATTGTTGGCGTAAACCGTCTTTAATGGTCAGTTTTCTCTTTTAGGCCAACTACCGTGACCATTCGAGGAGAAGTCTTTCCAGGTGAGTCAGTCAAATCCAACAGTAGCGTCATGATGCCGTCATCAAACATCAAGAACTATTTGCAGACTGTGATTTTGCAGACTGATTCTTTTCTTTGGAAGACGAGAATTATTTTACTAGAGCCACCATACTGGCCGTTGCAATTTCTCCTATTTACCGTAATACCAGCAGTCCGTCCACCGTCTCAGATATAGCCTGGTTTCTGATCTTGCCCACCCGAAACTCTTTTTTTATTTTTTTATTGAGTGTTCATCAGAGGACTTTTGTTGCACTTGAACCACGAATACACACACAAAAAAATGTAATTGATTCGAGGAGTTTTGTGGTTGAAATTTAAAAAAGTAACAACGCGGGTCAATTTGCCCCCCATAGGAATGAATGAAATGCGAGGAATGCTTCAGTACACATAGAAAAACCTAAAAATGCTAAAACCTGACCAAAAACCAAAAACTGATTTTATAATGTCTACATGTGTATCTTCTGAATGCATCCTGAAGTAAACTGACTTTAGGACCCAGCGGAACAGCTCATTTGCTCCATATAGAATTATAAGGCCACCTAGTGGCAAGAGTCATGAAATATCATGTTATATTATATTTTTTTTCACAAGAGGTCGGCAAAGACACCCAATGTAAGATATTTTGAGCTGAATTAAAAGGGTAATGCATCTCAATGTCTGAACACACTGTCTGCGTGGAGCCCAAAAACTTTGAAACCTTTGCAAATCATCTGTTTCAAACAGTGATTCAGAGCGCGCATCAAACTGCCAAGGTCACATGATTTTCAATCGAAATTTCAATAGTTCACCACTAGGGGGTGATGATTGACACCTTCAATAAAACGTTTTCAATTAGTAGGGATGCACGATATATGCACATTTTTAATGTTATCATTATCGGTCCGATAAGAAAATTTGGCCAATATATTAAAGCCGATAAATGATGTATTATTTCCTTCAGCCGAGACGCTTCAGATTCATTCATTCATTCATTCATTATTTATTTGTAGAGCACATTTAAAGACAACCCATGGTTGACCAAAGTGCTGAACAGGACAGAAAAATCAGAGCGAGGATAATACAATATAATAAAATTGCAAGTGCAATCAATACAATTATAAGCAATAGAATGAATAGTACATTGAATATAATACAATTAAAGGTTAGGAGAGTACATTAAGGATCCACAATAAGAAAGTGTTTTTTGAGCTTTAATTTAAAAGTGGCAAAAGACGAGACTGTTCTAATTGATAGTGGTAGGCTATTCCATAGTTTGGGGCCTGCTACTGCAAAGGCTCGGTCACCTCGATGTTTCAGTTTCGATCTGCGCACTGTTCAACTAGATGGGTTTGAATTGCTTGAAATATGATTGGAATCACTTCAAAAAAGGAAAATACAGTTATGTGCTGTCATATAGGCTACATAAAAAATATAACGAGAACACTTTTAATGGTGAAACCTTTGTTTTTGTAATCAGGCTCTCAAAAAAAAAAAAATAATTGGATTTAGATTTATCGGCCAATATATATCGGTTATCGACTTTCAAATATAAAGAATTATCGGTTATCGGTATCGGCCAAAATTTCATATTGGTGCATCCCTAGGAATTAGTATGTAAAAAAAGTGTTTTTTGCATGTTTGGGCTGTTTGAGTATTAGCCAATGAATGTTCAATGCATAAAATCTTTAAAAAATATATATATATATATATATATATATATATATACAGTATATATATATATATATATATAGAATGAACAAAAACAAATTATAATCATCTAAACTCTCTACACTCTTAAAAAATGCTGGGTTGTTTTAACCCAATTTTGGGTCAAATATGGACAAACTCAAACATTGGGTTAAAAATGTAATAAAAAAATGTAACCCAATGGCTGGGTTTGTCCATATTTGACCCAAAATTGGGTTAAAACAACCCAGCATTTTTTTTAGAGTGTATGTAAACCCTTTTTATTGTCTATGGGCACACCCTTCCCTCGCTCTCTTCCCCGTTTTGGTGTGTCATGCAGTTGTGTAGTGGCTGACTGCGTTTCTCTAGCGGGGGACTCTTCATGTGTCAGTGTTGTGCGCGCTGCAGTGACAATAGGAGTGAATGTGTGACTGTGCATGTAGGGGTGGGGAAAAGAGAGAGAGAGAGAGAGAGAGAGAGAGAGAGAGAGAGAGAGAGAGAGAGAGAGAGAGAGAGAGAGAGAGAGAGAGAGAGAGAGCGAGAGTGTGCACGAGACAGGAGGCGCTCCCTCTAATCCTGGCTGCGACGCCAAACAGCATTGCACCGGCTGCTACAATAGACTTAATGGAGGCTCAGGCAGACTCTAGTGCTGCAGGTAAGAGCAAACATTTCTTCAGACGCATTTAAACACACACACACCCATTGCATTCAATAGCCCGCTGTACGCGCCGCCACCATGTCCTTTATTCTCCAGCGCTCAGACAAAGCAGGCAGTCAGAGAAGCCGGTAGTGCTTGGCATTCATGCACATGGGAAAAGGCACAGCAACTTGGATGCATGTAGGGTGGAGGCTTATGAATTATAGCAATATGATTACTATAGCCCTGCAAATAAACGTGAAAGGTCATGAGCGAGAGGGATTTTTGGATGCACATTTTTTTTGAGAATTTGACATTGAGTTGCATCTTTGCAGCGGCTACTTTGAGACAATGGAACTTGGGTACCACTGGGTGATATTAAAAATATAGCTCATTTCGGTATGTATGGTTTAGATGGAGAGCCTTTTGGAATTAACCAATGTATAGCAATCCCTGCACCAATATTTGCATGACTGGCACGCACAGAAAGAGAAGCAGCCAGCGGGATCTGTGTGTGTGTGTGGGCTAATGAGAGGTGTGTGAGGGAGGGATGACCCGCAGACTGCGGAGAACAGGCGCAGCTGGAAAACTCCCTATACCATCACATAATAGATTCTTCACATGTGGGATGTTATGGGACTGATAAAAAAAGTTTACGTACAGAGAAATTGGATGAATCTGTTAAATATGGTTGGATGTAATCTTTTTCTGCTCACGTCAAGGCCTGTCAATTTAATGTTAATGTAGTGTGATTATTATTATTTTTTCACATTAAATAATGTGAATAACTAACACAATTAGTCATGCATTCTGACCTGTATGTAAATTTCTTGATGTAGTTTCCCGTTTGGCCCTGGTGTTTTGCGAGTCCACAGTCAGCTCAGCCCCAGCTGCTACTACAGGAAAAGAGCCTCATACAAGAACACATGCTTTGTATTTCTGTTTATCTTAATTACCCTCATATGCCTTACATTACATTAAAGGTTCCTAATTATGTTTTGGAGACTCCAACAATAGGTTTTACTTGCATCCAAGGTCAAAAAACACTATACATGGCAGAATCAGCTCTTTTCTCAGTGTCTTAAACGGTTCGTTCGAAGATTCAGGCTCTCTAAACCCCGCCTTTCTGAGAGACTGCTCTGCTCTGATTGGTCAGATGGCCCAGTCTGTTGTGATTGGTCAGAAACCAAACGCTCATTATCATATCTGAATCTCAGCTCTTGATACACAGTGATACGAACAGTAACGATGGCGTAGGTTTTACCGTATCAATCTCATCAAAGTGGATTTGCTTTGGCAGCAGAAACAGCGTCTTCTCGACATGAACAACACGAACCAAACTCTTCCAGTCTCAGATACACTCCAGTGTTTGAGGGCGGAGCTAAGAGACACTGTTCAGCCAATCAAGACCATAGACTGACATTATGCAAATTAGTTATAAACCTACGCAGTTCAGCAGGAAGTGAGACGGGAATTACTGATGACTCGTTTCACGCAGTTCAGAAGAAGCCTAATAGGGGAACTTTAAATATTTCTATGTATTGAGATATAGTCAGTTTTAGGGTGAGTTCTATATATATATATATTTAATTAAATGGTATTAAGAGCAAAAAAAATATTTAGCGTAAAATGTTTGTGTTCCAAAAATACAGAGGTAGATCCAGTCAACCACTTGTTTTCATGTCCCATGTGTGTAATTGAACTGCTTTCAACCGTCTAAAATGCTTGTCTGCTTTGACTGCTGCCGCCAGAAATCAATAGATGGCTGGAAGCTCTTCAAACAGTCAGTGAAACGCAAGCATCTTCGGTTTCACTGCTTTGGCAACCGCTGGCAAACCCCATTAGAGAACGGGACATGAGGAACACCCTAGCGACCGCATAGCAATGCTCCGGCAACTTATGTGCTTACAAGTACCCAGAACCCCCTGCAACTGCATCGCAACGACCTGGTTACCACCCAGAACACACTAATATTGTGCAATTGTGCTCAGTTCTGGTTTAGCCTAACGCTTAATGAAGCTAGCACACAAGGGATACTGGCATCGCAGTACAAACGGGTGAAACTGATTACTGACAAGTAGTAATGCTGACGGATTAAGCAATGGCTCCTTGTGGCTCAACGTGTACCGTTGTCGGGTGCACAAACAACACGCGAAAACTGAAGGATTTTATGAATGGGAGCTGTTTCCAACATAAACGGACCCTCTACGCAGAAATAAATAATGACATGGAGGCGCCGGCGCGGTCACTTGCATTGCACGTGAACAGGAGCGCACCTCATCATATAAATTAACCAAAACTCAGACATGAGAAATATAGCCTATCTAAAGAAAGCTTTAAATGTCTTTAAACGAAACAATTCAAAATGAAAAGAAATACGCTACTCTCTGATTATGTTCACTACGGAGATGGCGATCGTCAACTTCATCTTTGCAGCAGACACGGACAGAAAAGACTAGTTTATTAATAAAAATCAATGCACGCGTCACCGGATTTACAAATGCACATCTTGCTTGTTGTACGCACACTCGGCACACATATTATGTCGAAATAACGAGATATTGTGTTGAAATAACATTATTAATAATAATACATCTTTGATAATATTTGATTGAATGCCGAATGTTGTGCTTGTTCAATTTAATAAAATTAATACTTTAATTGTGATCATTAAAATAATTAAATATTAAGTGGCCAATTTTTGCTCATTTATTAAAAGTATTTATATATGATATACTGTATCTAGCACCCCCTCAGCACATGTTAAAAAATTATCTGGCGCCGCCCCTGGTTATAAAACGGCCCACGTATTAAAAATGGTTGGGTCTAAATCGGGCTCATAATTACGGTTAATGTGTCGGGCCGGGCTCGGACACAACGGGCTCAGGTAGGGTCGGGCTTGATTTTTTGGGCCCGATCTAAGCTCTACTCGTTATTACCCAAGCAAGTTGTTTGGGCTTGTTGAGGCTCTCTGATAGCAGTATCTTCAGGCTAACGTAAACCGGAAGTTCGTTACCGGCTTGTTCTACGTTGCCATAGCGATCACGGGAAAGGTCAGAGTTCGGGAAAGTTGTGGATATATCACTACACAATACCCCTAGCAACCACTCTTAGCAACGCAAACATATATTCTCATTGATATTATTCATTGAAGCTTATAGACGTTATGTGCCAGAGAAACAAGCACGCAGCATCTTTAGAATATTGTCTTTGAACTTCCGGTTTTGCGGTCACTCTGTATATTTCCAGAGCCCATCTACGGAGAGCCTGGCCACTCCCTATTAAGTCCTATTGTACCGAATTTTGGTTGTAGTTCCACCAGAGTTCCACTGGGGGCGATCGCCCATGAGTGCAAAATGAATGGGAGTCTGTGGAGCTAGACGGCTAAATTTGTCTCTTTCACCCGATTGCCGTTGAGAAATCTCAGATTTGATTGAAGGTTTTGCAAGTTCAACATGGGTTATAGGTCGAAAGTTGAATGAACGAATACTTATGTCCTTTCGATTTCTTACAGGTCGAGTTGTTGTTGCCCATAAAACGCTAGCATTCTGCTAATGAACGCTGATTGGTCAGTGAAGGACCGATTACGACCAGAGATACTGCTTGATGGCATCGTGTGTGTGCGTGTATTTTCGGCGTGGTCTTTTAAAAACAACAAAACAAAACCTCTTCTAGCACGTGTGTTTACCTGTGTCAGCTGTGTTGTCGATGCCTCGAGAGAAAAGAAAGTGCAGAGCGCGAAAGCACCAAAGTGACTGAAGGATGGTCGTAAAGCAGTATCTCTGGTCGTACGATGTGTATGAGTTCATTGACATTTTAAAAGACTTTTTAAAGCAAATAAGTGACTCTTAAAAATGTAACACCCAGCAATGTGTAATTTTTATGCGTCTCCTTTCGAATACAACATTCAAATTACTAAACAAAAAATTATATCCTGAGAAAAGTGGATTTTGAGGGGTATAGCTCCATAGACCTCCATTCATTCTGCACTCGTCTTGTGAGCACCCTCATATGGAGCCAGAGTGGAACTGCAACCAGTTCAGAAGCCGGAAGTTTACTGAGAGTGGAAGTTCTCCCTTTATTAGACATTCTCTGATATTTCTATGGCATCGCTGTCGAAACTAATTAGCTTGTGAAGTGTATTTACTTATTGTAGAGTTAACGAAAGTTATCACGTGCATTGTAATGTTTAAAGCAGATGTCTTAACATATGTCAGTAGACCTGAACGATTTTAAAACTGCCAGTTCATTCATAAACACGTAAAATCGCTGTGGTAAAACAAACCGGAAGACAAAAGACAACGAGCGCAGCGCTGAAAAGGGGCGGGGCTACAGAAGGTCTATAGAGTAGAGTAATAAAGAGATCGAGTAAGTGAGTGTACCTGCATTTACAGTAGACATAGCATTTTCCTCCAGGTCAGTCCTATATTCGTAATAAAAAAATCTGTTTGAATGTTCCCATGCCCACTAGTCATCTGTCAGTCACGTTTTGCTTCTCCGTGTTCACAATTTTCAATCCTTTCAAAATAAAAGTCTTCTCTACTGACTGACTCACTCATCTTTGTCGCCATCTAATGGTGAAATAATGCAACTTCTGTTGCTGTTCATGGTTAGGGACTATTTTCTTCCAGCGGAAGGAAGGCTTTTAGTGATTTTACTTCATGAAAGTTGCACTGATACATATTATTTGGCTTTAATATTTGTATTGTGTGGTAACCGTTTTATAATCTATGTTCTATGATTTCTTTGTAGAGCCACTTAGAGACCGAGAGTTCCAGAAGCTTCTGAAGTCCTCCAGCTCTGCCAGTCTCACCAGCGAGGCATCCCACAATGCCTCAGGAGAGCATGTTGGCACCCCGGCCCATCATGGCAGCCAGGTGCTGATCACAGAGAAACGACGTGAGTGAAACTCTCGAGGACACGTCTGGGTCATATTCTACCCCTAATCGAAAGAATTAAGACCGTTAAGATTGTTTTCTGTCACAGCATTTTCAATACAATAGACCTTAACATTGACCTAGATTAATAAATGGTTTAAAAATAGTCTCCATGTAATTTATTTTATTTTGATTTGGGGGAGAAATATAAGCCAGACACATTTACATTCACCCAATAATAGAGCTGCATGATTCTGGAAAAATTAAGAATCACAGAAACAAATTAAAAAACAAATTTTGTTTGTTGTTTCAAACAGAGATCACAATCCTCCACGATTCTATAAAACAACTAAACAAAATAACCTAATTTACTAGAGGTTCGCACAAAATGGTAATTGCTGCAGTCTGTTTAAAGTGTTTAATTAATCTGAATTATTTTCAAAATCATGAATGATTCAATGACTCACTCATAAATACTTCACGTGTTTCATTACTGAATGAATCAGAGTTTTTGAACGAATCTCTTGAATGAATGATTCAATGACAAAATATGTTTTAACAGTCACTTGTCGCCACCTACTGGTGTAACGATGTAATGATTGAACCGTTGAAGTGTTAAGTTTCTTTCTAAAGGTGATTTGCTCTGTTTTGATCACTACTGTAGACATCAGTGTTTAAATCTGAACTATAAACTTTTCTCCCAGTTCTTCTGTGATAATTTGAATTATTGTAAGACAGAAATAATGATTCTGTGATGTTGAAGACAGTTTGTGAAGCTGTTTCATGTCTATTCATGACAACGGCTCTCTCTGGATCAGAACACAGATCTGAATGTTCTAGTGTGATTTTTTCAAAGGTTTAATAGACAGAGCCGAATCACAGTCATTTAGTAATGAGATCGCGTGAGTGTTTGAATCGAGATCACAATCTTTTAACGATTAATCGTGCAGCTCTATCCAATAGTGCACACGTCTGAGCGAAGAACGATACGGTGTGATTGCTCTTGACCAGTGGTCTGGCCTCAGTGTCGATGTCTTGTGCCCGATCTCAGAGCCTCTCAGCAGTGTGTCGTCTCTGGAGGTGCACTTTGACCTCCTGGACCTGACGGAGCTCACAGACATGTCTGACCAGGAGCTCGGGGAGGTGTTCGCCGACTCGGACGAGGAGAACCACACTGAGTCCCCTGCCAGTGAGTCAACTCACAGATCTTTATTTACCACATCAGATTTGAAGTTAAATAACTATTTAGCGAAATCATTCCAGTCCTCAGAAGATAAATAGAGTGATGCAGGGATGACACAAACCCGGAGGTTCGCATCACACAAGTCTCGATCAGCCAGTGCTTCAGACTGACGGCAGAAGGTCTGGACTCCATCGCAGCTTTCATTGGCCAAGGACCGATCTCCTAAATTACATATTTAAAATGTTTTATCCTTGAAAGAAAATTCTGTCATGCCTTTAAAATATCTCGAATGTAACTCGACACCCTTGCCTAATTTAGTATGCGTGGTTCTATGAATATGCAAATGACCCCACCTCCACTCACTCACTCAGCTCAGAGATCCACTGGTTGACGATCACACGTTGATCTGATTGGTTACAAGGTAGTTTGTGACGTCAGAAACACCAGCGATTTCAAAGTGTGTTTGAGACTGTCTTTGGTTCACTGCAGTTTTAAGGAGAAAATACTCAGCAATGGTGTCGACTTATGAATTGACTTGAAAAGCACCACATAAACAACATTAAAAACTTGATTTTCACCAAAGGGGGACTTATAAAAGATAATCTTCACATATAAACACAATGATTTTTGAAGCCTTAATACAATTGCCAGAAGTAAAAAGCTAGACTATAAACGAACTATACCATTATTTAAATGATGTGTCATTTCTGACTGGTAATTCAATCTTTATTTAAAATCTACAAGTTAGAACAGTTTGCCAGAGAGCAAGTATAATCACACTAGTGTTGCCTTTTCGGTGTGACGACGTTTAATGTCCACAACAATAGTCCCATTCAGCCTCTTGTTAACAATAGAGTGGGGTTTTACTGATGCATTTTATTTCATAGAACAAAATTTGAAAATCTCCTGAACCTGTGTTAACCACAGACCTTATTTCAGGCATTTAACCAAAAGCCCTTTAAAAAAAATCCATTGACTTTGGGACAAGGGAACCGGATGTGCAAAAATGCTAGCTAGTTTCTGTGTTTTAGGACTGATTCTGGCAGCACTCCATTGTTTAAGACACAATGTTCACTGTGTAGCAAGACAAAGAAAACAGATGATAACGTTTTGAGAAGAGAACGTTGAATTCTTGGCGACTTGTACAGTCGGTTCCATGGATTTCTACACTGAGCACATTATTATTTGATTAAGTTCTGAGCTGAAGTGCACAAATGTGTACATATTAAATATTTAAACTATGAGGCAATGTCGGTGCATCCTCATCTCTGAGCAATATAAGCATTACTTTAAATTACCTTACATTTTCTCCAAGTTATGTGAATAACATTCGTCTTGGCCCAATTTGGCAGTGCTTAAAATGGACGCTGAGAGGTGTTCATGATGACAGCGAATAAACCAAAGGTCATCTAATGTTTTTACTTCTGATTGTTAGTAGGTATTCTGAATTAACTGTTGTCTGTCAAGGAGATTAAACGTCATCCCTCCGAACAGGTAAAACTCAGTCCGCTTTTACAGCATCTTTATGCTTATAATTGTGCTCCTATACATTATTCTAACTCAAGCATTCTGGGAAAATGTTTTTAGTTAAAAACTGAAAGAGTTGTTGGGAGCTTAGTGATGGTGACGTTGAATTCGTGGGACTGTGGTGTAGTTTGTTTATAGCCTACCTTTAGCTTTTTACTTCTTGCGACTGCATTTTAGGCTTCAAAATTCATAAAAGTTGTGTTCATCTGTGACAATTATCTTGATGGACAAAACGTGCAAGTATCAAACTTTAGTTGATCACAGAGCTTGTTCTTAGAGATAATTCAAAATACTTTGGAAATATCCTATTGGGTTTTTCTCGAGGGAACTGCCGATTGGCCTACAAACTGACGTCATACCTGCATCACTCTACTCAGAAGTGAGCTTTAACTGAACACCAACAGTGTCTGTCGCTCATGTTGCCTCAGATTACCAGCTCTCATTGAAAATGGTTGCTTTGTTACTGCAAATCCCTTTCTGTGAGAAGTAAAACACATGAATCATATGAACTCTATTCCAAAACCTAGTGAGCTGCTTTGCGTTCTAGGCAGCAATCTTCTAAAGCATCATGGGACGTCATTAGTGACTGGTTTAAAGATCTCTCTGTGACTGACCACTCACAACGCTACTCTTGACACCATTGTCAACAGGTCAAATTGTTTCAATTATGCCATTAACCTTTCGAGTTTCGAGTAACCAAAGACAATTCATTAAATTAAAACGCAAATGTTATGTATGCCCTTTC
Source organism: Leuciscus leuciscus (assembly GCF_965113295.1). Lineage (NCBI taxonomy): Eukaryota > Metazoa > Chordata > Actinopteri > Cypriniformes > Leuciscidae > Leuciscus > Leuciscus leuciscus. Next base: position 6,611,245 of record NC_138724.1, on the reverse strand, counting down.
CCTAAAACCAGGCGTGTTCAATCCTGCTACTGGAGGGTCAACGTCCTGCAAAGTTCAGCTCCAACATGCCCTGAACAGACTTGCTTGGACGTTTCTAGTGATCCTCAATACCTTGACTAGCTGGTTCAGGTATTTAATTGGGGTTGGAATTAAACTGGACGGTGGTCTTCCAGGAAAGGGTGCCTAAAACCACCCACTAATGCAGGGATAGCCAACCCTGCTCAACACACCTGCCTGTAGAAATCTCAAGAAATCCTGAACACCTTGATTAGCTGGTTCAGGTGTGTTTGCTTAGAGTTGGAATTAAACTCTGCAGGATGGTAGCCCTACAGAAGCAGGGTTGCTACCCCTGTACTAATGCTTTTCCTATGGAAGTCAAACACACAAACACGTCAAGAGGTGGATTGAAATCCTTGTGTAAAGTACTTAAATATTAGGCCAAAAAAAAAAAAAAAAGGCAATTTAGAAGACAACTTCTAAACCAGAGGTTCCCAAACTTGTTGCTAGAGATCAACCTTACAGCAAAGTTCAGCTCCAACCCTGATTAAACACATTTCAACCAGCTAATTAAGATCTTCAGAAGCACTTGATAATTACAGACAGGTGTGTTGGTTGAAAGTAAACTCTGCAAGTAGTTATATCTCCATGAACAGGATTGAGCACCCTTGTTCTCTTCCTGCCAACCTGTTCATGAAGAGTCTTCATGTAATATGGTCCCTTAAAATCCCCATCTGGGATGGTCCCCATCTAGGCAGGCATTACACTAGGTTTTGGAACAGAACGATAGCCTTATCATTGTTGTGACTGGCTATGAAGTTGTTTTTCATTGGTTGGTTTTGTAAGTTCGCCCCACAGATCGCCATCAGCCGCCGTTACCAAGATTTCCCCACAGCGGTTACGTCCGCTCGCCCTCCTGGACCCGCGGGGGAAAAGGGGATCAGCAGCCGAGAGATCGAAAGCACCACAGCGACTCCGAGAACACAGAGCCAATGCTGAAGATAGAGCGCTCTCAATCCCAGCAGCCTTGAGCCAGGGCCGGCTACAGGGGCTTGGGGAGAAAACTAAGCCCTTGTCTGGAGAGGGGAGGTTCCTTGTCAAACAAGGAGACGGGGAACCTTAGGGATCAAAAGACATGGTGATCCCACTTAAAGATAATGCAATCCCTCCGTCCATTATGGGCGAGAAGACAGCTCCGATTAGCTGGGATAAGTGTAGACTCTTCCTCAAGATGGAACAGATTTTGGGACGCCTCTTTGGGACCTTGTCACTTTCAGTCTTCTCCATGTGACTACTGCATATGGAGAACTTGAAGCAAGATGTAGCATTATGGACCACACCATGAATTCAAGGAGCAACTGAGGAATTCCACAGTGATTTGAATCTTCAAGGAACTGTTTAAGGACCAGAGCAATGTGTTGAGGCAGCAACTGTGATCAGCCTATGGAGAAGTTCAGGACATGCCTGTGTGAAGGGACAGAAATGTCCTTCGAGGAGATTCTGCATGAAAACAGGAGACCCAGAAACAAAGTGAATACAACATTTCATGCCTAAAGGTCATTGCACACCGAGTCCGAAATTGTAGTACGGAAATTTCGCACGTAAAAAAATAAGACCTAACGTTGTGTCAATCACGTTTACACACTGCCTCCGAAACTTTCGTCCATCACAAAAAAATGTGGATTGGGTTAAATTTTTTTCGTTTTTCGCATCCGTAGCAAGCTTTTTGAGGCGCGTTTTGACAATTCAGAGCCACCGTACAAACGAACGCTAAAATCCAGACCTGTTCAGGATCAATGATGGAAATTGGTGATCTTGTTTTTAATATGTGGCTCCAGTATCGCTAGCAAAGCATCAAACTGAGCCGCTGACATCCTGAAGTGAACTTTCAATCGCTCGGGATAATCCTGCAGCGAACTCTCCTTCCTTTCTACGAAATCTCAGGATTGGATGGACCCAATATTTCCTCTTTGTTCCCTCTGAAGAGAGAGGACAATAAAATCATCCTCCACACTGCTTTAAGACTCCATTTTGTATTGTATTGCGATTTCCCCCCCCGCTACGGATTAATTCATACGCATCGGACTCAGTGTGCAAGGTTTCTGTGCGTGATGACAAATACGAAAAAATGCATAAGAAAATTTCAGACTCTATGTGCAAGGACCTTAAGGCCTAAAACATGCCCTACGCAAGTATATGAACAGACACTTCGAGCTACGTCAGCTCAATTCATGCAACATTCGGTTTAAAAATTTGTCAAAACGCAGTTCATATTGCAGCACAATTATGTGTAGCATCCTCAACATTGCCGCAAGGCGGTTTGGGTTGGGTTTTAGCATAAACCAAGTGTCCAGTATTTTATGCTATGCCCACTAGGGAGCAGTGAACACGGTTTAGGTGAACTGGAGCGCAGCTCAGTTCATGCATCTCTCTCATAACAAGATAAGAGAGGCATACAAAATGGCAGTGTTTGCCAACCCTGTTGCTGGAGCTACACCCAAACTCTTCCCAAACAAACACACCTAATTCAAGATGATTAGTACACTCCAAATGAATAGGTCAGAAGTACGACCTCATCCAAAAGGTTGAGAATCATGGTGCTGCAGTTTAAGAGAATAATGTTGAACATGTTATTTTAATTTTGACCAACTTTGTGAAGGTAACTATCTCCCCCATTGAGTGCTGAGGTTTGTCACAGCCACAGTAACAAGACATTATGTACAACAGAACCACACAAGAATTCAGTTAGCATACTTGCGTAGATTATGTTTCTGGCCTAACTTATTGAGTATAGCAATGGCAAAAGTTGCATTAGAATGGATGTAAGGGTGAATAATCTTTCAGCAATATGTTTTTTAACTGCTCTGTATCATTAAATGTCATTTATTAACAATTTAACAAAGACATCATGTGCGATCACCGGTGCACAACAAGAAAGTGTGTCTTAAAATATACCTGATTCACATGTAATCCTTAAAGAGAAGAAGGCTATCGGGTGGGCAGTTCAAATACAAATCCTAAAGAATAAAAGTTTGTTGCGCAAACAAATCTGAACTGTATATGTTACCAGGGTTATTACAGGGTTCAATGATGTCAAGCATGATCTGTACACAGGGTCACATCGGAGAAGAAATGTATTAACTACCAGAATCATTAACAATCAATTCAAGGAGGGCAAAAATATAACGGGAATAAATGTGAAAAAATGTCAACAGATCAGGCTGTTTTTCCTCCCTTTCTTTCCCCGATATATACTTTACTGTACAAAGCAAGTCTTGTGACACAACAACCTGACAATTAGCTCTAAATGGAGGCAGTGTGGTACAATTTACTTGAACAGACATGATAGCAGGATTCAGAAGGCTTCACGTGATCTGCAGTTTAAGAGGTTCAGCGTTCGGTCGAAAGAACGGTGCTTTTGCCTTTCATAAAGAAGATCCACAAACTTGCACTGGGCTTTTATTCTCTTTAACAACCACAAATAATAGTGAGATTTGTAGCTCACATCATCATAGATAGCACCGATTCTGGATGTTTCTTGGCTAAATCTCGCCCATCTAAAACGGGAGTGTCCCTGATGAACAGAACGTGATAAATCATCTAGCTTTGCCCTACTTCTGCTGATGTCAGTGTAAGGCCTAGAAATACAATATAACAAAACACTTTTAAGTCCCGAAATAAAGATATGATCTTTCTGTAGATTAGACGCTGTAAATATAACCCTGATGAAGTGGTGAATTCATACAAGGATCAAAATACAAGCTGCATAAATGACCTAAATAAAGGGTAAGAAAAAAAGGTGGAAATTGGTCATGAGAAAAAATAAGGTCTGTTTTTGGTGCAAGAAACTTGACTAACATTGTAAGTGTTGAAAAAAAAAAAAAAAAATTGTAAATTGTATGAAAAGGACTCATTTAATTTAAATAATTTCTTTTTCAAAACATTTTTTTTCCTAGAACACACAAATGAAAACTGTACAAATATACAGTTGTTTCTTCCACTTCTGTTAAGAGGAAGAGTAGCTAAAAGGATAGAATTCAGTTTATGATATAAAGGCAGAAATGAAAGGATAAAAGAAATAACTAAACGGATGAGATTCTGAGTTGCTGATCTGTCATAAAGAGTTTGTGGTGTCCGGTGTTAAAGTTTATCCAGCATAGTTTATGGCGACATAATCTTTGCATTAAGGCATTTCAAATTCAATAAACGTCCCCTGCTTAGAATTAACAAGGGAAGTGAAATGCAAATACCAACAAAATTCACAAATCTTTTCTTCAGCCCAGAAGACTCTCCTTTCACACACAGTTTCAACAGTAAGGCAAGTATCAGAGGCAGGTGGAAAGTATCTTGAGGGCGGTGTTCATTTCAAGCAGCCTGTTTTTCCTGTGAAGCTGGAGGCTCTTCCTGGATCTCTCCTCTCTCTTGGTTCCAGTCCTTCAACCCAATCGGAAGACTTGTATCTTCCTCGAAGCTGCCAGTGCCCTCCACAAAGTCCTCATACGTGGACTTCTCCTCGAACGGCCTGGGTCCCAGCAACTCCACCATGTCAGCTTTGTCTAGAACTTCTTTGTCCAGCAAACGCTTTCCAACCTATTTGCAAAAACAAATGCATATTTGCATCTACCAAACAATGAATAAAATGTGACTGAGCAGGTGACTTTGAAAGCTTAACTTCACTCAAATGACACTGAAATCTCTTAGTATGAACTAAAATCTCTGCTTTGTGGTAGAGCTAAGCTGAAGATTATCCAGCTATGCTGCATTATTTAAAGGAAAAAGCAAGTAGATGAGAAAAATAATGGGACCAAGGACTGAACCCTGAGGCACTCCACAGCTCACTAGCTTTTGTAATGGCCACTAGTCATGCTTCACTCCATTTAAAGCTGTAAATCCAAGCTGCCAGTTGTTCTCACCATCTCCACCTGCTCTCGTTTCTCAGAGACGAGCTCCAGTGTTCTCTTAAAGGCCCGGTCCACCAGATTTCTGACCTCCTCATCAATGAGCTCTGCCGTAGCCTCGCTGTAGGGCTTCTCCAGAACCATCTCTCCTTGCCGGGGCAGGTCAAATGACACCTGCCCCACTTTCTCACTCATGCCAAACTGCACAATCTATTAGAAAAGTTGGGAATAAAATTGTCAAATAAAGATAGTGTCAATCAAAAATGTGTTATTAAATAAAAATTTCGACTCCTCTTATCGATTCCTTTGTGTGTATTTTAATACGCCTTTAAACCAGGACTCACATGCTGTTTTCTGTGCTGCACACATGAGTAACAATATATTGTGCATCTCTTAAAGTGACAGCACCCTAATATCCCTGCTGCTCTCTATAATAACACTAATCAAACAAAAGACAAAATTCACTCGCTGTTCTTGCCTGAATAACTTTTGTAACTATATTTGTAATGTATATTTATAAAGTCCAGTGTTATTTTATATTTGACTACAGTTTCTGTGCCTGAATTCCCTGAAAATCTAAAAACACTGTTTATATCAAACATATCTTTGTTCAGTTGTATCTATTTGTTGCGATTGCTAATTTTTGTATTTGTTCTTTTTAAATTACTGAGTGTTAACTTGTCTTTAATAATGCATGACGTTTATATAAGTTAGGCTAGTTGTTTTCACTATGGTATAAACTACAGGCAAAAGTTCCTTGCGTAAGTGTTCTTTAACCTGTTGATTTTTGTTCATGATATTCAGCAACAATGAAATGTTTTGCAATAAGACTAAATGTGAATGATATCCAAGTTTTTTTTACCTGATTTGAATCGAAATTAGGAATCGATAAGAATCGGAATCAATAAGCAGAATCGAAATCGTTAAAATTCAAACGATACCCAACCCTAATGAGCGATCACCAATGTTGTTCAATCATTGCATTAACAATTATTTTCTGCTAACAATCTAATGATTGTTAAAGTGATTCATTGACTATTCTGAATGTCCGTTTCAGCTCTACTCAAAATGGACTGTTCCTATATTGTACATTGCTTTGGATAAAAGCTTCTGCTAAATGGAAAACATACTGGAAAATAGGGATGCACCGAAATGAAAATTCTTGGCCGAAACCGAAAACCGAAAAAGAGGAAACTGAGGCCGAAAACCGAAAACACCGAAATAAATTATGCCAATTATTAGTACCATTGCATTTATGGCTATGACTGTGCACTAACTTTACTATAATCAAGGCATTGCATAAATTAATATTAAAGTTTCAAAGAATAAATCAATTAAAATTTTATGCAAATATTTATTTAGCACATTGCAAAGTATAAAATTAAATGTTTAACTTGACCCCACTCATGTGTACATTAAATAATAATGTAAAAGCCTACTGGCCTGCAGAAAGGTTTAAAAATGAAATGTTCTCTCATAAAAACAAAGTGCATTTAGGTCAATACTGCCATAGCCCATAATAATATCTGCAGCTATATGCTCATGGACGTGAGTTGCAAAAACCATAAACAGCTAAGGTAAACACACACACACCTCTGATAAATGACGGCTGCTCTGCACACACACGCAAGGTCTCTCGCTCCCTCTCTCTGCCGCGCGCGCGCTACGTATGCACGCTCATGCTCGCTCGCGATTCCGGGAGATTTAAACTAATTTGCGGGCATCAGGGAGCCGCTATCAATACGCAGGAGACTCCCGGAACTTCCGGAAGACTTGGGATGTCTGTGTTTTGAAAATCGCTGTCCGTGGGTCACTCTCAGATATATTGAAATACGTCCACACCGCAGATATGTTGCTTCAGACAAGCACGTGCAGGTCGCGGTATCTGCTGTTTGCGTCATCACAACATTTCGGCCGTATTGTTTCGGTGATAAAAGTCTTTCGGTGGCCGAATATTCGGTGCATCCCTACTGGAAAATCAGTACATAATGTCGCTATAGCAAATTGTGTAACACACAAAGCAAGCACAATCTCTGTACCTGAGCATACGCTGACTGCGTGACCTTCTTAAGGTCGTCTTGAGCCCCAGTCGTGATCCTGCCGAAAAACACCTGCTCGGCCACTCGCCCGCCCAGCATCATACACATCCTATCGAAGAGCTGCTCCCGGGTGTATAAATACTGCTCTTTCGGAAGGTACTGTGCATAACCCAGGCCTTTACCTCTAGGAATTATGGAAACCTGGAACACGTAAATTTCAATAAAACAATTTACAGACGAATGACTCAGTTTAAGCTATAATCCTACATTTAGGGCCCTGACCTTGAGCAGTGGGTCAGCATGTTGGAGAAACCAGCCCACGACAGCATGTCCTGCTTCATGATAGGCTACAGTCTTTTTCTCAGTGGGTTGTAATACCTGAGTCTTCTTCTCCAGCCCTAAAAGATGAGAGCACAAAATATCAATGACTAAATTATATTTTTTTGGGATAGTTAGATACAAGTCCTTCATGCCTTAAAATGTCTTGAATGTAACTCGACACCCATGCCTCATTTAGTATACGCAGTTCTATGAATATGCAAATAAGCCCCGCCTCCACTCAGAGATCCACTAGTTGACGATCACACGTTGATCTGATTGGTTACAAGGTAGTTTGTGACGTCAGAAACACCAGCGATTTCAAACCGTGTTTTTGAGACTGTCTTTGGTTCACTGCAGTTTTAAGGAGAAAATACTCCTAAAACACCACATAGACATATAAACTACATTAAAAGCTTGATTTTCACCACAGGGGGACTTTAAAGATGCATAAGCCAACTCAAAAAACCATATCCGCAAAGCTTCAGCTCCACTAATGAGGACAGAATTATTCAATTAAGGTCATATCCCTACTTTACATTATCTGAAGGAAGGAAGCATGCAGATTAGAAAACGCATGGGACCCAGGACTGAACCATGAGGTACACCACAGGTCACTGCTGACGTCACTTATATCTCTAAGACATTATACGACTGTAGAGAGAGAGAGACAAGGCAGGCCTCACCAATAAACTCAATTACTCCTGATCTTTGTTACATCCAGTGCTGTTATTTTGGTTACAGATTAGGTATGGGACGGTATGAATATTTCATATCACGATTATAGTGACCAAAATTATCGTGATTATCAATATTATCACAGTTTTGTTAAAACGAGATGAAAGTGTTCAAAAAGAACTGATGCTCACACTAAAAACAGTTTAATATTTGAAAATCAACAAACAACAAATAAAACAAGCAGCTCTATGCACTTTTTCAAGCAAGATTATATTCTGTGGCATTTCCTTCCTTATAATGACCGTCGTCAATAGCAACGCATTATAACACAGCGCACATCCATGTATCGCAACGGACGCGCACGCGATAATCAAACACGGTTTTAATGATAATTAAATTTTGAACGATAATACTAACCGTCAGTACATTTTATTGTGGTTTATAGTGAAACCGGTAATCGTCCCATCCCTATTACAGATCTGAACATGTAGATCACAAGCATCAGTCTTTGTGTTATAGGATCTTTGTAAGATATTCTGCATTTCTGAGCTCACCTCCGATGACTCTGTCGATGGCCTGCTCAAAATGCTTAACACCGATGAATTCATTCAGATATCTGGCAGCAATGAGAGCTGCTTCATTACAGACATTTGCAATATCAGCACCTGGAGGAGAGGAAATATTCTGTCTTTATACAGCAATAACACAGCAATATTATGGCACTGGCAACACTTATGATTTCTTAATTATCATATCAACTACATCAGCCTACTCCCAAACATGAATTTGTAATATGTAATTATCATACAACATATCATTTTCCTACTTTGTCTTGCACATTCACTCTTTTCAAAAGGAAAATTAGCATGCAAGTCGTCGTTCGCTCACCGGTGAAGCCAGGCGTGGCGGCGGCCATCTTCCTCGCTATGGCGTCCCGGTCCAGACTGGGGTCCAGTTTGAGTGGCCGCAGGTGAACTCTGAATATGGATGCCCGACCCTTAATATCAGGAGGTCCTGAAGGATCGACAGAACACAAACCTTAGACGCTCATTCTAAGTAGGGATGCCACCATATCGGTATCGGCCGATATATGTTCATTTTTAATGTTATCGTTATCGGGTCCGTTAAGAAAATTTGTCTGATATATTAAAGCTTATAAATAATGGATTATTTCCTTCAGCTGAGACCCTTCAGATGCACACTGTTCAACATGATGGTTTTGAACTGCTTGAAATATGATGGATAAAAAGGAAAATACTGTTCAGTGCAACATAAGCTACATAAGTCATATAAGCTACATAAAATTATAATGAGAACCTTATAACTGTGTGCTTAGGACATGGCTTTTAATGTTGAAACTTTTGTTTGTGTAATCAGGCCAGGAACTAGGATTTAGTTTTATCTGCCAATATATCGATTATTGGCTTTCAAATATAAAGAATTATTGGTATCGGACAATTTTCATACCGGTGTATCCCTAGTTCTAAGCCCACGGCACAAGAACTTTATTAGTGGTCGACCAATATCATTTTTTTATGCCAAAAGCTTAGAGAGCAGATTTCAGATTGAATTCCACAAAAAAAATTGTAAATAACATGCTGCAATTAATTTTAGATTTATCTGACAATATTTAATTTATTACAAATAGCAACTCTTGATTCTGTAATCCTATTATAAACTTTTTTTTTTTTTTTTACAAATAAAGAAACTGATAGTAAAAAAAACACTATCTGATAAGTCTGTGCGCACTAGGAATCATATTTTCTCAGGTAAGTCCAGGTAACACTAATAAAGCACACAGTAAATATGACATGAACATGACAATGTCTAAATATAGTCTGAAATGCAGGATTTTTTACTTAGTTGTTCATGCGAGTCCAATGACAGAGTACATGTGTTTTTATGCATGCTCCAAATGCACATTTCAGAGGATCCAACAGCTTGATTCACTAAAGTCTGAGGGTTTCATGTATTAGATATCGAAAGAGAATGCAGGCGGTTTGAACGTCAATGGTTACAGCTAATTCTACAATACTTCTTCATGTACTGTTTACTTTCTTTCTTTGATTAACAGCTCTAATGATTTATTAGACAGAACTGTTAAAGGCCCCCTGAAATCAAAATGTAAGTTTTTTTTTTAGCTTTTAGTATGAATATGTTAGCCTTAAGGTTATGCATAAGCTGACTAAAACAGACAAAATTCACATTTAGGAGATATAAGCATTCAAAACTTAGTCTATCACTTCCGCTAAAATGGATCACGGATTTTTAATGACATAACTGCGGACTTCAGCTTCTCATCACATCTTCTGTCCAATCAAATGCTCTCTAGAATCTAAAGCTCCGCCCCCTCAGCTATAAACACTACTTGGTTTAATTAGTTCAGGCGCTGTGAAAATAAAAGCCCAACACTTCAAACACTTAAACAGAAAACTGAAACCGGCCGTGACGATATATCAGTCGACATAAGGACAACAGTTAAACAGAAAAATAAATAAAAATCAGTCGACTGCTAAGTCTTATATTATGCTTCATATACTAAAGCACTGAAGAGATGTAAAGGGAAAACCTCTTACCCAAGTAAATCTGTCGGTCAAACCTGCCAGGCCTCATCAGCGCAGGGTCCAGCACATCCGGCCTGTTCGTACCGGCCAGAACTACAACATTGGTACTTGTATTGAAACCTATAAAAACAAGCAAGTTACACTGTTGATCTGGCATTTTTCAGGTTAAATACAAGTCAAGATCTCAATTGAATTTATACAGATCAGACTCTGAGTTATATGCAGCATTAATGCGGTTTGTGGCACGCACCATCCATCTCCACCAGCAGCTGATTGAGTGTGTTCTCCTGCTCGCTCTGCCCGCCGAAGTTCCCTCCGCCCCTCTTCCTCCCCACCGCGTCGATCTCGTCGATGAAGAGGATGCACGGGGCGTTCTTCCTCGCCATCACGAACATGTCTCGGACCTGCAGAGAAACACACGCCACAATCAGTTCACGGCACTGGGATTTACAAATTTAATCAGCCGATACCGATTATTGGCGGATACATCGGTGCATCTCTATTTGAAACCGATAGTTCAGACTTACTCTGGCTGGACCGACGCCGACGAACATCTCGAGAAACTCTGAGCCGTTGACCGTAATGAAGGGAACGTTAGCTTCTCCGGCGGTAGCTTTAGCCAGCAGCGTTTTACCCGTTCCTGGAGGACCGGACAGCACAGCACCCTGAACAAACACACAGGAGGATCAATAAATCACACAGGAGGATCAGTAATCACACAGGAGGATCAATAATCACACAGGAGGATCAGTAATCACACAGGAGGATCAATAATCACACAGGAGGATCAATAATCACACAGGAGGATCAATAATCACACAGGAGGATCAATAATCACACAGGAGGATCAATAATCACACAGGAGGATCAGTAATCACACAGGAGGATCAGTAATCACACAGGAGGATCAGTAATCACACAGGAGGATCAATAATCACACAGGAGGATCAATAATCACACAGGAGGATCAGTAATCACACAGGAGGATCAGTAATCACACAGGAGGATCAGTAATCAGCTGATGATCAATAATCAGAGGAGGCTCATACCTTGGGGATCTTGGCCCCCAGGTCCTGATACTGCTGAGGGTTCTTGAGGAAGTTGACGAACTCCATGATCTCCAGCTTGGCCTCTTCACACCCGGCCACGTCCTTGAACTGGATGTCTATGCTGTCCTTCATCATCTTGGCGGTGGACTCACTCATGCTGAAGGGCCCGCCCCTTCCCCCGCCCATCCCTCCTCCCATTGGCCCACGCCGCAGAGTGAACAGCAGGAAGCCAATCAGCAGCAGCGTGGGAATGAAGCTCATCAGGAAAGACCTGCAGGAAGAGGAAGACTTAGTACCATTAACATAACATATATATATATATTAGTGGTGGGCCGTTATCGGCGTTAACGTGCTGCGTTAACGCGAGACTCTTATCGCGCGATAAAAAAAATATCGCCGTTAATCTATTCTCCAAGTTGGGTTGGGAGATGTCTCTATACTACACAAGCTATGATGACGCAATCTACCCGCGGCCGCGAGGTAAACCCGGCTGCAACGCATATTCGTCGTCATCTTAAGTAAACACGGCTGAAAGTGAAAGCTGGTGAAAAAGATCGGTGCAACATCCATTATTTGGACTTGGTTCGGGTTTAAGCCGTCAGACGAGCAGCAGCAAACTATATACAGAGTGTGTGGGGTAACAGTTCGGTAAGTTAACACACGACTAGCAGCTAATCCGTTCTACCACCTCAAATTCAAAACGAAACATGATATCACTGAATACCAAAGACGCGCGCGCGCCAGTATCGTGCGCACAGACAGCACGCCAGAATACAGTTATCTTTCGTGCTTGAACTTACAATAACACACACAATTATGCCAAAATGTCCGTTTTGTCGAGTATCTTCATAACATAAGAGCTGTCTTATGATGAACGTCAAGAGTTGTGAAAGAATGAGGCGCGTGCGAGAGCCGCGTCTCCGTCAGCTGGTCTTAAAGAGACAGCAGCCAATAAAGCTTTCTGTCAGTAAAGTTAATCAAAGAACAAAAAGAACAGAGAAAATGACTCACTGCTGTTGACTAAAGTTTTTTTTTTTTTTTTTTTTGCTATAATAAGGATTAGTCTATATTTAATATATAATTTATGCAGTGCAGTTTGACAATTTCGGTATATGTCCTAGGTCTACCTGTTTGACAGGCACAGGTAAATATGACATTTATTTTTAACTCTTGTATTATTGAGACAAATAACAATATTGAATTTATTTTAATTTGAAAACACAGTGCATTTAGTTGTTGTTTCTAGTTTGAGTTGAGAAATGGGCTACAAATTTCAGCATTATCACTAATCTGTGTGTGCATTTTACTTGAGAAATAAGCAAGTTAACTCATGAAACCATTTGTTTACTATATCGCAATCGCATATCGCAATATTGACCTCAATAATCACAATATGACATTTTCCCCAAATCGTGCAGCCATACTTTTCAGAAAAATGTATTTCGTATCATTGTCTTGTGAACTAGTCATTCAGCTTTTGATCAATAGTGATTGGCATGTTAAATCCCACACCTGGTGTGTGTTCCTTTGGAGGGTGTGGTTGTCAGGTAGGGGAGGGGGCCCATGAGCTTCAGTGCCCAGGGGCCCCTGGGGGTACTAATCCAGCCTTGCTTAGTGGTGTAGCACATCATCTCGATTTTAAGAATCGTTGTTGTGTTTCTTTTTAACTGAAAAGACATCAGTTAGACAATATTCTAATTTTAAATTTGGGGTTTCATAAGCTCCAAGCCATAATAAACATTAGACCTACTTAAGTCTCTGCAGCTAGTGTACTTAAATTTTATTTATCTGCAAAATGATGTTGTGTACTTACAGTTTTGCACAATATATGTTCTCAAAACTACATACACCCTTTAAAAACAAAAACATTTAGCAGTTGTTTAGCATGGGTCTGTGTATTCTGTTCTGAAATGGTTTTATTATAATATACTGTAAATCGTTATCGCAAGAGGCTGCAATGTATATCACAATATAGATTTTAGGCCATATCGCCCATCCCTAATTGATAGCCTATAGTAGTTGATAATAACATTGGCCTACCTAATGTTGCCTACGGACGGTAACAGTACAGTAGTAACCTTTTACAGTCTATGAGTAGAACAGCTTTCTCAAGCAGTTTATGATGCATTTTAGAAACAGGAGATGAGCCCCTGGTCTAATGCGCCACCTGGCTTGAGAAACCCGTTCTCAAAGACTTACTTTTATAGTCATTATTTGGGTAGCACACATATTCTGAATGCCTTCGGCAGAATTCAAATGAGCCATTTTAATCTAGATTAATCTAGATTAATTTCAAAATTAATCTAGATTAAAAAAATTAATCTATGCCCACCTCTAATATATATATATATATATACATACATATACACACACACACACACACACACACACACACACACACAGTAATGTGGAAAAGTCTTAGGCACGTTAGTATTTTCACACCAAAAAATGGTTTTAAGCCAATTATTTGCATATTTTGTTGTATTTTGTCAGTAGGAAATATCAGTTTACATTTCTACACATTATTTTTGTCATTAGTTGTAATAATCGAGTGAGATTTTAGTTTGCACAAGGAGTCTGCCCACAGCCGGTCTGATCTCCTCATCATCAGCGAGTCTGTCTGGGATTACATGAAGAAACTGAGACTAAATCCAGAAGAACTGCGGCAACGTCTCCGAGACTCTTGAAGAACCCTTCCTGAACAACTGTGTGCAAGTGTCTCTGGACAACAGCGGTGTTAAACACAAAGGGTGCTCACACCAGATATTGATTTGATTTAGTTAATAGAAGTTAATTGATAATTAACATCAATTTATGACATTATTTTTTAATTGAAATGAGATTCTTTTGATTTTTACACAAGAGCCTAAAACTTTTCACAGTCCTGTAGATTTGGACAAGTTTCTTCAAGCGTCTTGAATACAGTTCTTCTGGATTTAGTCTGTCTCAGTTTCTTCTATATATATATACACTCACCTAAAGGATTATTAGGAACACCATACTAATACTGTGTTTGACCCCCTTTCGCCTTCAGAACTGCCTTAATTCTACGTGGCATTGATTCAACAAGGTGCTGAAAGCATTCTTTAGAAATGTTGGTCCATATTGATAGGATAGCATCTTGCAGTTGATGGAGATTTGTGGGATGCACATCCAGGGCACGAAGCTCCCGTTCCACCACATCCCAAAGATGCTCTATTGGGTTGAGATCTGGTGACTGTGGAGGCCATTTTAGTACAGTGAACTCATTGTCATGTTCAAGAAACCAATTTGAAATGATTCGAGCTTTGTGACATGGTGCATTATCCTGCTGGAAGTAGCCATCAGAGGATGGGTACATGGTGGTCATAAAGGGATGGACATGGTCAGAAACAATGCTCAGGTAGGCCGTGGCATTTAAACGATGCCCAATTGGCACTAAGGGGCCTAAAGTGGGCCAAGAAAACATCCCCCACACCATTACACCACCAGCCTGCACAGTGGTAACAAGGCATGATGGATCCATGTTCTCATTCTGTTTACGCCAAATTCTGACTCTACCATCTGAATGTCTCAACAGAAATCGAGACTCATCAGACCAGGCAACATTTTTCCAGTCTTCAACTGTCCAATTTTGGTGAGCTCGTGCAAATTGTATCCTCTTTTTCCTATTTGTAGTGGAGATGAGTGGTACCCGGTGGGGTCTTCTGTTGTTGTAGCCCATCCGCCTCAAGGTTGTCTGAAGTTGTAACGAGTGGTTATTTCAGTCAAAGTTGCTCTTCTATCAGCTTGAATCAGTCGGCCCATTCTCCTCTGACCTCTAGCATCAACAAGGCATTTTCGCCCACAGGACTGCCGCATTCTGGATGTTTTTCCCTTTTCACACCATTCTTTGTAAACCCTAGAAATGGTTGTGCGTGAAAATCCCAGTAACTGAGCAGATTGTGAAATACTCAGACCGGCCCGTCTGGCACCAACAACCATGCCACGCTCAAAATTGCTTAAATCACCTTTCTTTCCCATTCTGACATTCAGTTTGGAGTTCAGGAGATTGTCTTGACCAGGACCACACCCCTAAATGCATTGAAGCAACTGCCATGTGATTGGTTGATTAGATAATTGCATTAATGAGAAATTGAACAGGTGTACCTAATAATCCTTTAGGTGAGTGTATATATATATATATATATATACACACATATAGAGAGAGAGAGCTGCACAATTCTGGAAAAATTGAGAAACTGTTTCATTACTGGATGAATCAGCGTTTTTGATCGAATCTCTTGAATGAATGATTCAATGACGAACACATTATTTATAACAGTCTCTTGTCGCCACCTACTGGTGTAACAATGTCATTGATACAATATTTATTTGAAGCGTCAAGTTTCTTTCTAAAGGTGATTTACTCTATTTCGTCACTACCGTAGACATCAGTGTTTATATCTGAACTATACACTTATCCCAGAACTTCTGTGATAATTTGAATTATTATAAGACAGAAATAATGATCCTGTGATGTTGAAAAGACTGAAGCCGTTTCATGATAATGTCTCTCTGGATCAGAACACAGATCTGAACGTGTCAAAGGTTTTATAGACAGAAGAATCACTGTCATTTAGGACTGAGGTTGAGTGAGTGTTTGAATCCAGATAATCTCACACACTGACCTGTCGCTCTCAGAGGTGTATATGACCCACACACACACACACACACACACGTCGCTCTCTGAGATGTATATAACCGCTGCTCTGTGTGACGGCTCCAGACTGACACACACACACACACACACACACACACACACACTGACCCGTCGCTATCTGAGGTGTATATAACCGCTGCTCTGTGTGGCGGCTCCAGACTGACACACACACACACACACACACTGACCCGTCGCTATCTGAGGTGTATATAACCGCTGCTCTGTGTGACGGCTCCAGACTGACACACACACACACACACACACACACACACACACACACTGACCCGTCGCTCTCAGATGTATATATAACCGCTGCTCTTTGTGACGGCTCCAGACCCAGCTCATAGTGCGTAGCTTCCAGGTTCCTCTCGAACGTGTCCACACTGCCGATGTTGAACCACACGTAGCTCTGCAGGCAAACACTCCAGATCAGCGACACACACACACATACACACACACACACACACACTACTGTACAGGGAACATCATAACTCACAGCTTCAGAGGCGTCGACCCCGGGGACCAGGATCACCCGCACAAACTGCTTGTTCACCACCTCTAAACGCTCGACCTGCGCACAGAAGAGCACGTGTCAGAGCGGTGACCTTTGATGACCTTTCACACGCAAGAAATAATCCAAGGCACTCGAGTAATTAACTTTTACAAAAATATAAAAAGCCTTTATTCTTTCATGCCTTAGATTTTAAAAACCGGTGACAAGCAACGGCACACCAACACGTCGCGGCCAATAAGCCTTCATCAGGGTGTGTGTGACCTTTCACCTGTGTTCATCAGATTTAACGACCCCGCTTTCAACTAAAAACGTAAAACTTTTTATGTGTTTTGGCCGTTCATTTACACGACAACAGTGTTATGGGTGCCTGAAGACGCAAACTTCAAAGTGCAAGTATTTGAAAACGGTCTCCGTGTAAACAACAAAAACGTGATCTCTGAAGACGATGACGTCATGCACATGTGTATTACGAGTTCAGCCTATCGTGTTTCATCGCCATCTACTGGCCTGGCAGCAGAATACAACGCTCTTAGTCATTTTCACGGATCCGTGTGACTGGGGATAGTTTTGACACTGGTGTCGTCTGTATGCGGAAAACTCAAAGGAAAAAATGCCGTTTTAAGCATATCGTTGTGGTGTAGACGTGCCCTAAAACACACACACACACACACACTCCTGCCAGCGCTCTCACCAGTCCTCGGTCCAGGTAGCGATGCACGAAGTCCTTCCAGGTGATCTCTCGGCCCGGATCTCTGAGGTAGAGGACCAGCAGGAGCGACGCGACTCCACCCGCCGTCAGCAGGAGATAGCGGAAGTCCTTATCGTCCCACGGCACGTCTCCCTGAAACACCACAACACACACACACACCTCCTCAAAGATTGTCCCCACATGACAATCATCTGCATAAAGACACCAAACACCATTTCAAGAGGCTGAAAATGTAATTCTCATTACTGTAGTGCGACAAAAACATCCATGTATGCGTTTCCCCCTCAATTTCAGGAAGATAATGCTAAAAAAAGTCATTCTGATTTCCATGTGGGGAAAAATTATTTCCTAAAAAATACCTGGACTTTTTTTTAAACTTGCATGAATTAAATCAGTACAAAAATTTATATCGCATTGTAAACTTACACTTGGGTATTACAAATATACTTTTTAAATGTAAATTATAATTTCTCTATATAATGTGTACTGCTAAACTTTAAATTTTAAATTTATTTAAAGGCACACTATGCAGTTTCTGTTTTTCTCAGACAGCGCCCCCTAGAGTCATTGTGGAGTACTTGTGTTTAACGTTACTGTCGTAAATCCCATTCACACAGAGCCGTCTCTGCACTCTTCCGACCGCGCTTTCTTCCTTTTCTTCGTGGACTCTGCCATGTTTCACGTCTGAAATGCGTGCGTCTTTCACAGAGGCTCTTCATATGTTGTTGATGTATGTGACGTCGTGCAATAAAGCATGTCGGGATTCTCGCGAGATTTGGCGGGGCGACACCTCTCAAACTTGTATTGCTGGTTTTTCCATCATTTAGAATCATTAACACAACTGATTTGACATGTTGATTTGATATGTTCCAGAAAAAAGGGGATTGGGTTTAAATTAGGGCGTTCATAACGCGTTAACGCAAAATCATATTAACGGCACTAATTTTTTTAACGCACGATTAACGCAGCGCATATTTTCTGTTTATACCATGGGCTGTTTAAATACTCGATTCTGATTGGCTGGAAGGTGTTCAGTAAAACCCTTTAATGCACAGGTAATTCCAGTCAGTTTGATTACAGTTACAGTTCGAAATGAATCCGCTACTATAAACATTGGTAACCATAGTAACACAGTTACACTTGCAAGCAGAGTGAGAGACTCATATGAAAACGTTTATTTAGGTAGGCTAAATGGATGATTTTTGCATATCGTTTAATTTGTATGGTGAATATGGCAATTTTGAGAAATGGGCCCAGGCACAAGACGAAAAAGAAGACTTGGAGAAGACGTTGAATGACAAAAAGCGGCACAAAGAATTAACAATAAATAAATGACATGATTAGTTCAAATAAAGATTGCCTTGTCACTGTCAGTGTTGCCTGTCATTCATAAATAATTTTAATAAATCCATTAAAGAATCATTAAGTTAGCTATGCTTAAGCAACGAGGGGACTGTAGCTGCTAGACTTTAAAGAGACGCACACAGGTAACGTTAACTCGCGCACGCATCTCTCTCTCTCTCTCTCTCTCTCTGTTCCTTTTCTTTCAGTTCTCTGTCTCTCTCTTTTAATAATGAATTTAAATAAATGTGATAATTCATTCAAATAAAAGCAATCCGATGGCTCTACTTTATTTAAAGTGGACGGAGTGCTAGAACTAACGAGCCGTAACTTAAGAAAATAACCGTCATTTTTACACGTCTGTTAAAAAATTACACTGTGAACATCAGTTACAGCTTTAACTTGGCAAATAACCAAGGTATAAGCGGGATAATCCACAGCTAGCCATGCATTAAAGAATTTTAATGCACTTCGTAGAGGCAACCACCCTCCGCGTCGGGCGGTTCTTCGCCTCTACGTCGTGCATTAAAATCCTTTAATGCATGGCTAGCTGTGGATTATCCCTTACTTGACCCGTGGCCCAACCTCTAGTTGGAGAAATGGAGATACACAGTGTTGCCAACTTAGCGACATTGTAGACCCCTTTAGCGATTTTTTTCCCTTCAACAAAGCGCCCAAACCTTATTTAGTTTCTGAGAATCTACCGGTACCGCCGGTACTGCTCTCTCAGCACGCGCGCGCACCTCTCGCTTGCTCGCTCGCTCTCTCTCTCTGCGTCTCACGCGGAGGAGCAGCGCTTTAATTCAGTTATGCACAGATATTATGTTGCTTCACTAATTTTACAAGTATAGCCGAAATCAGAGCACAGATATTGTCTTTATCTTATGTGAATTTGATTTCACCAGACGACGGCTCGATTATCAGAATTGTTGTGCAGATTAACTTAACATCTTGGAAGGGAGAGCTGGTTATCTTAATGGGTCGCGTTTCAGTCACCATTTCAAATTCATTCCGTTGTTTGACAACAGAAACAGTAAAATATACCAATGAAAACAGTTTTATTGAGAATTTAGCTTCATCAAAATGGGCACAGAGAGAGACAAACTACAATGTAATAATAAATAATAAATGTACATTTAGCATTTTCAGAAGAGCTGCCCTGTCATGCAAAATCTAAACATGTTTGTGTTAGTAAATTGCTCAGTGCAAAGAAAGAGAAGTAATGGTAACCTGGCATTTTTTTGGTTTTTTGTTTGTGTCTAATAGACATGAACAAGTTCTTTGAAAAACATCTATGACCTTTGAAACATGTCTCGTCCTTATGCTCTATATTGACTATGGTTTCAATAATAAACATACATTTGCATAAAGCATCCATATTTATCCATGCCCACGTTGATTAGAGTATTACAAACTTGAAAAGTATTAATTTAAGGTACATTTAGAACAAATAAAAAAATGTGTGATTAAATGCGATTAATCGCGAGTTAACTCATGACAATCATGCGATTAATCACGATTAAAAAAAAATATCGATTGACAGCCCTAGTTTAAATGTCAAAAAAAATTGAATGATGTAAAAATAGGCATCATACTTTTTATTTCGAATATATTTGTTTTTGGGGGGTAAAACATGAGGCTCATGAGAGTTAGGGTGAGGGTTTACCTGCAGTAATCTACTCTTCCAGTCGCTCCTCCCGCCTTTCCTCCCTCCTCCTCCTCCTCCCGGTCCGCTGGCTTTCCCATCTGAGGATGAAGAGGCAGTGAGTGAAGAAGACTCCGGTGAACATCATCTGTCACTCATCTAGGGTCGTCTTACCTTTAGGAGCCTCAGTGGAGTAAGAGGAGATGGGGAACCGGCAGTGAGTCCCTGTGGATGCCCCTGCTTTCAGCCGGTTCAGGGAGAAAAACTGAGAAAACAAGGAATTATGAGTCAGAAATGACTGAAACACATCTAGGAGTTATGTCACCTTGACACGGTTATTTGTTACATCATAACAAAGACCAAACATATGCCAAACCATCCATATATCCATCGATATACAGTAATCAACATTTGAAGTGGATCAAAACCTTTTATCAACATTATACACTTGTCTTAGGACAATATTGATGAACTTTTTTAATCCACGTCAAATGTTGACTACTGTATATAAACAGACAAATATATATAGGTCAGATGATGTAACAAGACCAAACAAACAGCAATGATCACATCTCTCACACACACACACACACACACACACACACACACACACACACACACACACACACACACACACTTGATCTGATACACCAGTGTGATGAAACAAACACGTGTGTTCAGGGATAAAAACTAAGAAAGCAAGAAATTATGAACAGGATTATGAGTCAAGAATTGCTGAAACACATCTAGGAGTTATGTCACCGTGACACGGTTATTTGTTACGTCATAAAGACCAAACATATGCTAAATCATCCATGTCTCGTTATAGACACAGACAAGTATATAGGTCAGATAATGTAACAAGACTAAACAACCAGCAGATGATTACATCACACACCCACACACACACACACACACACACACACACACACACACACACACACACACACACACACACACACACACACACACACACACACACTTTATCCGATACATCAGTGTGATGAAACAAACACACGTGTATGTGTATGTGTATGTTTCTGACCGGCGGCTGAGCTCCAGTGAGTCCCGCGGCTCCTCGACGGTTGACGCCGCGCAGGAGAGCTCTGATCCCGCAGCGGACAGAAGCAGCGGTCGCCGCGGAGAACAGCGCTGCCATCGGGCCAAAACACGGTCACGGACCCCGGACACTCCAGACTCAGATCCCGGTAACTATCGACGCAGACCCCGGTCACTCCAGACTCAGATCCCGGTAACTATCGACGCACACCCCGGTCACTCCAGACTCAGATCCCGGTAAATATGGACGCACACCCGGTCACTCCAGACTCAAACGAGCTTCATTCTCCTCACAGAGAGTTGAGTAACTGCCTGCGCTCAATGACATCTCCGCCAGCAGGACCCCACCGCCCGCCTCTGTGCGACGCCTGAGGAACTTTCTGATCTCTTACTTAACAATTAAAACAAATAAAATAAAAATAAACCTTTTTGGGAGAAACAAGTCATTTTATTGATTAAATAAGTTTGGGGTGTTATCATTCTTTTAAGTATTATGTAGCCATGGAAAAAAATGATTTACCCTTAAACAGGCTGTAAAAGTAGACTTGGGGTCCTTACGATGCAGTACATAACGTCAAGCCCCGCCCCGACACCGATTCTAAAGATTTGATTGGTCATGTCAATCCCGTGGAAGTATTCTCTTCCTCCACTAGAAGGCGCTGAGAGCAAGCGACTCACAAAGCCAAAACCTCCCATTCAAAATTCAACACAGACTCTGTCTTATTGCAGACTCTACATTTAGAAGAGTTATAGTTTAAGATTATTAATTCTACGAATTTACTAGAAATTCGCCAAACACATCTAAAAAAAGAAAAAGAATGAACGACTGTGATTGGTTCATCCACGACTACGCTGAAAAAACTAACAGGCACAGCTTTCGTGGAGGAGAAAAAAGACAGAAACTAACGATAATGATAAGAAATATTTTATAAGATAATTACACAGTTTGTTAGATGAGATGGGGAGACGCGCACCTCACTTTCCCTTCACTTTCCCTTCACAGTGAAGAGTTAAAATAGAGATGCTTCCTAACTGACCAATCAGAGCCAACTTCAGCATGTTAAGCCACGCCCAGTCAGGAACTTGAAATCAAATCGCATCTTATGAAACAAAAGTAACCTTGAAGCAGCAGGAATTTTTTTTTAAATGTCTAAATTACTTAAGTCTAAAGGGACATTAATTTAGCTTATTTGATCATTTGCTTTTACATATTTCGGTTGGTTTTTGTTTTGTTTTTTATTGATATTTGTAATGATTGTTTGTTCCCCTTTCAATACGAATATGAATATTAAAGATAATGCATGTTCTTTATTTGAAGAGGTTTAATAAAGGTTAAAAATAAGAGATTAGCAACTATAGTAATTGACCATTAACCCTTTCATGCATGAATTATGACAACCTCAATCAGGATTTTTCCTGTGTTTTTATTGCTCTTCGGGCATGATAAACAAGATTTGAAATGTGTGTGTGTGTGTGTATTATATATATATATATATATATATACACATTTTTTTTACACATTTTCCAAAGAGATTTTCAGATGTCCACTTTATGTGTTTATGTTTTTAACTAAAGGGATTCTGTATTAAAATAATAGAGTAATAACAAAGCAATATTGCGTGTATTTAACAAACCAATGAATAAAAATATATAAAATCATGTGAAAATATAAAATATACAAACAACTCAGATGCTCCGTCCAGTGTACCGGAGTGTGGCGATTTACCCTCATTAGCGGATGATTCTGATTATGTTCAAGATGGACACATTTCCACCATCGCTCTTCTCTGAGAAAATCTAGTGATCAGGTGTTTTCAATCTCATCGTAAATGAGCAGGAAAAGTAACACATTACAAGCAACACGCATAACATAATCAGATTACTTTTGATGTAACAAGTAAAGTAATGTTCAGTATGTAATCAGATTACTTTCTGATGTAATGAGTAATGCATTAGAAGAAACGTGCATTATATAATCAGTTTACTTTTTGATGTAACGACGAGTAAAGTAATGCATTACAATGATTATGTAATTATGTAATGTACATTACATGTAATGCATTACTTTACTCGTAACATCAAAAGGTAATCCGAGTACGAAATGCACGTTACTTCTAATGCATTATGTAATCAGATTCCTTTTTAATGTAACGAGTAATGCATTACAAGTAGCGTGCATTTCGTACTCATTACAGGTACGACACCCATTATAGGGCGGCAGTGGCTCAGTGGTTCATGTAAATTGTCTACAAACCGGAAGGTTGGTGGTTCAATCCCCGGTTCCACCTGACCAAGTGTCGAAGTGTCCTTGAGCAAGACACCTAACCCCAGCTGCTCCCGACGAGCTGGATCGCCTTGCATGGCTGACACCGCCGTCGGTGTATGAATGAGTGAGTGAATGGGTGAATGTGAGGCAATATTGTAAAGCGCTTTGGTGGCCATTGGGTCTGTGAAAGCGCTATATAAATGCAGTCCATTTACCATTACTTTTTGATGTTAATGCAAAATACATTCTAACAACAAATACATTTACAGTCAGACAAAACAAAAGTTACTACAGATGAAGTATTTTCAAAAATAAGTCAGTAATAGTATGAACTGTAGCTGAAATATAGCTAGTGATGTATGATGTCCAATTTAATGGCCAGATGATTAATCAGATTTTTCTCCCAATCTAAAATCAATACTTGGAAAATGTAACTGTGATATGACTCGTTAGATATCGCTTGATGCTACAACATGTTTTTTTTTTTACCTGCTAGAGTCTCCTAGGATAGAAGGAATAGATGGATATTCCAGAGCAACTTGGCATTTCTGACAGGTGTTGGACCCCCTGCCAAATTATTACCCCCCTCGTTGAAGTCAGTACCTGATTGCCTAATCCTAACCCCACCCCTAATCCTAACCCCTCCCCCACAACTAATCCTAAACCTACCAATACTAGGGGGGTAATAATTTGGCGGGGGTCGAAATTCGGCACAACACCTGCCATCGGCCATCTTGGTTTGGAGTAAAAACAAAAAACCTCTACATTCAAATGTATAGGAGGATGCACCAGGGTTCACTGTAGAGCTTGATGTGAAACTATGCCATCAACTCCCATGCATAGGCAAGAAAATGCTTTTGAATAGTTGTCCACTGTAGGGACCTCTATAGCCCTATTCGGATGGTAATTGTTTCTCATGGGGTCGTAAGGTATTTACATTTCCAATTTTTTTTTTATGAGAATTAAATAAATAGAACATTATTTTCCTATTATTAAATTAATAATTGATTACTATTGACAATTGATAATTGAAAACTCGCTTCAATTTCTATATCAGAATTTCGACTCAATCTGGTGACGTATACAGCACTTCTCCAATCATTTAATCCACTTAAACCCCGCCCCTTTATTATGATCGACTGCAAGCCTCCATCCAACAAAAAAACGATTGATAGAACCGAGCCCCGCTCAATTATTATTATTATTTTTTTGATAAACAGTTTCACTCAGAAGTAGCCAGAGATATTTTCTTTTGTGTTGTGGCATACATCCGTGTCATTGTGACTAAGTTCACAAACCATGAAAGAAATCGTATGCTTGGTGTCACTTTATTGCTTCTTAAAGAACATGTGAAATTGCATGTTATTAGACAATGTGTAGTAATTAATGAAATATACAACAAACTTAAATATTCATTTAAAAGAACACAAACAAAAACACTTCACATTATAAGCACTGCGAGCAAAGCAGCGATTCACAACAAGGTCAACGCTCAAGTGGACATTTATACTGTTAACAAAACTAGTGCAACTCAAAGAAGCAGTTTAAAAGATACCTCAACACAAATGCTAAAAAGAAAACAAACATTATTATTATTATTATTATTATTATTAGGGTAAAACTTTATTTTAAGGTAACGTAGTTACATGGTACTACATGTAATTACTATAGTAAACAGTAAATTATGCATAATCAGTAATTAACCCTAAATCAAACTCTAACTCTAACTCTATAGTAAGTACATGTAGTTAATTAATATTACTCAGTAGCCTACATATCTGAGTAAGTACAATGTAATTATGTCATCTTAAAATAAAGTTGTAAACATTATTATTGTCCTATAGGCTGTGAAACTGATGTGGAGGTCGATGTCCTCAGTTATTGTGTCAGTCGCTGTCGCTGCAGCTCTCGGAGCTGACGTAACAGCCGTCCTCTCCCAACTCAGCCTGGAACCAGTGCCCTGAGGACCACAAACACTCGTCACACACACTGAAACACTGAGGGACCACAAACACACGTCACACTCACTGAAACACTGAGGGACCACAAACACCCGTCACACACACTGAAACACTGAGGGACCACAAACACCCGTCACACTCACTGAAACACTGAGGGACCACAAACACCCGTCACACTCACTGAAACACTGAGGGACCACAAACACCCGTCACACTCACTGAAACACTGAGGGACCACAAACACCCGTCACACTCACTGAAACACTGAGGGACCACAAACACCCGTCACACTCACTGAAACACTGAGGGACCACAAACACCCGTCACACTCACTGAAACACTGAGGGACCACAAACACCCGTCACACTCACTGAAACACTGAGGAACCACAAACACCCGTCACACTCACTGAAACACTGAGGGACCACAAACACCCGTCACACACACTGAAACACTGAGGGACCACAAACACTCGTCACACTCACTGAAACACTGAGGGACCACAAACACTCGTCACACTCACTGAAACACTGAGGGACCACAAACACCCGTCACACTCACTGAAACACTGAGGGACCACAAACACTCGTCACACTCACTGAAACACTGAGGGACCACAAACACCCGTCACACACACTGAAACACTGAGGGACCACAAACACACGTCACACTCACTGAAACACTGAGGGACCACAAACACTCGTCACACTCACTGAAACACTGAGGGACCACAAACACTCGTCACACTCACTGAAACACTGAGGGACCACAAACACCCGTCACACTCACTGAAACACTGAGGGACCACAAACACTCGTCACACTCACTGAAACACTGAGGGACCACAAACACCCGTCACACTCACTGAAACACTGAGGGACCACAAACACCCGTCACACACACTGAAACACTGAGGGACCACAAACACACGTCACACTCACTGAAACACTGAGGGACCACAAACACTCGTCACACTCACTGAAACACTGAGGGACCACAAACACACGTCACACACACTGAAACACTGAGGGACCACAAACACCCGTCACACACACTGAAACACTGAGGGACCACAAACACACGTCACACTCACTGAAACACTGAGGGACCACAAACACTCGTCACACTCACTGAAACACTGAGGGACCACAAACACACGTCACACACACTGAAACACTGAGGACCACAAACACCCGTCACACTCACTGAAACACTGAGGGACCACAAACACTCGTCACACTCACTGAAACACTGAGGACCACAAACACCCGTCACACTCACTGAAACACTGAGGGACCACAAACACTCGTCACACTCACTGAAACACTGAGGGACCACAAACACCCGTCACACTCACTGAAACACTGAGGGACCACAAACACTCGTCACACTCACTGAAACACTGAGGGACCACAAACACTCGTCACACTCACTGAAACACTGAGGGACCACAAACACTCGTCACACTCACTGAAACACTGAGGGACCACAAACACCCGTCACACTCACTGAAACACTGAGGGACCACAAACACCCGTCACACTCACTGAAACACTGAGGGACCACAAACACCCGTCACACTCACTGAAACACTGAGGGACCACAAACACTCGTCACACTCACTGAAACACTGAGGGACCACAAACACACGTCACACTCACTGAAACACTGAGGGACCACAAACACCCGTCACACTCACTGAAACACTGAGGGACCACAAACACTCGTCACACACACTGAAACACTGAGGGACCACAAACACACGTCACACTCACTGAAACACTGAGGGACCACAAACACTCGTCACACTCACTGAAACACTGAGGGACCACAAACACCCGTCACACTCACTGAAACACTGAGGGACCACAAACACCCGTCACACACACTGAAACACTGAGGGACCACAAACACTCGTCACACTCACTGAAACACTGAGGGACCACAAACACTCGTCACACTCACTGAAACACTGAGGGACCACAAACACCCGTCACACTCACTGAAACACTGAGGGACCACAAACACCCGTCACACACACTGAAACACTGAGGGACCACAAACACACGTCACACTCACTGAAACACTGAGGGACCACAAACACTCGTCACACTCACTGAAACACTGAGGGACCACAAACACCCGTCACACACACTGAAACACTGAGGGACCACAAACACACGTCACACTCACTGAAACACTGAGGGACCACAAACACTCGTCACACTCACTGAAACACTGAGGGACCACAAACACCCGTCACACTCACTGAAACACTGAGGGACCACAAACACCCGTCACACTCACTGAAACACTGAGGGACCACAAACACCCGTCACACTCACTGAAACACTGAGGGACCACAAACACTCGTCACACTCACTGAAACACTGAGGACCACAAACACCCGTCACACTCACTGAAACACTGAGGGACCACAAACACTCGTCACACTCACTGAAACACTGAGGGACCACAAACACCCGTCACACTCACTGAAACACTGAGGGACCACAAACACTCGTCACACTCACTGAAACACTGAGGACCACAAACACCCGTCACACTCACTGAAACACTGAGGGACCACAAACACTCGTCACACTCACTGAAACACTGAGGGACCACAAACACCCGTCACACACACTGAAACACTGAGGGACCACAAACACCCGTCACACTCACTGAAACACTGAGGGACCACAAACACTCGTCACACTCACTGAAACACTGAGGGACCACAAACACACGTCACACACACTGAAACACTGAGGGACCACAAACACACGTCACACACACTGAAACACTGAGGGACCACAAACACTCGTCACACACACTGAAACACTGAGGGACCACAAACACACGTCACACTCACTGAAACACTGAGGGACCACAAACACTCGTCACACTCACTGAAACACTGAGGGACCACAAACACCCGTCACACTCACTGAAACACTGAGGGACCACAAACACCCGTCACACACACTGAAACACTGAGGGACCACAAACACTCGTCACACTCACTGAAACACTGAGGGACCACAAACACTCGTCACACTCACTGAAACACTGAGGGACCACAAACACCCGTCACACTCACTGAAACACTGAGGGACCACAAACACCCGTCACACACACTGAAACACTGAGGGACCACAAACACCCGTCACACTCACTGAAACACTGAGGGACCACAAACACCCGTCACACACACTGAAACACTGAGGGACCACAAACACCCGTCACACTCACTGAAACACTGAGGGACCACAAACACCCGTCACACTCACTGAAACACTGAGGGACCACAAACACTCGTCACACTCACTGAAACACTGAGGGACCACAAACACTCGTCACACTCACTGAAACACTGAGGACCACAAACACCCGTCACACACACTGAAACACTGAGGGACCACAAACACACGTCACACTCACTGAAACACTGAGGGACCACAAACACACGTCACACTCACTGAAACACTGAGGGACCACAAACACTCGTCACACTCACTGAAACACTGAGGGACCACAAACACACGTCACACACACTGAAACACTGAGGGACCACAAACACACGTCACACACACTGAAACACTGAGGGACCACAAACACACGTCACACACACTGAAACACTGAGGGACCACAAACACCCGTCACACTCACTGAAACACTGAGGGACCACAAACACTCGTCACACACACTGAAACACTGAGGGACCACAAACACACGTCACACACACTGAAACACTGAGGGACCACAAACACACGTCACACACACTGAAACACTGAGGGACCACAAACACACGTCACACTCACTGAAACACTGAGGGACCACAAACACCCGTCACACACACTGAAACACTGAGGGACCACAAACACCCGTCACACTCACTGAAACACTGAGGGACCACAAACACTCGTCACACACACTGAAACACTGAGGGACCACAAACACCCGTCACACACACTGAAACACTGAGGGACCACAAACACCCGTCACACTCACTGAAACACTGAGGACCACAAACACTCGTCACACTCACTGAAACACTGAGGGACCACAAACACCCGTCACACTCACTGAAACACTGAGAGACCACAAACACTCGTCACACTCACTGAAACACTGAGGGACCACAAACACTCGTCACACACACTGAAACACTGAGGGACCACAAACACCCGTCACACTCACTGAAACACTGAGGACCACAAACACCCGTCACACACACTGAAACACTGAGGGACCACAAACACTCGTCACACACACTGAAACACTGAGGGACCACAAACACTCGTCACACTCACTGAAACACTGAGGGACCACAAACACCCGTCACACTCACTGAAACACTGAGGGACCACAAACACTCGTCACACTCACTGAAACACTGAGGGACCACAAACACTCGTCACACTCACTGAAACACTGAGGGACCACAAACACCCGTCACACTCACTGAAACACTGAGGGACCACAAACACTCGTCACACTCACTGAAACACTGAGGGACCACAAACACTCGTCACACACACTGAAACACTGAGGGACCACAAACACTCGTCACACTCACTGAAACACCGAGGGACCACAAACACTCGTCACACTCACTGAAACACCGAGGGACCACAAACACTCGTCACACACACTGAAACACCGAGGGACCACAAACACTCGTCACACTCACTGAAACACTGAGGGACCACAAACACCCGTCACACTCACTGAAACACTGAGGGACCACAAACACCCGTCACACTCACTGAAACACTGAGAGACCACAAACACCCGTCACACTCACTGAAACACTGAGGGACCACAAACACTCGTCACACTCACTGAAACACTGAGGGACCACAAACACCCGTCACACTCACTGAAACACTGAGGGACCACAAACACCCGTCACACTCACTGAAACACTGAGGGACCACAAACACCCGTCACACTCACTGAAACACTGAGGGACCACAAACACCCGTCACACTCACTGAAACACTGAGGGACCACAAACACTCGTCACACACACTGAAACACTGAGGACCACAAACACCCGTCACACTCACTGAAACACTGAGGGACCACAAACACTCGTCACACTCACTGAAACACTGAGGGACCACAAACACTCGTCACACTCACTGAAACACTGAGGGACCACAAACACCCGTCACACTCACTGAAACACTGAGGGACCACAAACACCCGTCACACTCACTGAAACACTGAGGGACCACAAACACCCGTCACACTCACTGAAACACTGAGGGACCACAAACACCCGTCACACTCACTGAAACACTGAGAGACCACAAACACCCGTCACACTCACTGAAACACTGAGGGACCACAAACACCCGTCACACACACTGAAACACTGAGAGACCACAAACACCCGTCACACTCACTGAAACACTGAGGGACCACAAACACACGTCACACTCACTGAAACACTGAGGGACCACAAACACCCGTCACACTCACTGAAACACTGAGGACCACAAACACCCGTCACACTCACTGAAACACTGAGGGACCACAAACACCCGTCACACACACTGAAACACTGAGGGACCACAAACACCCGTCACACTCACTGAAACACTGAGAGACCACAAACACCCGTCACACACACTGAAACACTGAGGGACCACAAACACCCGTCACACTCACTGAAACACTGAGAGACCACAAACACCCGTCACACTCACTGAAACACTGAGAGACCACAAACACCCGTCACACACACTGAAACACTGAGGGACCACAAACACTCGTCACACACACTGAAACACTGAGGGACCACAAACACCCGTCACACTCACTGAAACACTGAGGGACCACAAACACTCGTCACACTCACTGAAACACTGAGGGACCACAAACACTCGTCACACTCACTGAAACACTGAGGGACCACAAACACTCGTCACACTCACTGAAACACTGAGGGACCACAAACACTCGTCACACTCACTGAAACACTGAGGGACCACAAACACCCGTCACACTCACTGAAACACTGAGAGACCACAAACACCCGTCACACACACTGAAACACTGAGGGACCACAAACACTCGTCACACTCACTGAAACACTGAGGGACCACAAACACTCGTCACACTCACTGAAACACTGAGGGACCACAAACACTCGTCACACTCACTGAAACACCGAGGGACCACAAACACACGTCACACTCACTGAAACACCGAGGGACCACAAACACCCGTCACACTCACTGAAACACTGAGGGACCACAAACACACGTCACACTCACTGAAACACTGAGGGACCACAAACACACGTCACACTCACTGAAACACTGAGGGACCACAAACACCCGTCACACTCACTGAAACACTGAGGGACCACAAACACCCGTCACACTCACTGAAACACTGAGGGACCACAAACACCCGTCACACTCACTGAAACACTGAGGGACCACAAACACACGTCACACTCACTGAAACACTGAGGGACCACAAACACCCGTCACACTCACTGAAACACTGAGGGACCACAAACACCCGTCACACTCACTGAAACACTGAGGGACCACAAACACCCGTCACACACACTGAAACACTGAGGGACCACAAACACCCGTCACACTCACTGAAACACTGAGGGACCACAAACACCCGTCACACTCACTGAAACACTGAGGGACCACAAACACTCGTCACACTCACTGAAACACTGAGGGACCACAAACACTCGTCACACTCACTGAAACACTGAGGGACCACAAACACTCGTCACACTCACTGAAACACTGAGGGACCACAAACACCCGTCACACTCACTGAAACACTGAGGGACCACAAACACTCGTCACACTCACTGAAACACTGAGGGACCACAAACACCCGTCACACTCACTGAAACACTGAGGGACCACAAACACCCGTCACACTAACTGAAACACTGAGGGACCACAAACACCCGTCACACTAACTGAAACACTGAGGGACCACAAACACCCGTCACACTCACTGAAACACTGAGGGACTCGTCACATGACTGTACAGTCAGAGATATTCACTGAAACAGTTCTGCATCCTTAACCCTGCTATTTTTTGTCAATGAATGTTTTTTATTTCATATTGTGTATTTTTAGGGGATTTTTTTATACAAAATTATATTTACGCTGTATTTATTATTCATTTTACTTTTTGAGCATAGAAAATTCAATTTCCAACTTAAACTGTCGTAAATCTTGAATGCTTTAGAGCAGGGGTTTTCAAACTGGGGGCCGCCAGGGGGCGCCAGGGGGGCCGCAGCAAGTTGAAAAAAAAATCAAAAAAAAAAAAGTAAAAAAACGTCACAAAAAAAAAAAAGTGTTAATATGAGTATTGTTATGAAATAACATTATAATAATTTGTTGCATAGCCTATCTGAACATTATACTTTTAATGCTAATCTTTTAGAGATGAACTGATTGATCGGCTGGTGACCAGAATTGGCCGATTTTCACGTGATTTTCAGTCTGACATAATATGCCGATTCAAATGCACTCGGGCGCCGCATGATTAACATCGTGTAACATCAGCATCACACGTGCACACAGAACGCACATGTAGGAAACCTTGTGAATTACGGCCGTTTCAGACCGCGAGCGGCGCGTGAGCAGCGCAAATTTTTTTCGGCGTGCATGTTCAGTGAGTGCATTCACACCGCGAGCAGGAGCAGCAGGAGCGTCGCGTGCCGTGAGCAGTAGTGAAGCGGAGGGTTTCGGCGCCGTCTATTTTTGCCGCGCTGCTCACGCTCAATTAAAGCGAAAGCACACTTTTGATGGACAAAATAAATATGATTTCACACAAAAAGTACCAAAAATTCACATAATTTGCATGTAGGCTATAGCAGTGGTTCCCAAACTTTTTGAAAGCATGGCACCCCTTTGTAGTGTTTTTTTTTCCACGGCACCCTAACCCAATTAAACTAAACGAACATATGTGCATACATATATACAATTATATCCAGATGAGCAAACAACCAATGAAGCATAAACAGCAGCATGAATTTATTATGAATGCATTACAACAGACATAATATGAGGCGAAACAACCCCTTCAGATGAATCATCAGTCCATTAATAACTGGACACACGTCAACAGACTGATTTTAACCAATAAGGCTACTGCATGTGAGAATCATTGGAATAAAACAGATTTAAAGATACTTAACTCTTTAAATAATAATAAACAACTCCAAATATTTTTGCATATGTTGGTGTTTTGATATGATTTTAAAATATGCTGTAAACAGGGTTAGCCTATTATAGTTTTGCATTTTTTCAATAGTTTTTATTTTTATTTCGTTTTGACTTTTTGTTTTCGAATTCAGTTTAGTTTTAATTAGTTTTTAAAGTGGGTTTGCTAGTTTAGTTTATTTTTTATTTTTTGAAAATGCTTAGTTTTCGTTTAGTTTTTATTAGTTTTAGTGTTAGTTTTAGTTGTTGTTTTTTTGTAATTTGGGTTATTTGTCAGGGGCAAGATTCAAAAAGACAATGACATAACATTATTTAATATTTGAATCACAGCTTATATAGTGTTTTGACATCGACAACCAAAAAGTGCATTTTTCCTCAAACTTGCGACTAGTTAACTTTCTAAAGAAGGCGCAATCGCTTCTCGGGTCGACAATAACACACTGACAAAATTATATTCAGAATTTAAAATATTTTTATACCACGTTTTAATGTGTGATTGTGTAAAGGTGTTCACGAGATAGAGAGACCAACCTTTCGCGAACTTGCTTTCAACGTCGAACGAACACTCGTTCTCATGGAGACGCGGTGTGCACGGAGGGGAGGAGCTGTGTGTTTGTGTGTGTGTGTGTGTGTGTGTGTGTGTGTGTGTGTGTGTGTGTGTGCGCGCGCGCGCGAGCGCGTGCGCATGTGAGAGACGCATGAGTGACAGAGAGAGCAGGGAAAGGAAATGCAGCTCAACGAATACGCTGCGTGTTTTAAATAGCGTTTTTTCCCACCTAGTTTTCGTTTTTTCGTTCGTTTTCGTTAACGATTATAACCTTGGCTGTAAAAGGTTATTATATGGTACGATAGTTATTTTAGGCTGTTTAAATTGGAAAATAAAGCTGAGATTCTGCGGCACCCCTAGCCAGTTGTCACGGCACCCACTTTGGGAACCACTGGGCTATAGTGTGTTTTAACAAGAACTGGAGTAGGCTATGTCAGAAAAGAAAATGAAGACTCCAAAATATTTATAGAAAATGTACCCATTTAAACTTGTTTTTATTAATCAGTTTGGGTAAAAGTGGTGTTTTATAAAAAATATATTTATAGAAAATAAATATTTGTGTGTGCTGTAAAGTGGTTAGAAAAATGAAATCAGAATCGGCTAAAATCTGTATCTGCAGGTCAAACTCAATGAAAAATCGGAATGGGTCTTGAAAATTGTAATCGGTTCATCTCTATAATCTTTCTGATTGACTGGTATCAAACACCATCACATAATCTGATGTTCACCTAGATGTTTTATTTATTTATTTATTTCTACATTTGCCGCAGTATTGTCGATGGGTTCAATAACACATCCTGCAAAAGGGGGGCCTTGGCCAGAACCTAGTAGTATTTGGGGGGCCTTGTCATGGAAAAGTTTGGGAACCCCTGCTTTAGAGCACAGACTTAAGTTTGATCTCTTTTCAAAGACGACACTTGGGAGATTATTGCTGAAGTGAAAAAAGTTTCCACTAGATTAGACTACATTTTTTTACTTATTTTTGACTGCGAGGAGCACTAGTGTGAATGTTTTTACAGGACCATTTAACAAAACTTAGTAAAAAGTCACCCTTGGCAATATATCCATTGACCACTAGAGGAAAGCACGTCAAACAGACCTGACAGGAGAGGGATGATAAAGACGAAATGTATTCCTTTGCTCTTTGGTCATTTGCGACTTCTTTATTTTAATGCTTTACTCAATCTGAGTGGTTTAAAACTTGGTGACTTTTTCTTTTCTGAACCAACCAAAAAAAAAAAACCATAGGAAATGAATGAGAAAGACACGAACACAGAGCAGGGAAATAAGATCTAAATAACCTAAATTCCCTCCCAAAAGTGTGTCATTTTATCATGTTTATATTTGATACACTCTTAATACTCCTGGGCAAAACTGAGCTTATGAGAGTGACATTATTTATTCCTCACCGTTCACTGGAGAAGCACGAGCCTCATCGATGTGGTCAAACTCATAGCTGACGAAGGCACTCTGTGGAGAAAGATTAGAAATCAGTGTGATTCTACTAGGGGTGACCCCGAATGGTTGAAGATTCGATGCTTCGATTGGAGGAGCCTGATTCGACTACCGATCTCACGGTCGAATCTTCGCAGAGGTGTTATGAAACAAGGATCATGCCACTTTGGCTATATGAGGGCGCTCAATGTCTGATTTCACATAGAACTACCGGTTTTCTGTCAACACGTTAATATTCAGCCTATTATGATAATGCTGTATATAAAAATGTGCAAAGAAATAAGCTTTTAATAAATATTTTTTAACGTGCGTGAATAAATCCAAACACCCCGTGACAGATTTAAGTTTCACTTTCAATCCGTGACCGACAGAGGAGCGTCTTCGCGGCAAGGATTTAAATCTTTAACAATGTCTGGGATAAGAAAATCTAAAGTGTGGATGTACACCATCAGAAAGCATATTCTCCAAGGCTGGATTTAGCATCAGGAAAACCATGATCGCATCATCGCACTTCTGCCGGCCAACGTTAACAAGTTGGTTTTCCACACGACATTCTAAAATGCTTAACGTGAAAAAAGCTTTTAAAACGCTTAAAAGGCACTTTAACGTGGCTTAATGTACACAGTACACACTTTATTAAGAAACCATACTATGTGCAGATAAGCAGATGAACCCAGAATATGAACGCAATGCGTTTTCATACTTTAATTTAGGCCTAACTATTTTAGGAGATTAAGTCGTTAAACGTTTTTCACGTTAAGTGTTTTAGAATGTATTTTATCCGCGCGCACAAAAGACTCCAACGGACACAGACAGAGTGAACGACAGGATTTGTTCTCTCGATCAGGTATCGGGTACAAGTGATTTCAAAACTTTTCTGCCGGTTCTAATTTTATTTTTGGATGCTGTGAACATTTTTAGCTAAAAAGACTGCGACTCCAGTTTAGCATTTATTGTTGTTTCTGCAGTTAAAAAGACAAAGTTGAAAATTCTGGCTACATTCGTTATTTTAATAATTTCTTTATTTTTATTTTATTTATTGATCTGTCAGGGTTATCTAATCTAACTATTTGTGGCTTGTGTTTTGAATATATGTTCCCCTGCACTTTAGGCATTTTGCAAATATTTGCTCCTCATCTTGTGACTTGATTCTGATTTATTTCGTTTTGTATTTTTATTTATTAGAAAGGAATATTCTGTTCTAATTTAATTTAGTAAATTAATTGTTTATTTTTTCGGCGCATGATGCATCGATGTTGTGCTGTAGCTTACTTAGAGCCTGCTTGCACAGGTAATTTAGCCGATTTAATGTGCATGTGAAATGTAAATCCTGTCTGCAGTGTGGCCTTTCTGGAGTTATTTGTGTTATTTCTTAGTTTTTTTGATCCAAAATGTTTTTATACATTTTCTTCTATATCTTTGTGTGATTTTCTGTACATCGCGGCTTTGAAATGTTAAAGCCCCGCCCCATACACATGATTCGACTAATAGTCGACTATAGGCAAGACTTGACGATTCTGATTCGACTATGAAAATCCATAGTTGGGGACACCCCTAGATTCTACACAATACAGCATAATTCATGCATCTCTGGCCACATCTGAAGAAGATATACATGCCTTGTGTTTGAGGAGCGTTGTCCAGTCCTGCTTTTCCTTTTTCATCAGCTTCATCACGGGCTCATTGCACCTGATTTCCCATGAGCACCTCTCTGCGATGATGTCACCGGACAGCTCCAGCTTTGCGTTGTAATGCCGGTCATTCACGTACCCACTGAGATCACATGCATCAAAAGATCCCCATTAAACACCATACAATGCACATGTTCTCTGCTTCTGCTGCTTCATTACGGACAGTAAAGTGACATCATGACAAGCATCCATACGGATAAGATGACAGTATGATCATGTGACCTGTAGATGACGGTGTCAGAGCTGAATTCACACTTCTGCATCACTGGATTGATGAGCTTTACGCAGATGGTCACAAACTCGCCCTTCTGAAACCACTTGATCTGCGGGTGGAAACTGCAGGAAACGTTGGCCGTTACATGAGAAATCATCAGATGCTATGGCTGATCGATCACTCATACACACACACACACACACACACACACACACTCGCTCACACTCACCTGGGAGGCTGGAATGATAAAAGTGCTGGATTATGGAGAAACTGGGGTTTATTAGCAGCCTGTAATCTGTTGACACTTAGGGCTTCATCTTTGTCTGCATAATCAAAACCAAGTGTCACTACAAGTGCTAATGAACGGACTAGTGCTAATATCCGAATGAACATGAACATGCCTGTTTCACAGCTGGTCTGGCCTGGAGATGAGAATCCGTTCACATCGGGGCTAAAACAGAAAAACATCAAAATAATTATGAGAACGTGAGTCAGTACCAAACGAAAACTAGGAGTCTTATT
Organism: Leuciscus leuciscus; assembly: GCF_965113295.1. Taxonomy (NCBI): domain Eukaryota; kingdom Metazoa; phylum Chordata; class Actinopteri; order Cypriniformes; family Leuciscidae; genus Leuciscus; species Leuciscus leuciscus. The sequence goes on along the minus strand of NC_138724.1, from coordinate 6,572,869 downwards.
CACAAACCGGTTAAATAAATAAAAATACTGGAACAATAAAAAATTGAGACCAGTACAGTCTGATATACAAACAAATTATAAAAATGTAATGAATCAGCATCAAAAAGACTCGTGAATCAGTCTTGAACTCACGTTATTAGCTAAAATGGCGTTTCTCCATGTCTAAGTTTTGAGACTTAAATAAGAACATGACGTGGATTTTTTTTATATTAATATGTTCCTTGTGTTTCACTTACAACATTAATCAAGTTTTTTGCTGGTCTGGAATGATCAGTTTATATGGTGTGATGATGTAAAACTATTGGTCGATGTCTTGCTCTGGAGGCGGGCTTATGCAGATGTATTTACCCGTGTCACAAATCCTACAACATCCAAGCGAGCTTGATAAAATAAATGCTTTGTTTATAATGAAGAGGACGTTTTAAGCTCTAAAACCTGCAGGATGTTTTAATGGTACAAAGATCTATTATAATTATGTCAAAAGATCAAGGCAAATTTGATTTCTCATGTCATGACCCCTTTAAGCTGGTGCACAGGTGTCGCACAGCAGAGCAAAAGTTCACTTCAATAATGAACCAAGTGCAAAAAACAGAACAAATGGAAAGATTAGAAGATATTATATTTTGGTATATGTAGTGAAAACCATAAAACCAAGGCAAAAGTGGCCTAAAATCTGACTTTTTTGCTCACATGTGACTCAGACAGAGTGAATGGCACAAACCGCATGGATAAAATAGTTTTAAAGGATAAAATTATTGACTATAGGGGGACTTTAATTGTTTTCTATAAAGTAAAGAGGCTATGAAAAGAAGTGCATGTAGAGACTAGCCTGGTGTCCTCTGCCGGCTCCTGATCTGCGCTGCTGCTGTGGATGAAGTGCAGGGCATTATGGGCACTGACCACATCCTTCATCCGGCTGGTCATCAGCTCCTCTGAGACGCTCAGCACAGGGCTCTCACTCCTGACAACACAACACACATTACAGATAACAACAATAGATGTGTGTGTGTGTGTGTGTGTGTGTGTGTGTGTGTGTGTGTGTGTGTGTGTTTATAAGAAAACGAAAGTACAATAATAATAATTAACATTTATTTGTATTGCACTTTTCATACATATAATGCAACTCAAAGTGCTTCACAAGCATAAAATCAAATAATACAATCACACAATGTAAATATAAAAATATTCGAAAACAACTATAAAGGTTCAGCGTGTAAAATAAAGTAAATTGGCAATATAGTTTGACCTCAATATCAATATAAAATAAAATAAATAAAACAACGAAAAAAAATTAGAAGGTAAAATAGAACAAAACTGACTTACACACATTTTTGTTTTATTACAACACCATATTGTTATATCGATAAGCAACTTTAAAACTTATGTCTTAACCCTCTTTTTAAAAATATGAATGCTAGTAGCCTCTTTTACTAGCCTGGCAAGCCAGACCTACATCAAGATGTTAGGTCTGGCAACTCTCCATAGACCCGGCTCAATCCGAGGGGCGGGATAAACGGCTGTCTTTCAGATTCCCTCTGCACGCAATAGGACAGCGTTTCAACCAACCAGAGCGTTTCCCCACCAGCGGAGCTAACGTTCGTTGATAGATTCTACTTTTGAATCTGGCCGGCAAAACTACGAACACATCTTCCCTTTTTAAGAATGACTTAAGTGCCGTTCTTTGCTCTTTCTCAAAGAAAAACTTAACTCCAAGTCCTCCAGAGTCGCGGCCAAAGCCGATTCGAAAGACTGTTCTCCAGCAGCAGCTCTTCTTTGTTTTCAAGTAGCAGGGAACCGTCGCAACTCTGTCGTCATCATGTTAAGCCCGCCCCGCCTACTCTATACACGATGTGATTGGCCTGACCCAATTTTTTGCGGCTCGAAAGTCAACGGAGAGTTGCTAGACTACCCTGGCTGCAAAATACATTTTGCTGCCGCTAGGGTGCGTCTAGATTTCTAGGCTACTCTTTTACTTCATCTGGTGACAATTCCACATTTTTGGAGCATAGTAAATACATAATGGTAGTAATTGATCTAATGCACTTTATTTTATCTCTCAATCACAACGTAAAGCAGCCTTAATGGTCCTAAAAATATGATTTTTTTTTTTTTACTTAAAATATATATTTATATTCCTTTTAATTGACTGAATATCTTGACATCAGTGATAAACCCAGTGTTTTTCCTCGACTCTGGTGGCCCGGCAGTTTCATAATGAACCGGAACTATTTTTACACTTCTCATGTTTTTGGCACGCATCTGATGAAACCGCTGCAAGGGTTGTGATTTAACGGTTCACACAAGCAGCTCATTATCAGATCGGTCGTCTCTGCACATGCCATCAGTTTAACACACATTTCAGAACGCTTTACTTTCACAGACGCATCATTTGTTGGACCCATGATGATCACAGCGTTTCACTAGATTTGTAATGAGATGTTTGTAAACCTGTTTTTACAGACACAGCAGTTTTCCGTTAAAATAAAGCAGCAAGAACTCTTGCAAGTGAATAAATTAAAGCACACATTTTGAAATTTTACTATAAAACTAATTAACCTGTTAACTGCCACCCCCCTTTTCAAGCCAATATTGAACTTTGTTAGTTGTTGTTCATGAATGCTTTGGGATACAGACCTACAGTTAGGATCTGTTTAAAGAAAACACTGCAGATTACTGTAAAACAGTGTGTTTACTATAAAGAAATGTTCTGAACTAATTACATACAATATATAATTATTGGTACTCTAAAATTGCCATTAAAAATCGAAGCCATGTATCTGATTAGATTGATTAAGTTGTGTTCCAGATTTGAAGTTAATATCACAAAAATAGAGTTTCCTTTGAGATTTTGTTTAGGCGCTGTACTCAAAATAGCCACCATGTGACACTCACACCCCCATTTGACAAGTTCTTCTGTCATATTTCTGTTGTAATATCACTTCTATCGCAAAACTTTCCAATGATGTGTGTTTCGTCAAGATTAGAAAAATATTTGATTATAAAAAAGCAGTAAATTGTAAAATGTGAAACATGAGATGGCCACTAGGGGGAGGAGCCTGCTGAAAGGATTTAAAATCTGTTCTCTTGGATTGAATGTGTGTTTAATTTATACGTGGGTTTCCTGTAGGGAAAGACTGCCCGTACCGGTCGTCTGTCAGGTGCTGATCCAGCGTGATGAGGTTCTGCTCTCCCTGGAAAACCCTCTTCAGCAGGTCCAGGTGCTGAGGGTTATTGACGCCGAACCCAGAGGCCAGGATCTCAGCGTGGACGTTATACTCGTTGATGTAGGTCTTCAGACCCGGCACTCGCGTCATGCGCACCTGTGTGAAGAGAACCAGCGCTAGAACAAAGCGGAAACCTTCCTCTCGCTCTTCAATCCAACACGCAAGTGACTTAAACTGCAGTTCATCGACTGGCCACTAGAGACCGGCTGCAAAAGAGAGTCAATCTCATAAACCCCCATGTTAAAATGCCCAACTTAAAATATGTTTGGTGCAAAAAGTGGTTTTGGTCTATATAGCTAATTTTGCCCTTCATGACGACTGTGAGGGGGTGATTTTTAAAAAATAATTCATCCGTTTAAATTATATTAAAGATGAACTGAACTGAAAAAAAATTTTTTTTATAACGTGTTGTTTATGACAATTAAAAGTAAATTACACTAAAAAAATTTATTAAAAATATCAATATAGCTTTTTTTTAAAGCAACACAAAAATTGCGTTTGTTAGTATAAGAACGCTGGCAATTCTGATGACGTCACTGGAATGGTAGGACCTGCGAAGGTATATGGCAGCTGCAACTGCAGGTCCTATACACACGAAAATGAGTCATTTTGGTTACGTGTTTGAGCCTGTGAGGGACAGGCCAGTAGTACTGACTACCACCACAAGGAGAACGATCAGTTTCAGGCTCCAACTACAGTCCAGGATCGTTTGGGGGGAGCAGCGCACGCTGTATCGATTCGCCTCACTGATCAAGTGCAATAGAAACTACGAGCATGCAACGCCGTTACGTTGTAAATTACACGAAATAAAAGTAATGCAGGTATGATCCAGATTGTATTTGCAATGTACATAGTCAATTATTAATGGAGCAATAGTGGTTCATGGTGTTATAAGAGGGAAATGTGGTGGGAGGTTGGAGGGCTGTAGTAGCCTGTCATGCACTCTCATTTATTGTATACAAGCACATTATGCATTTTATTAAATAGAGACTGCTTATATATGTCGTGTGCATTTAGAGAAAAATACTAATGGTTGAGGTACTGTGCGTTTTAGAAAGTCAAGGCAGATAAATGGCAAATGTGATTGGACGAATTCATCCAATGGGATCGCTTGTTCAGTTAGCTGCACGCTAAAATGTTAAAATCAAAATACTCCCTGCATCAACAATGTTTCCTGACACGATGAACATCAGCTAGCTTCAGGGTGAGTAGAGAGGGACATTGGATTCTGTTTACAGCCCTGCTGTGGTTTAGTTAGCTGCTAGTAAACGCATTATTAAGGCAGCTGGGGTTACGATACATTTTCACAGGCTAACGTTACCTTTGACAAGGAAACCAGGCTTTATAGCGTTCAACAAAACTGAGACTGACACACTCGGCATTCATTGAAATTGAGTCACAAAACCAAGCTAGATACCAAACGATCCAACCTAGGTAAAGGGCTAGCAGCTAAACGAGTTGGAAGCACTTTTGTCAAACTCCACAAGCTAGCCACCACTCCGACCATATAAACTGTATAAATAAATAATGACTCCGACGATATCACAGATTGATGCATTTACTGGCAGCTAACTAAACCGTCAGCAGGTCTGTCAACAGAATCCAATGTCCCTCTCTACTCACCCTGAAGCTAGCTGATGTTCATCGTGTCAGGATTAACATTGTTGATGCAGGGAGTATTTTGATTTTAACATTTTAGCGTGCAGCTAACTGAACAAGCGATCCCATTGGATGAATTCGTCCAATCACATTTGCCATTTATCTGCCTTGACTTTCTAAAACGCACAGTACCTCAACCATGTTTTAGTATTTTTCTCTAAATGCACACGACATATATAAGCAGTCTCTATTTAATAAAATGCATAATGTGCTTGTATACAATAAATGAGAGTGCATGACAGGCTACTACAGCCCTCCAACCTCCCACCACATTTCCCTCTTATAACACCATGAACCACTATTGCTCCATTAATAATTGACTATGTACATTGCAAATACAATCTGGATCATACCTGCATTACTTTTATTTCGTGTAATTTACAACGTAACGGCGTTGCATGCTCGTAGTTTCTTTTGCACTTGATCAGTGAGGCGAATCGATACAGCGCGCGCCGCTCCCCCCAAACGATCCTGGACTGTTAGGAGCCTGAAACTGATCGTTCTCCTTGTGGTGGTAGTCAGTACTACTGGCCTGTCCCTCACAGGCTCAAACACGTAACCAAAATGACTCATTTTCGTGTGTATAGGACCTGCAGTTGCAGCTGCCATATACCTTCGCAGGTCCTACCATTCCAGTGACGTCATCAGAATTGCCAGCGTTCTTATACTAACAAACGCAATTTTTGTGTTGCTTTAAAAAAAAGCTATATTGATATTTTTAATAATTTTTTTTAGTGTAATTTACTTTTAATTGTCATAAACAACACGTTATAAAAAAAATTTTTTTTCAGTTCAGTTCATCTTTAAGCCTGAAAGTTCTGCATAATTAAAGGCGTGGCCACTTGAGCGACAGGTGGATTGCCGCTGATGTCACTACTAGCCGTTTGTCTGTTAGCGTCACCTCAGCTAATGATGGCGACGACCACTTTGGGCTTCAAAACGCTCTTCAGAAACACTACGGGTGACGTCACACACACTACGTACATATTTTTTTGGAACACACTTCAGAAGTTCAGACCGGACCAGCAAACATGACGAACACCTACCATCGGATCGACCCAGACGGTGTTCCCCACGCTCATCACGACCCTGGCCTGATGAAGCTTCCCTCTGATCTTCAGGCTCACGGCTCTGGTCACCTGAACAACACACACACACACACACAACGATCTTTTCACACTGAACATGTGCTGAAGTAGAGCTGGGCGGTATGACCATTTATATGACATTTATATGACGGTATTTTTCTAAATTATACCAGTTTCACGGTATTTGACGGTATTTTTGTTTTCAAGCATGACTGGGTGCTAACCACGTTTTCTACTGATGCAAGGCTGTTTACAAAATGATGCTGTCTCTGGGCTTCTTCATAATTGGGTCACACTTAGCTTCCTCCCGCCCGAAAACGGACGAAGCCTTAAAATTTCACTTTACTTTTTCCCAGGATAACCAATCAAATATATATTTGTTCTATAATGTTTTCTGATTATTATTTAGAATTTTTTGAATTTTTTATGATACTTGGCATTAATTATATAATTTTTATGAGCTATTTTTTCCATTAGAATTAATATATATATTTTTATTTTATTTATTTTATTTTATTTTTCAATAAATGCAACATTTCACATCAAAATAGAGTGCAGGCCTAAAAAAAAAAAAAGTTCAAGTGAGAAGAGCGCCATCTAGTGGCTTCAAAATTTATTAATGTATGTCATGTCCTATAACCGCCTATAGGCGGCCTATAGCTTTTTTATTTATTTATTTGATTTATTCCCATTCGGAAAGAAAAAAATTCTAATTACTAAGCAACCACTGAATGGAACAACACAAATTATATATCATTTTAAAGCTTAGGATCTCAGCTTTTTAATGCATCTAATTACTTTTATTAACTCCTACCGAGTGCTGAGTAATCCCTCTAAAACCGAGTGTACCGCCAGCAGGCGCCACCTAGCTGCGAAAATATTCATTACCATATTTTTCTAAAATCTTGCCTTGATTAACACAAAGTTGATGTCATTTGAAAGCTTAGAGTCTGAGCTTTACAGTGAATGTATCCACTTTGAAAAACTCTTAAGTATTGCTGAGTTATTTGCTGATAAATAGAATTTCTTTTTTTTCATAATCTATAAAATAATGTACTGCAATGTGTCAAAAACATCATACAGCTCATGAAACATTCACAGATAATTGAAAATGGCACTTCATTTTTTACAGCATATTATTACAATTAAAATGAGCCCAAAATTAACATAATCTATTGCTTTTATGACAAGATATTCTTCATGGAGAAAAAATTGCCCATGAGGGGGTGTCAAAGACTGTACAAAAAGGCTGTCTCTTTTCCAAATGCTGTAACTTTTGATTCCTTTATCCAAAAATTATTATTTTTTTATCCAAATGAAGCTAACATGTAGGGGGACTTCACTAAAAAAGAATTTTCCTCCTACCTTATTTCCTTCCGGAGTTATTCCTTGACAAATAAGAAAGATATGCAAAATCATAATAAAAATTATATATATATATTGTCTTTTATCCGCTGTTTCTTGGCAGGACAATGTCTAAATGTAATGTAATTTATATTTTCAAAAAAATTTAAAAGAGTTCTTTCAAACGATACCTACCTTTTGATTCTCCTTGCTATAGTTTTGGAGTTATTATGATTATATAATTTTTATATAGTTTGGGGCAAAATTTGCTGTTTCAGTCTTACCAGTTCATTTCTCTCTGTGTGTGTGTGTGTTTGTGTGTGTGGGTGTGTGTGTGTGTGTGTGTTTGTGTGTGTGTGTGTGTGTGGGTGTGTGTGTGTGTGTGTGTGTGTGTGTGTGTGTTTGTGTGTGTGTGTGTGTGTGTGTGTGTGTGTGTGTGTGTGTGTGTGTGTGTGTGTGTGTTTGTGTGTGTGTGTGTGTGTGTGTGTGTGTGTGTGTTTGTGTGTGTGTGTGGGTGTGTGTGTGTGTGTGTGGGTGTGTGTGTGTGTGTGTGTGTGTGTGTGTGTGTGTGTGTGTGTGTGTGTGTGTGTGTGTGTGTGTGTGTGTTGTGTGTGTGGGTGTGTGTGTGGGGGGGGGGAGGGTGTCTTATTTGCACTCCTGATGTTTTAGAGTATCACCCCTTCATTGCTGTACACTTTTTTTCAGCACAGTGGCTGATCTATAGCTTGTACCACCAAAAGTTTCTCTGAGTTTTCCTATTTTTTCGTATTTCCCATTCATTTCCTATGTCGCCCGTTTCTGGGTGGGAGGAAGCTAAGTGTGACTTTTTTTTTTACGACCCTTTAACATATTAGAATCATCTCCTTGATTTGTTTGTGTGTTCATATAGGTAATACAACAAAAGTCACCAAGTTTCACCCCCATCCGATGAAGCAAAAAAATTAAACAATTCAAAACGTTCAAGTTTTCGCCCGTTTTCGGACGAAGAAGCCCAGAGGGTTAAAAGACGTGCAGCTCATAAACGCTGCTTTATCAGGAAAGATAAAGAAAGATTAAATGAAAATAAAATCGAAACTTCTCTAAAGACCGTCAGTTCCCTTCAGAGATACACATCTGTGCATCACCAGTGAACAGTGAAAAGACCCTCTCAAACAGTGTCGTGACGCGTTCCCAACGTTGTTAAAGCCACATACACTGGTATTGCGGTATATTAAAAATTAATATCATCACAAAAATAAAGACCGGTAATCGTTATGAACCGGTAAACCGCCCAGCACTACTGTGAAGAGATTGAGCGTTTGTGCTGTCGAGACCTTGGGGTTCCAGTCCACCTCGCCATCGACGGGCTGCGCTCGGCACAGGATGATCTCCACAGCCTGGCCCGGCAGCTCCTGGAACTCAGCAGGAAGCTGGAGCAGCTGGTGTGACTTCACTTCCTGTGTGCGGCCCTCGTCGATGAAGCAGGCCGTGACGCTGCTGAACAACTGCTCTCCTTTATCCGGCACCTCCATCACACGCACACTGAGACCGGCGTACAGTCAAACAATCAGTTCACATAAACATCCATCATTTAATCATTTACATACACTGAAAAGATAAAGTCCCCCTGTGGTGAAAATCAAGCTTTTAATGTTGTTTATATGTCTATGCAGTGTTTTTAATATGCTTTAAGACAAATCATGTGTAAATTCATAAGTCGACACCATTGCTGAGTATTTTCTCCTTAAAACTGCAGTGAACCAAAGACGCTTTGAAATCGCTGGTGTTTCTGACGTCACAAACTACCTTGTAACCAATCAGATCAACGTGTGATCGTCAACCAGTGGATCTCTGAGCTGAGTGAGTGAGTGGAGGCAGGGCTCATTTGCATATTCATAGAACCGCACATACTAAATGAGGCAAGGGTGTCGAGTTACATTCAAGATATTTTAAGACATGAAGAATTTTCTTTCAAGGAAAAAACATTTAAATTTGTCAATTTGATGATAAAAGACGAGTTTCAAGGGATGTAATTATTAACTACAGGGGGACTTTAAGAGGGTCGGTCAGACTTAATGTTTTTGAAAGTCTCTTCTGCTCACCAAGGCTGCACTTATCTGATCAAAAATAGAGGAAAACCAGTAATATTGTGAAAAAGTATTACAATTTAAAACGGTTGTTTTCTGTGTGAATATATTCTTAACTCTGATTTATTCCTGTGATCAAATCTGAAGTTTCAGCAGCATTTCTGTTTATCAATGTTGAAACAGTTATGGATTTTTTTAGGAAACCTTGATGCATTTTATTTTTCAGGATTCTTAGAAAGTTCAAAAAAGAGCAGCATTTATTTGAAACAGAATCTTTTATAACTTTTGTTCAGTGTAACTGCAGTATTAGTGTCAGTGTGTGATAAAGTATGTGGTACATGAGGTGTGTGTTCACCGGCTGTAGGTGTTCTCCTCCTGGATGGCGTACAGTTCTCCCTCCAGCACCTCCACAGCGCAGCGTCTCTCTCCGGCGTAGTGTGCGCTCATGGCAGCCGCCAGAGCCTCGTAACGGTCCTCTCTCTGGCTCACGATACGCCCCGAGTACACGCTCGCCGTCTTTATCAGCAGCGGCAAAACCTTTCGAGATTCGGAAGAAACAACTTGCTGTCAGAAATTAAAGTGTAACATTCAAATCGATCTGAAAAGTCCAGAATTAATAATTACTCCTTCTAAAAAATATATGACATGAGCTCAAAATATGCAACGTGACAAAGTCAGAAGAACAGAGACTGAGGAAACGTACAGGTTGCAATGCAAGTGCCCTTCTGTCTGATGTTAGTGTGTGTTTTCAGTGATCTGAGGCATAGGCAACGTTTGAACACACCCAAGATGCATCAGAACCGAATCACTTCAATGCAAACACGCTGATCCTCAGAGTAACAGCTGGACTTTGAGGGTAATAATAAATTAAAATATTAAAATTTTAGACCATTTGTCTGCTCTATTTTTGCTTTGCCAACAGAAATATTTCCAAACAAAGCCAAAGCAGGATAACAGTCCATCTTTATTCTTTATTCTTTTATTTTGGATAGCCCCTTGAGATGTACCATCTCATTTTCAAGGGGGTCCTTAACATCTGAAAAACCATCTGAAACATGGACAAGCAGAGATTTAGATCATGAAACGTTCCAGTGATCATTTTTTACTATTTGGACTGTAAAATTGGCATAAAATCAAAGCCACATGTCTAACCAAGTTGTGTTCCAGATTTTAAGTTGATATCACAAACATTGGGTTTCCTGCAATATTTTGTTTAGCCGCTGTACTCAACAATAGCCACTGGGTGAAACCCACACACAAATTAATACATTTCTGTCACAGCATCACTTCTAGTTCTATCAAAAAAACAGCAAAGCTTTTTTGTGAAATGTTTTCTTTTTTCCCAAATTCTTTTTTCAATTTTTATTATCAAAATTAAACTGAATCATCAAAAAGCACGTCAAATGTCTAAACGTCTAAAACTTTATTTCAAAAGTTTTGAATTTGGTTTTTAATTCAATTCAATTCAATTTTTCGTGTCTCTATTCAATGTGTTTTTTACGATTTAATTCAAATGTTTTAAAACCTGAGGTAATCAAATGACTTCATAAAACCTAATTAAACAATTTAATCGTAACATGTAATTAAGTGAAAATATAGCAATTCTGGTGACACTTTACAATAAGGTTTCATTGGTTAACAAACATGAGCTAATAATGAACTGCACTTCTACTGCATTTATGCTGTAAATGTTATTTTCAAAAAAATTAAAGTTTAACATTAGTTATGCACTGTGAAAATTAACAATGAACAACTGGATTTTTATTAACTAAAAATGAGCAATACAGTATTTATTCATCTTTGTTAATGTTATTTTATGTTAATTAATACATTACATAATGATAACAAATGAAAGTGTTACCTCTATTCTTTTACTTTTGATTTCCTTTACCTTTATTCGTGTCAATTAGTGCTGTACAAGAGAAGTTTACTGAATAAATCATTTAAAACATTGATGAAAAAAATCTCTTGACTGTGTGATATTCCTTAAAAAGAATGCTTTAATAAATTGTATTTATTATTATTATGATGAATGACTTATGCCTTCACTCTACAACAGTAATATAATTGTCAATTTCTTCAATTTCAGCTGAACTTTTGTTTTGCTGGTTTGAGATGAAGTGCTTTGAGATGAAGTGCTTTGAGATTCTGACTGTATTGGATGCGTTTTTTTTTTGGTTTAATAAATCAGACACTAAACGCATATCGCAGTTTGGATGTGATGAGTTCTACAGCCCTACTTCTGATTTGCCAAATTCCGTGACATTCCACATTCCATAATAAATACCGTTTCAAAGTTTCAATGACTGAATTCCACTATTCCATCAGAAACCAGACATTTCTTATGATGGTCTGCTTTGAACTGACCATTACAGTGCCAGAGTCCGGGTGCTTTGGATGATCCAGGGATTTGTTGATCATGTGTCTATCTGGACAAACTGTGCTGTCTCTGCAAAGAGGAGGAACACATTAGCCAGTCAGACAGGCAGTTCTGTGATGCGTGTTGAGTTACATGAGTTCTGTGATGAATGTTGAGTTACATGAGTTCTGTGATGTATGTTGAGTTACACGAGTTCTGTGATGTATGTTGAGTTACATGAGTTCTGTGATGTGTTGAGTTACACGAGTTCTGTGATGTATGTTGAGTTACACGAGTTCTGTGATGTATGTTGAGTTACACGAGTTCTGTGATGTATGTTGAGTTACACGAGTTCTGTGATGTGTTGAGTTACACGAGTTCTGTGATGTGTTGAGTTACACGAGTTCTGTGATGTATGTTGAGTTACATGAGTTCTGTGATGCGTGTTGAGTTACACGAGTTCTGTGATGTGTGTTGAGTTACACGAGTTCTGTGATGTGTTGAGTTACACGAGTTCTGTGATGTATGTTGAGTTACATGAGTTCTGTGATGCGTGTTGAGTTACACGAGTTCTGTGATGTGTTGAGTTACACGAGTTCTGTGATGTGTGTTGAGTTACACGAGTTCTGTGATGTGTTGAGTTACATGAGTTCTGTGATGAATGTTGAGTTACATGAGTTCTGTGATGAATGTTGAGTTACACGAGTTCTGTGATGTGTTGAGTTACATGAGTTCTGTGATGCGTGTTGAGTTACACGAGTTCTGTGATGTGTGTTGAGTTACACGAGTTCTGTGATGTGTTGAGTTACATGAGTTCTGTGATGAATGTTGAGTTACATGAGTTCTGTGATGTGTGTTGAGTTACACGAGTTCTGTGATGTGTGTTGAGTTACATGAGTTCTGTGATGTGTGTTGAGTTACACGAGTTCTGTGATGTGTTGAGTTACACGAGTTCTGTGATGTATGTTGAGTTACACGAGTTCTGTGATGTATGTTGAGTTACACGAGTTCTGTGATGTGTTGAGTTACACGAGTTCTGTGATGTATGTTGAGTTACATGAGTTCTGTGATGCGTGTTGAGTTACACGAGTTCTGTGATGTGTGTTGAGTTACACGAGTTCTGTGATGTGTTGAGTTACATGAGTTCTGTGATGTGTTGAGTTACACGAGTTCTGTGATGTATGTTGAGTTACACGAGTTCTGTGATGTATGTTGAGTTACACGAGTTCTGTGATGTGTTGAGTTACACGAGTTCTGTGATGCGTGTTGAGTTACACGAGTTCTGTGATGTATGTTGAGTTACACGAGTTCTGTGATGTATGTTGAGTTACACGAGTTCTGTGATGCGTGTTGAGTTACACGAGTTCTGTGATGCGTGTTGAGTTACACGAGTTCTGTGATGTGTGTTGAGTTACACGAGTTCTGTGATGTGTGTTGAGTTACACGAGTTCTGTGATGCGTGTTGAGTTACACGAGTTCTGTGATGCCTGTTGAGTTACATGAGTTCTGTGATGTGTTGAGTTACATGAGTTCTGTGATGTGTGTTGAGTTACACGAGTTCTGTGATGTGTGTTGAGTTACACGAGTTCTGTGATGTGTTGAGTTACATGAGTTCTGTGATGTGTCTTGAGTTACATGAGTTCTGTGATGTATGTTGAGTTACACGAGTTCTGTGATGTGTTGAGTTACACGAGTTCTGTGATGTGTGTTGAGTTACATGAGTTCTGTGATGTGTTGAGTTACACGAGTTCTGTGATGTGTGTTGAGTTACACGAGTTCTGTGATGTATGTTGAGTTACACGAGTTCTGTGATGTGTTGAGTTACACGAGTTCTGTGATGTGTTGAGTTACACGAGTTCTGTGATGTGTCTTGAGTTACATGAGTTCTGTGATGTGTCTTGAGTTACATGAGTTCTGTGATGTGTTGAGTTACATGAGTTCTGTGATGTGTTGAGTTACATGAGTTCTGTGATGTGTTGAGTTACACGAGTTCTGTGATGTATGTTGAGTTACATGAGTTCTGTGATGCGTGTTGAGTTACATGAGTTCTGTGATGCGTGTTGAGTTACATGAGTTCTGTGATGTGTGTTGAGTTACACGAGTTCTGTGATGCGTGTTGAGTTACACGAGTTCTGTGATGTGTGTTGAGTTACACGAGTTCTGTGATGTGTCTTGAGTTACATGAGTTCTGTGATGCGTGTTGAGTTACATGAGTTCTGTGATGCGTGTTGAGTTACATGAGTTCTGTGATGCGTGTTGAGTTACACGAGTTCTGTGATGTGTCTTGAGTTACATGAGTTCTGTGATGTGTCTTGAGTTACACGAGTTCTGTGATGTGTCTTGAGTTACACGAGTTCTGTGATGCGTGTTGAGTTACACGAGTTCTGTGATGCGTGTTGAGTTACACGAGTTCTGTGATGTATGTTGAGTTACACGAGTTCTGTGATGTGTGTTGAGTTACATGAGTTCTGTGATGTATGTTGAGTTACACAAGTTCTGTGATGTATGTTGAGTTACACGAGTTCTGTGATGTGTTGAGTTACACGAGTTCTGTGATGTGTCTTGAGTTACACAAGTTCTGTGATGTATGTTGAGTTACATGAGTTCTGTGATGTATGTTGAGTTACACGAGTTCTGTGATGTGTCTTGAGTTACATGAGTTCTGTGACTGTGCAGTGCAGGTGTGTGAGGTAGACCTGCAGAAGCCGAAGCTCTTGAGCGCGCAGCAGAGCGGGCGCTGGGTCTTCTGCTCCTCCTTGGCCTGCTGGACACCGAGGGCGAACTGCAGCAGCTCGGGGGGCAGGCGAGCGCCGGCTCTTCTCAGGTACCGTAGGACACCACACACGTGCCGGGCGTTCAGCTCCGACAGCAGCAGCACAGACTGAGCCGCCGGACACCAGCTCTCCCCGTGATCCTGTACACACACCAGTTACATCACCATCACACTCAAACTGCAGGAACGAGCATAAACCAAAGCTCTCGCCGTGATCCTGCACACACGCCAGTTACATCACAGTAGTGCTGGGCGGGATACCGGTTCATACCAAATACCGGTGTTTATTTTTGTTATGATATAAATTTTTTATATACCGCAATACTGGTGTATGATGCTTAAACAACATTGGGAACGCGGCGCGACACTGTTTATGAGGGTCCCTTTTCACTGGCTACGTTTATATGCAACTAAATAATCCATTAGCAATCGGATTGACGGCTCAATCAGACTGAAAAAGCCTTCATGTAAACACCTTAATCGATCTGATGGAGCTCGATCCGAATGAGATTTGGGACTCCACATGTGCAGTGATGAGAAATGGCGTAATGATGTATGACGCGCGGTTGTTGTTGAAGTAAAGATGGCGTGCGGGAAAGCATAATTGGTCTGTAGCAGAAACTACATTGTTGTTGAATATTTTGAAGGAAGAAAAAGTAGTTGAAAGACTAGATGGTCGCAAGTCACTCAATAATGACTTGATTGAGCAGGTTTTTGAGTGCGCATCTTGGAACGGTGGGAATCGTCTAGAGCACTGTGCGTAACTGCGCATGTCTAAAGATCAAATCTGATTCAAAGCTTGTGACATGTAAACGCGCACATCAACCCGATTACTTTATTTATCGTTCAAGTTATGTCACTGTGTTCGGATTCATCAATCGGATTGATTTCGTTCCGAATGAACCAAAAGGTTTCCATGTAAACGTAGCTACTGTTGCACTGGTGATGCACAGCTGTATTTTGTTACTAAATGTGATGGTGAAGATGGAGAGGTTAAACTATAATTGATAGCTGTCAAATTATATAACAGTGTTTCCCACACACTGGTTCACAATATCAACACTGCCCGCCAGAAATAGATTTTCCAAAAGGCTTTGACATCGTTGATTAAACATGAGCACTGCACATTTCAAAGTCAAAACGCATCGCGGGTGTTCTCTTTCATCATCTCGTGTTCGAGATCCACCTATGGGAAGGGCATCCGTACCTGACCTCTGCAGAAGCATCCAATTACACCAAGTCTGGCTAGACAGACAGAAGCGCGCAGGCAATGCCAGGTAAGGACCCACCCCCTTACCTGAGGGCATATAGCGCTGCTGTTCTCCAGTTGACATTCGCTTCTCACGATCTCCACACAGATTGAGCTCGGATGGATTTTACGCTGCTTACTTACGTGTCTTCAGGAGGACATATCGCTAGATCTGCATCCGCCGGACGTGACAGTCTTTATTCAGCCAGTTTAACTGTGTTTGCATCGTGAGCCGCCCACGCTCTTCTTATTTTTTCACCTGCTCCCCTTTTCCACTGCTGCCCACCACGGATTTCTCTCAAGCACTTTGAAGAGACTTTGGGGAACCCGGAGAATTGCAGCCATTGCCTTTTGCTGCCGAAGAAAGTCCTGTGCCGCCATCTGGAAGTTGCCGGAACACAATGCAGGAAACAACTCTTCCCCGTCCTCCCAGCGTGTGCAAAGCACATGAGGAACAACTGGAGCGACCTGCTCAATCTAAAACACGGTCTCGCAGGCCTCGAGGTAAAGGACATGGCGGCTCTCCGCATGGGTGATCCCCCCGCCATCGAGCCTTCTATCACCAGGCACCTTAACCCCGCCTAGGGCGGGCTGCTCGCTCCCCCGAAGCCGGTTTTGCCCAACAAGATGGACCGTTTTTCTGCCTCAGTGCACCAGGCCGCTTACAAGTCCGCGGCCTTGGCTGTTAGGGCACTTAATGTCTCCTCCCTCCTCTCCGCTTAACAGGCGGAGATTCTGGAGGATTTAGGGCAACAGTTGGACAAAGGAACTCCCTCACCAACCCTGTGGAAGGAGGCTTTAACTGTTAATGAACTCGTCCTCCGTAATGCCCTTTAGGCCGTTTAAGCCTGCAGGTACTTCATGGCATTTTCTGCAGCGGGAGAGCGTGCGCTCTGGTTTAACCTGTCGCGTCTCCCTGACAGTGAGAAGACGGGCGCCCAGGTAGCATTAAAGCAGCACTCAGTAGCTTCGGGACTTCTTCGCTGTATTCTCGCTTTTTGCTCGCAGGTTTCTCTCTAGAGCTCCCCCCACAGCTTCGGAATAGATATTTGACAACACTGTCGTAAAAACTCGTTGGTGATTCTCAGACACCAGAGGCTATAGATCAACGACATCAAAGCAGATGGGACGTTCTTTAAAACGTCTTCTTCATTCGGGTTCGGACAGCGTGAGGGAGCGCAATAATGACAGCATTTTAGCAGATTTCTTTTGGCCGTAAAGCAATTGTTTACATCGCGAGACCTGATATCACGCGAGACTTCCTGACGCAGCGGCCGGCGGCCCGCCGGCCCGCCGGCTCAAAGTTGCAAGTGCGTATTTTCCGCTCACGGGCACCAGGGGGGTGCGAAACGACCACCATTCAACCCGAAATAAGTCATATAACCATTCCAATGACTCCGAAGCTGTTCAGTTAAGGTAAAACAAGTTACTTAGTTCACCTTTAATGCAACAACGATGCGATGACAAGGAGGAGGATGAGGCCTTCAAGTTATGTCAAGTTTCAAGAGGCCCTCTGTCTTTTTTTCTGTGTGCGGAGGCGGGTTTAGCTCCGCTGAGATTGTCAGACAGAGTCCTGCACGGGTCCATTTTTGGAGACCCGCCCCCGCCCGTACCCGCAAAGTTCAGCACCAGATCCGACCCGTCACCCGTGATATCAAAATTAAATCCGCACCCGCCCAGACCCGTTAATATTTGGCCCGTTACCCGACCCGTGATAAATCACACACAAGCTAAAATCTATTGAGCGTTAGTGAAGTACATTTCATGACATGTAGCCCAAGGGTGCACTGCCAATAACGCACCTAAAAGCTGTCACAAAGAACTGGGAAAAGTAATGATTATTAATATATCAAATATATCAAGGAGACATTTCAATTGTTTATTAATAAACAAGTGTTTTCTGTGTCAAAGATGAAGTTGACGATCTCGACTCGCGATCTTCGCAGTAGTGAACGCACCAGAGAGAAATTCACATTTCATACGGATTAGCCTACATAAGCAGAGAGCAGTCTGTTTTCTTTCGTTTTGAATTGTTTTGTTTAAAAGTACACATTTCATGCTTTCTATTTCTCAGGTCTGTGAGGCAAGTAGGCCTACCTTACACGCTGAGTTTCGGTTCATTTAAGAGACGAGCTCCATGCGCCAGCGCCTCCGTGTCCTGATTATATTGCCTGCTATATTTACCTCGTATTTATTAAATCCAGGAAATTGGTTGATGAAACATTGATTAAAATTAAGATACAATTAATACAAAACGAAATTCACTTTAAAGAAAGGCTTTATACAAGTGGTCAAAATCATGTCTGCCCACTCAATTTGTCTCCCGATATTCGGGATCATCTTATCTTATTCATGCTTTTCACTTTTCATATAATCAATCATAAGCAATCGCTTATTTTATTTAAACATGAATATGAAACTAAATCGTTTTTTAATGACAGGGTTACAACACATAGGCCTATTAGCCTGCCCTACAGTACAGAGAAATTTAATGTCGGAGCGTTGCCGGTGAGCATGTGGGGGGAGAGATATGATTTTCGATCAATCATCGAATATTATTTTGCGTGATATGCCAATTCTTAATATTTGGTGTTTTAAATGCCTGTTTGAGATCTCTGTGAAAGTTTTAATTATAGGTTTGTGGCCCTGAGTGTGGCGATTTCGGTTTAATTTCGCATATAGCCTACAGCTCTTATAATCATAGATGACGCCACGGGTTTTTATTTAAAAGAATTTTTTTTATTGGGTCGGTCCTAAAATTGACAGGGTCGGTTGGGTTACGGCAAACAAGAATATTTTTAAGGATGGCCTGACTAAAACACATATTTGCGTATGTGTAATGGTAATTTAGACATATTGCACATATTTTTCATTCGCTACCCGCCTGCAAGAAGTTCATTATCCGCCCGCATCCCCGCCCGTGAATTTTAGGAATGTCACAATCCACCCGTTTTAGCCATTTTTATGCGGGTACCCGACCCGTTGCAGGACTCTGTTGTCAGATCTGCGGATTTTGACATACATAGACGATTGGCTTATTATAGCTGAATCGAAGGAGAAAGTTTTGCAGGACACCTGCCGTGTGCTCACATACATCACTTCTCTCAGGTTCATATTGTGATTTTTCTGGGCTTGGAGCTGAACTTAGGGTGTACTCACACTAGCCAGTTTGAACCGTGCCCGAGTGCGTTTGACCACCAAAGCGCGGTTTGTTTGACTAGTGTTAGTGCTCCGAACCGTGCCCGGGCGCGGCTCGATTAGCCGACCCTGGCCCGCTTGGAAGAGGTGGGCCAGAGCACGGTTCAGTTGGACTCGGGCGCGGTTCGCATGCAGTGTGAGCGCTAACCGTGCTGGAGCACAGAACAGGACGCGTGACGTCAAAATGTTCGTGCCACAAAGGCGATAGATCTGTTTAACAACAGGCTGTGAGAGGGCTGTGGACCACCGTGGACCAAACGACTCAAAATTATCCACAAAGTAAACAGAGCGATGGACTCCATTGTGTTCAGTGAGAGCGCCGCTCTTCCTGTTTATACCGAAACCGTCGCACCATAATGACGTAAGCGTGCTCCGGCACGAATGCTGAAACCCTATGTGAGTGCAGGCCAGAGGGGGAGTGGGGAGGGGGGACAATCGTACTCGGGCCCGGTTCATGGCAACCGTGCCTAGTGTGAGTACACCCTTAGTCTCCATGCGAGCGCGTCTCTCAAGAGCGTTGTCTCTCTGATGAACTGTCTGTCGCAGTTCAGAGAGAGAGCGAAAGTGCAGTATCGCAAATGTCTCAGACTGCAGGGTCTTATGGCTTCGTCTATCCAGGTTTTGCCCCTGGGACTCCTGAGAATGAGAGCGTTCATGAAATGGGTTTTGTCACTACATTTCCGCAACCTTTGCCGCTCTGTAACAGCGCCTGCTCGGCAGCTTTGCGCCACTGGAAGAGCATGGACTTAACAGGCTGGGGTGCCACCCAGGAGGACAGAACAGTGAGAAGTTTGTGGCCGAGCAAACTACGCTCAGCGCACAAATTATTTAGAGCTTTTGACCATATGGAAAGCTCTGAATTATTTTCTGCCTCGCCTGCAGGGACATCATGTGCTCGTACGCTGCGACAATACCACGGCAGTGGCTTACATCAACCAGCAGGGCGGCGTGCGCTCGTCGCTCTTCACGCTCTAGCTCACAAGTGTTTGGTGTGGAGCAGACGGGTTTTCCTGTCGTGCGCCCGTGAGAGGACAAACCTAAGCTCACTAGGGCTTTCCCCGTGTGTGGTTGCTTCTATAAAGAATGCCAGGGCCGTTTCTACACGGCCCTTATATGGCTGTAAGTGGCATATGTTTGAAGGGGGGTGTGATGGGCGCGGTCTCACATCATATCAGTGCTCAGTTCCTGATTCTTTTTGTTTCCTTCAAGACCTTATGGATAAAGGCAGGTCCTTTTCCACAATCAAGGTCTACCTGGCGTCGATTTCTGCTTGTCATGTGGGCTTTGAGGGCTAAACGGTCGGGCAGCATCCTTTAATCCACAGATTTATGAAAGGTGCCCATCGCTCCTTGCCAGTTATCAGGAGCACTGTTCCTGAATGGGACCACTCCATGGTGCTGGAGGCTCTGTCTCAATATCCTTTTGAGCCTCTGGGGAGTATTTCTCTAAAGCTGCTGTCTTTCAAGACAGCGTTGCTCTTGGCCTTGGCATCAGCTAAACATGTCAGTGAGCTTCATGCACTCTCAGTTAATTCTTTGTGCACTAAATTCTCTCTTAGTGGAGATAAGGTTTGCCTAAATCCTAATCCGGCTTTTGTGTCCAAATGCTTCCCTGCGTTCACATCGTGTTAGAGCTGTCTGCTTTTCACCCTCCACCTTTTTCCTCCACGGAGGATCAGAGGCTGAATGCTCTGTGTCCTCTCCGTGCCTTACAGACATATATGGCCAGGACCAGTGCTTTCCGGAAGAGCGACCAGCTCTTTATTTTATAGACGCCCCTTCATAGAAGGAGTCCCATATCTAAGCAACGCCTCTCACATTGGCTTGTGGATGCTATAGCTTTGGCATATGAATCGAAAGGAGTGCAGCCCCCGGGAGACATCAGAGCTCATTCCATGAGAGGCTTATCTGCTTCTTGGGCTTTGTTTAGGGGAGTGTCACTGCAGGACATCTGCTCCGCTGCCAGTTGGGCTTCTCCCCATATGTTTGTGCGTTACTACCGGCTGGACGTCACCAGAACTTCAGTAACACATTCTGTTTTGGGGTTGAGGTCTTTTTAGCCCTTCCCTGTTACCCTCCTTTTTCTTTCCAGTTCAGGAAAGAAAAGAACGGGGTGTTTTGCTGTTGTGCACAGTTAAAGAACAGGGGGTGAGTGGGCCGGCATGCTACGCGCATTCCTGTCACCAAGCATACATTTATATTCCTGCCTGGGTATGTATGTATATACTTGGTGCAGTTGGATGCCCTTCCCATAGGTGGATCTCTTCACTCGATGTTTCAGAGAACCGGAGTTACGATAAATTTTAGGTCATACCGCCCAGCACTACATCACACTCAACTACAGGGATGAGCATAAAGCAAATCACCGTGTCTGGAAGGCTTCTGAAGTTCTCCGACATGCAGAAGAGGCGTCGGCCGAACAGCTTGGGGGAACTGGGGAACCCGTAATGGACCACGCATGTGGCATCCCGGATACCAAGAGCCTTGAGGCAGTCGTTGGTGGTCACTGGAGGAGCAATGAGAGTCAGACAAGAAGCAAAACACTGAATGTTCCCTAATATATGTCCACTAACCTTCCCAGAACATTGCAGGCAGGTTTTGGTAACAACCTACTGGGGTTTTTTTTATCATCTGAAACTGAAGCGACTTATATAATGCTATTAAAGGCACAATATGTGAGATTTTTGGATTCAAATATTCAAAAACCACTAGAACAAGGTTTTATATATATTCGGTTGATTTGTATACTTACATTATCCCAGATGTTTCTAAGAATGTTTAAAATCCAGAGAAATAAGCAGTTTTAACCAGAATGACATCAATGACATCATACCCGTGTTACCCTCGATTTCAGTGTTTTCGTGCTATATGTTTTATTAGACATAATACAATTTCATTAGCAATCGCTCCAGCGGCTTTCGTAACGTTAATTAATCTCTAATACATTACCGGAATATGATTTTTGCCCGAGTCCCTTCGTATTCTCCACTGGCTGGAGAGGTGAAGACAACAACTCCTATGATTCCGCCAAATCAAGGCGTCATCAAGCTACGCCTTTGTTTTGCAAAAATTACATATTGTGCCTTTAACACACACACAAATTGTTCTGTTAATTGAATTATTTTAGTCTTTTTTTCTATGAGATTCATGGCTTAAGTTTACCAAAGAATTTATGGTAGGACTAATTATTGACTAATAGCAGGTAAAGGATGTCAGAGGTTAGGAGGAACGTTCAGTTTACATAAAGAAAACCTTCTTGGCTATCCAACAGAATGTAAGAACTTAACTTGAACTTTATTGTCATTATACATGTAGTACAATGAAATTCTGTCTTGTGAATTAATCTCAGTTAAAGAACTAAACAAAAAACACTTAAAACAAACAACAAAAATAGGCAGCATCAAACAGCAGCATTTACTTAAAAATAATAACAGAATGTCTGCTCTGTAGCTGGAAAAACACGGAGAGAAAAGTCCTGCATCTGAAGGAAAAACATCTTAAGGCATTTAGTTTAAAAGCTGAAATGTCAAATAGAAAACACTTACCCAGAATGACCTGCGTTCCATGGCCGATGTCTTTCCTCCACTGATCAATGACGAAGTCAAACTGGTCCGTCACATCTTCATGAGCTTTCAGTGTGAATACGGCAGTGTTGACCACAGCCTGAACGACAGATGGTAAAACCCATCAGATGCAGGAGCCAATCAGCATTACATTAGTGGTTCAATACATGGCCATAATGACAACACGCAAACAGGGTTCGTACAGATACTGTAACAACAAATTCCAGGATTTAAGGACTTTAACCCTCTGGGGACCAAAAACGCGCCCGCGCGTTTTGCTCGTTTTTTTTTTTAGCAATGAAAATAAACACTAAATGCTCTGTTAATTTTGATCTTTCATTTTCGTGTAATACCGTATTTTCCGGACTATAAGTCGCACTTTTTTTCATACCTTGGCTGGTCCTGCGACTTATAGTCAGGTGCGACTTATATATCAACATTACCAAGATTTACTCGTCACAGGATCGCTCACTTGCCGAAATTGGGGGTGACATTACCGTCTACAGCCACGAGAGAGCGCTCTATGCGCTCTAGGCTACAGCTAGTTTTACCCCTGAAAAAAATAAATGAAAACAACTGAAAAACTGTTAAGTGAAATATTAACTTAAAGACAACTAAGAAAGACAGAACGCAAACAAAATGCCCCCAAAAAGAAAATCCTATTCTGCAGATTACAAACTGCAGGTAGTAAAATATGCAGCCGAAAACGGCAATCAATCAGAATCAGAATCAGAATCAGAAAGAGCTTTATTGCCAAGTGTGCTTGCACCCACAAGGAATTTTTCTTGGTACTGAAGCTTCCAGTGCACATATACAAATACAAATACAACAAGAAACATAGTAATACAAATTCTAAGAATAAAATATATTTAAAAAAAAATAAAATAAAAATAGTATAAAAAGTAAAAAAAAAAGGGGTCACAGTTGGGTTTAGTCTGAATAAACATTTACAGATTATGAACATATTTACAGTATTTTGAGAAGTATGAATAATATAAATATAAATATCACCTGAGTTAAAGAATATTACACTAGACAGTGGGAGTCTAGTGCATGTTACAGATTATGAACATATTTACAGTGTTTTGAGTAGTATGAATAATATAAATATAAATATCACCTGAGTTAAGAGAATATTGCACTAGACAGTGGGAGTATTGCACTTACAGGCATATGCATTGGGGGGCATGTTAAGTGTTCAGAAGGGAAATGGCCTGTGGAAAGAAACTGTTCCTGTGCCTGGATGTTCTTGTGGCCAGTGATCTGTGTCGCCGTCCTGACGGTAACAGTTCAAACAGGGGGTGTCCAGGGTGAGTGGAGTCTGTGATGATTTTACCTGCTCTCTTCCTCACTCTGGAAGAGTACAGGTCCTGGGGGGTTGGCAGGGGGGCACCAATAATCCTCTCTGCTGTCCGGACTGTCCGTTGTAGTCTCCTGATGTCCGATTTGGTAGCTGAACCAAACCAGACAGTGATGGAAGTGCTTAAAACAGACTCAATGACGGCTGAGTAGAACTGGATCAGCAGCTCCTGTGGCAGATTGAACTTCTTCAGCTGGCGAAGGAAGTACAGTCTCTGCTGGGCCTTTTTCACAATGGAGTCAATGTGATTTGCCCACTTCAGGTCCTGAGAGATGGTAGAGCCCAGGAACCTGAATGACTCCACTGCTTCCACAGTGCTGTTCATGATGGTGAGAGGGGGGAGTGCTGGGGATTTTCTCCTGAAATCCACAATCATCTCCACTGTTTTGAGCGTGTTCAGCTCAAGGTTGTTATAGCTGCACCAGACAGCCAGCTGTTCAACCCCCAGTCTGTAAGCAGACTCGTCACCATTTTGGATGAGACCGATGACGGTGGTGTCGTCTGCAAATTTCAGGAGCTTGACAGAGGGGTCTTTAGAAGTGCAGTCATTAGTGTACAGGGAGAAGAGCAGTGGGGAGAGAACGCACCCTTGGGGGGCGCCAGTGCTGATGGTGAGGGTCCTGGATGTGAGCTTCCCCAGTCTCACTCGCTGCTGCCGGTCGGTCAGGAAGCTGGAGATCCACTGACAGATTGAGGATGGCATGGAGAGCTGAGTCAGTTTGGCTGTGAGAAGATCAGGGATGATGGTATTGAAGGCCGAACTGAAGTCCACAAATAAGATCCGTGCATAAGTCCCAGGTCTGTCAAGATGTTGCAGGATATAGTGCAGTCCCATGTTGACTGCATCATCCACAGACCTGTTTGCTCTGTAAGCAAACTGAAAGGGATCCAGAAGGGGTCCAGTGATGTCCTTCAGATAGGCCAACACCAGTCTTTCAAACGACTTCATGACCACAGACGTGAGAGCGACAGGTCTGTAGTCATTAAGTCCAGTGATTTTAGTTTTTTTGGGAACCGGAATGATAGTGGAGCGTTTGAAGCAGCAGGGAACTTCACACTGCTCCAATGATCTGTTGAAGATCTGCGTGAAGACTGGGGCCAGTTGGTCAGCGCAGGCTTTTAGACAAGCAGATGAGATGCCGTCTGGGCCTGAAGCTTTCCTAGTCTTCTGTTTTTTGAAGACTCGGCTCACGTCCTCCACACAGACCTTAAGCTCAGGTTGGATGGCAGAAGGGGGGAGGAGAGGGGTTGCAGGAGGTGATGGTGGATGTGTGAAGTGCACATCAGAGCGGGTGTGAGGTGTGAGTCTGGGCTTCTCAAACCTGCAATAGAATGCATTGAGAGTGTCAGCCAGTTGTTGATTCTCCACAGATCGGGGGGATGGTGATTTGTAGTTGGTGATGTTCCTCAGGCCTCTCCAGACTGATGCCGGGTCGTTGGCTGAAAACTGGGTTTTCAGCTTTTCAGAGTAGCTTCTTTTAGCAACTCTGATCTCCTTTGTCAGTCTGTTTCTGGCCTGGTTATACAAGATTTTATCCCCACTTCTGTAAGCATCCTCTTTGGCATGACGAAGCTGTTTGAGTTTCCCAGTAAACCATGGTTTATCATTAGTGAATGATAAGAATGTCCTGGTAGGAATGCATGTATCCTCACAGAAACTGATATATGATGTTACAGTATCTGTGAGCTCATCCAGATCGGTGGCTGCAGCTTCAAAAACAGTCCAATCAGTGCAATCGAAGCAGGCCTGTAGATCCTGCTCTGCTTCGTTGGTCCATCTTTTTACAGTCCTTATTACAGGTTTAGCTGATTTCAGTTTCTGCCTGTAGGTCGGTATAAGATGAACCAAACAATGATCAGAGAGCCCCAAAGCTGCCCGTGGGACGGAGTGATACGCATTCTTTATCGTGGTGTAACAGTGGTCCAATATATTACTGTCTCTGGTAGGACATGTAACATGCTGTCTGTATTTTGGCAGTTCACGGGAGAGATTTGCTTTGTTAAAATCCCCAAGAATGATTAAAAGAGAGTCTGGGTACCTTTGTTCCATTTCAGCTATATGTTCAGCCAGCTGTTGTATCGCCGCGCTCACACACGCGTCTGGAGGAATGTAAACATTCGCGAGAATGAATGAGGAAAACTCCCGCGGCGAGTAGAAAGGTTTACAGTTTATGAAATGTGCCTCTAAATTAGGAGAGCACATCTTCTTCAGTGTTGTTACATCTGAACACCAACTTTCGTTAATGTAGAAACACAATCCACCACCTCTCGTTTTCCCCGTTAGTTCCGCGATGCGATCCGCTCGGAACAGCTGAAAGCCCGGCAGATGTAGTGCGTTGTCCGGTATGGCTTCACTCAGCCAGGTTTCAGTGAAGCACAGAGCAGCGGAGTTTAAAAAATCCTTGTTAGTGCGGGTGAGGAGAAGAAGTTCGTCCATTTTGTTAGGAAGAGATCGGAGATTCGCAAGATGAATACTAGGGAGTGCAGTGCGGAGGCCGCGCTCGCGGAGTTTAACCAGCGCGCCAGCGCGCTTCCCGCGTTTGCGTCTGACCGCGCGTTTGAACAACACCGCTGCCCCTCCGACGAGAATGTCCAGTAAAACGTCTGAGTAATCAAAATCTGTGAAAAAGTTGTCTGGTGTGTGTTTCCTAATGTCCAGTAGTTCGTCTTTGGTGAAACTGATAGGAAAAGAATGACTAAACGCAGAACAAACCAACAAAAACAACACAATAACTGGAGAGCTCCACACCGAGGCAGCCATCCGCGGCGCCATCTTGGATCAAGCAGCAGTAAGAAAGTTTGGAGTGAGTGAGAAACTTGTGAGGGACTGGCGAAAAGCAGAGGTTACTTTAACTGTAATGAAGAAAACAAAGAAAGCTAATCGCGGGCTGAAAGCAAGATGGCCAGAGCTGGAGGAACGAGTCCACAGATGGGTTCTTGAACAACGCGCTGCCGGGAGAGGCTTGTCAACGGTGCAGTTGCGTCTCCACGCCCTGGTAGTTGCCAAGGAGATGAATATAAATGACTTTGCAGGCGGACCTTCTTGGTGTTACCGCTTCATGCAACGCAACCGCCTCTCTATCAGAGCACGGACAACGTTGTGTCAGAAACTGCCAGCAGACTTCCAAGCTAAGGTCGACAGTTTCCGTGAGTTTGTTAAAAAGCAGGTAACTGAACACAACGTGTCACCGGATCATATTATCAACATGGACGAGGTCCCCCTCACATTTGACATCCCCATGGGCCGAAGTGTCGCAGAGAAAGGGCAGAAAAGTGTGAATATAGTGACAACTGGTCATGAGAAATCACATTTCACAGTGGTGCTGGCATGTTGTGGAGATGGATCGAAATTGCCACCGATGGTCATTTTCAAACGGAAAACCATGCCCAAAGACGAATCTCCCCCCACAGTTGTCGTGGCCGTGAATGAGAAAGGGTGGATGAATCAAGAAATGATGAACATTTGGCTTACAAAGTGCTACACTAAGCGTCCTGATGGCTTCTTTAAAACACGCAAAGCTCTGCTTGTGATGGACAGTATGCGAGCGCACATAACGCCACAATTCAAAGATAAAATAAAAGCTTGCAACTCCATTCCTGTCATCATCCCTGGAGGCTTAACCAAAGTACTCCAGCCACTCGACATCTCTGTGAACCGGAGCTTTAAGGCAGTCTTGCGTCGCCTGTGGGAGGAGTGGATGGTGGATGGAGAGCACAGCTTCACGGCAACCGGGAGGATGCGCCATGCAACTTTCCAGCAAGTCCTTGGATGGATCGACACAGCATGGACTTCAGTGACAACCGAAACCATCCTGTCGGGATTCAGAAAGGCAGGAATAACTGGAACTGATGCCGAGTCTGACGACAGCCCCGCAGAAGAGGAGACGGCGCTTCATCTTCCTCCGGAATTGGCGGAGTTGTTCAGAAGCGACACAGAGGATGAAGAATTCAACGGATTCAGTGACGTGGAATGAGATCGCGGGAGCTTGGTGAACTTGCTTTACCGATAACTGTTGGACTCGCTGGCTTGTTATGTTAATTTAGCCTATTCAGCCTCCCGGGTATGTTCTGCTATTGTGTAGCTAACTGTTAATGTGTTACGTTAACATACACCTATTCAGCCTGTTTTTCTGTGTGCTATTGTGTACCGGTAGCTGAATAACTTAGACATTAAGTTATTAAAACAGACAGACATTTGTTTAAATAACTTGTTATTGGTCTTGGATTTTGTTAAATCCATTTCTAAATAAATGCGACTTATAGTCCAGTGCGACTTATGTATGTTTTTTTCCTCGTCATGACGCATTTTTGGACTGATGCGACTTATACTCCGGAGCGACTTATAGTCCGGAAAATACGGTACATCAATCGATCCTGTTCAGTTTCTATTTTTTTTCTGTATATTCACAATAAAAATAAAGTGTTTTGCTTTTTGACAAATAAAGAAACTTTAACATGATGCGATTTCTGCCTTCTCTCTGTCAGTGAACTCCCGTTTGAAACGCGTTCGAAAATGATCTATAACTCTGCGAAAATTCAGTCAAACAGGCAAACAGACCCACGGGCATAAAGCTTGAGATCGCAGCTTTTAAATGAAGTAATTTATATAAAAAACAAATATTATCAGCTTCTGTAATCTGTATAAAAAGAGAGCGACTCCAGTCGAGCTCATTACGAGCCATTCAAAAGTAATTTGACCACGCCCCGGAGAGCGCGTGCTATTCAAACGCAAATTCTGAGAACCATTTCAGTCTGTGAAACGCCCCCACATCAGCTGTAAACAAAGAGGCATAATATAGCCTACCTTATGGAGAAAATTTTCCGTGCTGATATGAGGAGCAGATCCCGCTGAGGAGTGAGGTAGGCTAAGTTATCCTTTCTCAAGTGTTAATGTGGAATAACGTTATGGAATAACGTTGTAGGCTTATGTAAACAAAAAGATGAATCGCGTTTCTATAATATGAATCGCGTTTCTGTGAGATGAATGAAGGGTACATATTTGTAAAGACTGTTTAGCCTAAAATGAATCGCGTTTCTGTGAGATGAATGAAGGGTACATATTTGTAAAGAGTGTGTAGCCTAAATATGAATCGCGCCTGTGTGTGAAAGAATAAACTGCTTTTACAGTTACAGTTACTGCGTTACAGTCAGGCGAAGTATGAAAGACAACATTTTGTTGACTAGATTTGGGTACAGTTTTTACTGTAGAATATACTGTCACATCAAATAAGCTTTTCTGCTCATATATATAAAATACTATTTTGTCAAAAATAAAGTCATAGACTAAGATGTTCCAATGTTGGCTATATTCAAACTAATGAATACATATGATAAAATGTAGGCCTATAATCTTTTTTTTTTTTTTTTTACAAAGAAAGAGTACTTTTTTGCAGAAATATTGCTGAAATTGTAATTATTGTTGTAATTGTAACCTTTTTAATAAAATAGCAAAACATATTTACAAGATAGATGTAAGCAAAATCTTAAATGGTCAATATAAGTCTTCTTCAAAATATATATTTTGTCCTTGCATTGTGGCTCAGTCAGTGTCACACCTGAATGAATGGCTAATTATGCAGAGTCATTATGCAGAGTGGGTGGGACTAAGGTGTAAACTACTCCTCCCCCTCGCATATTGGCTTTCCAAGCAAAACCTGTTTTACACCATTTAAATCAATGTATTTTTTTTTGTGAACGATAAAGCAAGACTATTTTCACATAATTTTGAAGCTAGAACTGAAAGGGACAACATCCATTAGTCAAAAGTCTTGTGGGCACATATTTTGTATGAGTTTTGTGGTCTTATTTCATCAACTTTCATTTTAATTTTTTTAAATAACCACGCATAAACATTATTCTCTTAAAAATACAAACATCTACATACATGTTGCTCGCATATTATGGTAGGCCTGTTTGTGCTATATAGAGTGAATTTACACCTTTGCCATTAACATGTTTATAAATAACTGAAAAAAGCACAAATGTCAGAGCATGTCAGTTCATCTCAAGGGCCCCAAAAACAGCTTGGTCCCCAGAGGGTTAAGCACTACTTTGTTTGGTTTTCAAGGACTACTATCAGAGATCGCACTTATCAAACAATATCTTTAGTATTTAAGGATTTTTTTAAACTCAAATTACAGATAGAAGTATAGATAGAATATATATTAAATACAAAGTTTATAATGGCTATTATTGTTCAATAAATAATATGTTATATTATAATGTTCCCGTACTTATCGAGAAAAGGTCTAATGGGGGGTTATCAGACGGGCTGCAGTGTTAATTTTACGTGAAAAGATTGTATTTGTGTTTTTCCAAAAAATGTAATTTCATATATATTGTAGGCTATTTAAATAAGTCAAGCACTTTTCAAGTACCTATTCTTAAATATGGCTGTTTTCAAGGGTTTTCCAGGAGTAAAAAAAAAAAAAAATTTCAAGTACTTCAAGCACCTTGTACGAACCCTGAAATATGGACATACACTCATGAAATCATTCTACAATGTTGAGGATGAAAGCAAAATGTTTGTGATATCAGAAATCTGATTGGTGGATTGTTACTCATCCTTCACTGTGATTGGTGTAATCCTCTACCTTATATACATGCTCTGTCTCCTCGGCCGAGTTGGTAATGATGAGAGTTTTCTGGGGTTTAGGCGGGTGGAAGTCCAGAGATCCGAGCAAAACTGAGATCTTGTCGCAGTCCAGACACAGCTGAACCCTCTGACACACACACACACACACACACACACAAACACACACACACACACACACACACACACACACACACACACACACACACACACGTCAGAGCTCAGATGACAGGACAGAAACAACAGCGCTCTAGCGGACAAAAACACCAGTGCTCGAGGACAGGACAGAAACACCAGCGTTCGAGAGGACAGGAAAGAAACACCAGCTCTCGAGAGGACAGAGACACCAGCTCTCGAGAGGACAGAAACACCAGCTCTCGAGAGGACAGGACAGAGACACCAGCGTTCAAGAGGACAGGACAGAAACGCCAGCTCTCGAGAGGAGAGGATAGAACCACCAACTCTCGAGAGGACAGGACAGAAACACCAGCGCTCGAGAGGACAGGACAGAAACAGCAGCTCTCGAGAGGACAGGACAGAAACACCAACTCTCGAGAGGACAGGACAGAAACACCAGCTCTCGAGAGGAGAGGACAGAACCACCAACTCTCGAGAGGACAGGACAGAAACACGAGCGCTCGAGAGGACAGGACAGAAACACCAGCACTCGAGAGGACAGGACAGAAACGCCAGCTCTCTAGAGGAGAGGACAGAACCACCAACTCTCGAGAGGACAGGACAGAAACGCCAGCTCTCGAGAGGAGAGGACAGAACCACCAACTCTCGAGAGGACAGGACAGAAACACCAACTCTCGAGAGGACAGGACAGAAACGCCAGCTCTCGAGAGGAGAGGACAGAACCACCAACTCTCAAGAGGACAGGACAGAAACACCAGCGCTCGAGAGGACAGGACAGAAACACCAGCGCTCGAGAGGACAGGACAGAAACGCCAACTCTCGAGAGGACAGAGACACCAACTCTCGAGAGGACAAGACAGAAACACCAACTCTCGAGAGGACAGGACAGAAACACCAGCTCTCGAGAGGACAGGACAGAATCACCAGCTCTCGAGAGGACAGGACAGAATCACCAGCGCTCGAGAGAACAGAAACACCAACTCCCGAGAGGACAGAGACACCAGCTCTCGAGAGGACAGAAACACCAGCTCTCGAGAGAACAGGACAGAGACACCAGCGTTCAAGAAGACAGAAACACCAGCTCTCGAGAGGACAGGACATAGACACCAGCTCTCAAGAGGACAGGACAGAAACACCAGCGCTCGAGAGGACAGGACAGAAGCACCAGCTCTCGAGAGGACAGGACAGAAACACCAGCTCTCGAGAGGACAGAAACACCAGCTCTCGAGAGGACAGGACAGAAACACCAGCGTTCAAGAGGACAGAAACACCAGCTCTCGAGAGGACAGGACAGAAACACCAACTCTCGAGAGGACAGGACAGAAAAACCAGCTCTCGAGAGGACAGGACAGAAACACCAACTCTCGAGAGGACAGAGACACCAGCGTTCAAGAGGACAGAAAAACCAGCTCTCGAAAGGACAGGACAGAAACACCAGCTCTCGAGAGGACAGGACAGAAACACCAGCGCTCGAGAGGACAGGACAGAAACACCAGCTCTCGAGAGGACAGGACAGAAACACCAGCTCTCGAGAGGACAGGACAGAAACACCAGCTCTCGAGAGGACAGGACAGAAACACCAGCTCTCGAGAGGACAGGACAGAAACACCAGCTCTCGAGAGGACAGCACAGAAACACCAGCTCTCGAGAGGACAGGACAGAAACACCAGCTCTCGAGAGGACAGGACAGAAACACGAGCGCTCGAGAGGACAGGACAGAAACACCAGCTCTCGAGAGGACAGGACAGAAACACGAGCCCTCGAGAGGACAGGACAGAAACACCAGCTCTCGAGAGGACAGGACAGAAACACCAGCGCTCGAGAGGACAGGACAGAGACACCAGCTCTCGAGAGGACACGACAGAGACACCAGCGTTTGAGAGGACAGGACAGAAACACCAGCTCTCGAGAGGACAGGACAGAAACACGAGCCCTCGAGAGGACAGGACAGAAACACCAGCTCTCGAGAGGACAGGACAGAAACACCAGCGTTTGAGGACTGACCTGATGAACCCTGCCATACAGCGCAGCTTCCTCCATCACTGTGATGATGACGGAGGGGTAGATCATGTGTTCTCGCACCAGAGCCTGGATCCCGTCACTCCAGCGGCCGCCCACCGCGATGATCTGCCTAGGACACGAGGACCGCTCCTCTCCGGACACCAACTTCTTGAAGTGCTTCAGGATCACCGACATCTACTCAGAGACATGTTCAAAACAAATCTGAGGGTCACTCTTTATATTAGAGATGACCCTTTCACAAAGTATTGATGTTGTTTTTGGGCTCTACTTGAAGAGGTTTTCCTGCTTGAAAGTTGATTATTTTTCCCATGTTCTCCATTAGCCTTATTTCCACTGCCGGGCCAGTGTAAGCTGGGCTTTAAATGGGCGGGCGGGGCTAATAGCCTCGGACCTGGAGCACCGAGCCAAAAACTTGCTGCGTTTCCACCGTCAGGCCAGAAGCTCTACAGCGCTTCACTAAAACACACCCGTAACACGTCTCTCAAACAACGTCACATCATTTCACCAACAAATTAAATCACTGGTAGTGTAACGCCAAGAAATCAATGGAAACTAGCGAGATCACTAAACAAAAATAATAAAAGCGACTGTTTGCTGGCATCTTTTTAGCCCCTTTCACATGGCGCGATGATCCCGGCATATTGCCGGGAACTTGCCAGAACGCCTTCTGTGTGAACGCAAACACGACCCGGGATTCACGCCGTGTCGTAATGATGACGCTGAAGCCGGGATCGTTCGCCAGCTGTGAAACGGTACGTAATGCGCAAGTTTATGATCGAATCAGAGAGAAAAAAAGCACAAATGTGGTTTGCAAACTTAAGACGCTGCTGAGTCTTTACGGGATTTTTACGCGTTGTGTGTGAACGCACTCTCTGATTCCGGAAAATCACTGGCAGTGTGAATGAACCAAAATCAAACGAACCCGGGTCAAATCCCAGGTCACTTTATCCGTGCATTTTCTGGAATCTCTGTGTGAAAGGGGCTTTTGTTTGCTTAAAGATTTAAAACCCAAGCATCAATGTTTTACAACAGGTTTACAATAAAAAGTGATACACTGATCATAATGACTTAATTTGTGTCAAGATTGCACATTAGTCACACAGAAATAAAGTGATTTACTGTTATTTCACAAAAGAAAGAGGACATACTTATTCAGTCGCGTCTGTTTGTTTATTTGTAGTCACAGGACAGAAGCAATGGTTTAAATCATATATAGAAATAATGATCATTTCTACAAATATGCCACCAAAAATATGACCTGAGGAACTTTAGCACTCTCTCCCAATACAGTTATATTTTCAGTCAGAGAAACAGAGGAAGCTCTCGAAATTTTATGACATATGCAGAGCTAAATATGGATATCAGACAGTCCAGTATAAAGAGACCAGAAGTACTGACAGATAAAAACATGATTGTGATAGGTTATATGATTTATCTGATTTCTTCAAGCGGTTATATTTACCATGTTTACTATGGTAATGGTTATCACGCATAGCCTTTTGCATCGCGTATTTCTGCCTTATACAGTGATCAGAATCCACATTGGATCACAAAAAGTAAAATCACAGAGATCACAATCACAGAAAGTGAGTTTTGAGCTAAAATTATGTTATAAGTCTTTAATGCTGATGATAGCTGGTATATGGGATCATCTGGCGCTGCCGTCTCCTGCTCTTGCTAAACTCCTCTGTTCGTAACCACTCCTCAAGCACGAGCTGGCTCGCCTTAGATCAAGGTATTCGGCGGACAAAAAAAACAGACGAGGCCCGATCAAGCCCCTGAAGTGACAAGTGGAAACGCGACTGGCCCTGGCACGCACTAGCACGCCCGCTTTTGGCCCGACAGCGGAAATTGGCTATTGTTGCAGCTCCTCTCTTCCCAGTCTGTCAGTAACACTCCATTTTGTTGCTGTCTCTATGAAGCCCCTCCTTCTGAAAAGCACACTGTGCTCTGACTGGTCGGCTGGAGCAGTGTGTTGTGATTGGTCGAGCGCTTCGAGTGTGTTTGGGAAATGTCCCGCCCCTTACCATAACCGCCAGTTTCAACACGCATACATAGTCACATATAAATAGTTGTTCAAGAAGCCCAATTTAAAGTAGGGAT
Source organism: Leuciscus leuciscus (assembly GCF_965113295.1). Lineage (NCBI taxonomy): Eukaryota > Metazoa > Chordata > Actinopteri > Cypriniformes > Leuciscidae > Leuciscus > Leuciscus leuciscus. The sequence goes on along the minus strand of NC_138724.1, from coordinate 6,538,132 downwards.
GGCCATTTCAAGCAAAAATAATATTCGAAGATCGCTGGGTATTTTTCGATTATTATTCGAAAATCGCACTCCTCCCCCACATGCGCGCACACATGCATGTATAGGCTACACACCAGAGCATGTGAGCGAAGCGGAGCGGTGTGACGCTTAAATATAACTTGAACTTAAATATACGTTTCATATTTATAATGTAATTTTTTTATTTAATCTGTTGATTATATGAAAAGGGAACCGCATGAGATGAGTAAGATAGGATCATAGGATCATAAGATGCCCAATATATCGGGAGACATATGGAGTGGGTCAGACATGATTTTGACCACTTCATTAAGTTTTGTTTTGTAGAAAGCAAAGAGTTTTTGAACTTTATGAAATATTTTTTAATATTTACTTGAATTTGATTTACTTACGTTTGCCTAATTTGCCTGGTTTAATTTGGTAATTCATGATTTGGTCAGTTGTTTAAATACTTTAAATACTATAAAATATTGCTTAAAATCCATCTGATATAAATAATAACGAGTGATTTGACTATATAATTAAATTTAGATTGTTTAATTATTAAAATGGCAATTAATTGATAAATATGGTTAAAAGCACAGGTTATTTCATAGTCTTAGTCGTTAGAATCCAGTCAATTAAACTATACAAATTAGGATACCGATACCGATAACACACAATTGAGTATCTGTCGATACCGATACAATACCATATATTTTTTTCTTAATTAAGCTGTTAATAACACATTTGTCAGGAGGATGCACTGCTTAACCTAGCCATCTAAAAAGCATCATGCTCAAACAGTGCAATAAATGTTCTATATAAGTAGCCCACAACATGACTCAGTTGTGCAATACTGCTGCTTAATTTTTATTAAAACAATTTTTAAACAGAACTTGTAGCAGTATTTTTAATTATTCAGCACCATTCAATTAATGAAATTTAAAGTGCAACTGTGCAAATAAAACAAAAATTATAATTCCAGTGCCAAAAACTGGATGTAACACAAAACTCTTATGTAGTCATAGGGCTGTACCCGACTATTCGAATATTCGTTCGGTGGGTTGGTATTCGATTTGAGAATTTGACATTCGAATATTCGTTTTTTTTTTTTTTTTTTTTTTACACCTGGCATCCCCCTCGAAATGGTTCTCATTCGCGCTTGAATATGTTCAACACTATAAAATCTGACGAAATATAGATAGACACACGAGACGAGACACGTTCAGAATGAATAAACTTTGAATAAACTACAGAACAGCGCGAGTGGGAAGCGGCGCGCCTCACGCGGGCAGGGCTTATATGCTCCGAGAACTCTTTTTTACAACTATCTTATAAGGCCTAGCCATTTTTAATAGGATGGAAAGTTGAAGGAACCCAACCTCGTTATTTGATGCTTCTTGAGTTGGCCTACTAAAGTGTTCCTGCAACGGTAGTATTCTCTGGCTAGAGCGCAGAACAGCGGAGTTTGTAAGGACAGAAGTGCATGCCTGCGAGCTTGTATTTTGGGTTAAGCTGCGTTGCTTTGACATTGTGGAAAATAGAACAATAGAAACAAAATGTATTAAGCTTTTTACCCCTTATTATCAATCTAAATTAATCTCATTTTTAATTTAACTTAATTTCGTTTTTCTTTATTTAAATTCGTTTTTTTCTTTAATTAAATTTCGTTTTTCTTTATTTAAATTTCGTTTTTCTTTATTTAAATCTACCCTTTACTGTGTCAGTAATTTGTTAGTCAGAAAAATATTAGACTACCTTATTCAAAGTATTGCTTAAGTTAACAGACCTGTGTGTGTGTGTGTGTGTGTGTGTGTGTGTGTGTTACGTGCGAGTGTATTTACTTTGTGTTGTTCATGGGGAAGATGCGTTTTATATCACTAGTGCAGTAATCCGTTCTCGGAGCATAAGCCGTGCCCGCGTGAGGCGCGCCGCTTCCTGCTCGCGCTGTTCTGTAGTTTATTAATTATGAACGTATCGCGTCTTATTTTAAATAACTCCACACAGCTGACATGATAACTTAATTGCTGAGAGGGCTTACCTCACTCACCTCTAGCTACCGTTCACGTGATGCCAGTGTTGCCAAGTCCGCGGTCTCTCCCACCCCGAAACGCGATTGGCTATTTTTAAGAAGCAATTGGACGGGATTTGTATGTGAAAATCTGGCAACGCTGCGTGACGCGTGTTGCTCATCTCTCTTTACGGCATGTCTCTCAGGTGTTGTTAAGCATTTGTATGACAATTTAGGACTAAGGGACGTGATCGTATCGGATCGGGTTATACTCCCGCGATTCATGCAATATCCGATCCAGTGATTTTGGCCAGTATCGGACTAATACCGATACCGAATATCGGATCGGCGCACCCCTAATACAAATGTGTAAAAGCTATTAAAATTCATTTATTTTGTACTTTTAATGTAAAGTAAATGACATTGAATGTAATTTATTGTTATCGGGCTGTGTAATACCTACCAGCTTTAATTGCATGTGTAATATTTACCAACTCAGACCTATGTGCAATATATTTTAGGCTTGGTGAAATATTCATGTTTTAAATGGTTCATTAACTTAAGATACTGAAGTATTTGATGTAGTTCTGTACAAAAGTTAAACTTAAGTCATGTTAAACCTGCAAATTTATGCATTTTATTGGGTTTGCTGGTGATTTACACTATGTATGTTTATCACCTTAGTTTTTCACCTACATAGCTTAATGCTATAATAAATAAATGGATGGAAATAATCCATAAGGCCTAATCATTGAGTGGAATCCAGTTTACATCTTCAAATAGTGAGAACCTGTCTTCTTCAAGTGTGGGAAAGCGCACAGTTAGACGAGACACTTGACACTCATTATGGTTTAGTATTCTCTCCCATATATATTTAAGTAATTCAATTAATATAAATATGCGATTAGACTGACTTAACTACTAGTCGACTAGAAAAAAAACTTTAGTCTTGCACGGGCAACCCTACTTATTTCTGGAGGAAATATCACCACTCCGCTCACATGCTCTGGTGTGAGACAATGTGTTCTTCTGTTGTCTGAGAGTTGATTGACAGCTTTTTAGATGCGTTATTGGCACCGTCACCCTCTGGTTACATGAACGTGTCACCTCACCACCCCATCAGAACCGAAAACATGGGGATTTCTTTTAAAAGGAATAATCACACAACCTATTCGATATTCTATAATAAAATCAACTAATCGAATATTCGAAAATTGTGACTCATCCCTAATTTAAAGTGGGATAAATTTGGTCTGAAAGGGCACAAACTGTGCACTCCTCCTCTTTGGCATCACCTGCTCAGGAGCTTGAGAATAAAGGACATCGGCTTCGTCCAGCACCAGGTGACACAGCCTCAGGAACAGAAAGCACTGAGCGTCCAGAAGTCTCATCATGGAGAACGGGGTCGTCACCAGCAGCTGACCTGGAACGGCAACGCAACAACCTCAGCTTTGGGTTTTGATCCAGACTCCCCGCACTCAACATCTCGTGTGCTACGGACGGACACTCACAGTTCCTCTGGATCTTGAACTTCTTGGGCTCGTCCTGGTCCAGGCCCAGCAGAACACTGGTGGGATGGAGACTGTGAGTGGCTCTACTGTCCTCCAGGAGCTCCAGCACCGTCTGAACTTTCTCCCAGCCCGGACACAGAATCACCGCCACAGGCTGGAGACAAACACAGACACTCAAGGTGTAGCGGCACAACTGGGATCAGATCATGACAAGAGGATTAGAGGAAAAAAGAGTTTAGAACTGTGTGCTCTGAGATGAAAATCACATTTCTGATCTTTTTGGATTTGGATAATACCGTAAACACACTGCTAGGACATATGTGACCAAGGAACAAAAAACCAGTCACATGGGTACATTTTTTTAAATTGAGATTTCTCAAAATTATATTTGGCCGAGATACAACTATTTGAAAATCTGGAATCTGAGGGTGCAAAAAAATCTAAACATTGAGAAAATCGCCAGTAGAGTTGTCAATTTATGTTCGCGGTTGTGCTGCACTCACATAAAAATACATGCTTTATACATTTACGGTAGGAAATTTACTAAATATCTTCATAGAACATGATCCTTACTTAATATCCTAATGATTTTTGTCATAAAAGAAAAATCGATAATTTTGACCCATACAATGTATTGTTGGGTCAAAATTGTGACTGGTTTTGTGATCCAGGGTCACATATGTCCTAGCAGTGTGTTTGAAACATGGACTTGTTTGCAAAAACTGTCTGGCGATCACTGAGCCCAGAGATGGAGCTGCACCATAGGAACCAGTCAACCCGTAAGCAATGTTCCCGCTAAGCTGCGCGCGTGACTGGTTCCTATGGACGTGCACTTCTGATGCCACGGCAGCGAGGAAAAATTAAATGGCAGAGGACAGACGCGAAATGCGTGGGGAAATCCATTTGATGGTAGTTTAAGTGAGAAATAATTGCAGTGCTCTGGTCAACATCTATAGAGTTGGTATCGAGGTTTATGGATGAGTGAATACATTGATGTTTTCAACATGACTGTGGAATGAAGTTTCAATTATGATTATGAAGTAGTGTGCGACTGCTAATGAGAAACAGATATCAGCGCCACGCGCGGATATAAAGGAATAAGGACATTTAATTCTATCGAACTAACAGCAAATGCTAACCCTAACTCACACAGGTCAGTTTATTAGATGAATGAAACTTGTGAGGTAACGCAGTGCTGTTTCACTTGCTCTACACTATCACACTAAACTGCATTTGAGTGTTAAAGTTATAATGATATTCTATAAGTTAGTTTGTCTGTATGAGACTAGCATTAAGCTAGATAAACATTAGAATAACATACTGATCATATTCTAACATTTCATCATGTTGAGCTGTATAACATTGATTTGTTTTATGTACATTTGCTCACCCGTCTAATAAAGTACATGCAAGAGCGGCGTCAAGGGACGGACACTATTTAAAATTGTGAATTTCTCTGAATTTACAAATTCTTGGAAACATTTAGGATATCTTTAGGAATCTCACCCCAGTGCGCGCAGCGATACTGGAGACGACAGAGACCGTCTGTAACAGCATCAGCAGAGGAGGAATGTAGGACAGAGGATTGTCCCCGCTGTGCGACACCAGCACCGTGTCGAAACCCCGAGCCACCGCGGGCCAACAGTAGCTCTCCGCTACACTCGGCCCACTATACTTCCTCCACAGCAGGAACTGACATCAAATCATGAGCACAAATAACAGGTAAAAACATCTTATATTAAAATTAGTGATAGGCAATAATTAATCACATCCAAAATAAAAGTTTGTTTACATAATGTGTGTGTACTGTGTATAATTATTTTATATCTATATCTATATATCTCTTTCTATCTATCTATCAATCTATCTATCTATCTAAAAATATACACACAAATGCATGTATATATTTAAGGAATATTTGCAGGTATATACTGTATACATTTATACTAATATATATTATGTTTAAATATTTTTACATATTTTTTTTTTCTTAAATGTATAGATGCATGTGTGTGTATTTATATATACAAAATAATTGCATACAGCACACACATATATATAGTATTATGTAAACAAACTTTAATTTTGGATGTGATTAATCGTTGCCCAGCACTAATTAAAGTATAATCCCATTTCCTCTTACACAAATGTTAAAAGTCACAAATGATACCTCAGAAGCAAGCAGAAGAAAGGTAATTAAGTTGGGCACATGGCCATAGCACTTTACAGTAGAAGTGTCAAATAACAAAATAATGCAATGGATATTCCTATATGACATTATTAAGGCCTGCTGATTGACCTTTCTGAATTGCTCGCTGATGGGAGCGCGTGCCAGGTTTCTGCAGGGTTCGACACGCAGGGCGGAGTGCACTACAACACCCAGGTGACCCGGATCACAGCGTGCAGCCTGCGAAACAGCACAGGCCAGGTTAGACAACACAACACACACCATCATGAGGAAACACAGAAAACTAACAATGAGGCTCTTACTTTGGCATCAAGAGAGTCTTGGTCTGGATTGAGTGGATCAGGGTTCAGAAACTGCATGAGTCTGTCCAAAATAGGGTTCACACAAATAGGGGAAACATTTCTTTACGAAATAGGCCAGATAAATTAGATTAAGAGAGAATGTCTGACATGTTTGTTTAGTAAGGACAGTAATGTAAAGCCTACCTTGACGAGGCCAGCTGATCATCAAGATTGGGCTCTTGTGAGAGAGATGCCACTTTCTGCTCCTCTGAGGAGCCACTGGCACTATGAAGACACACACACACACACACACACACACACACACACACACACGTGTAAAACTACATTGACTAACTGAATGACTGATTGGTCTCAGGTAAGCGCTGCATGATCAGGCTGGTTTCAGATTCACTTGATGGCAATCAGACGTGCTCGTGTTGAAAACAGTGTGCCGACCTGAAGGGAAGAGTGTGTTTGGTCTCACCATGATGCTGAAGCCATGATGCCGTTCTCTTCAGTCTGATCAGGACTGTCCCGCTTCTCTTCAACAGACTGAAAACATTAAAAGTGCTTCATTTTACAGCCACTCATTTATCCGCTCGTTTACTAACCATTTCTGCAGATACAACAAAACTTATTTAAGAATTTTGAGTGCTTACTTCAGGAATCTGCTTTGAATGTACTTTAAACTTCATGTATCTGTGAAAGAAAAACAATTTATTATATTTCTAAACGTTATATTATCATTTATTAAACTAATTCACAGATCGCCGACCACAAGAAGTTCACCGATACGATCACCGATACCAATCTATTTGAAGCCTTTTTATCATGTAGAATTATTTATAGGGATTATTCTCCAATCAGGAATTTTACAGACATTTATTCAGGGCCTGAATTTCATTTTTGAAAATGGGAAGGTGACTTGCATTTTTTTATACAATTTAAAATATATATATAATTATCTCACCTAGATGTTTGATCATGTAGTGGATTTTTGTTTTTTACAATGGGGCAATTGTTGCACAATAGCGTACACAAGTGTGCTGAATTCACAAAAGACAGGTAAACAGTCAGTAATAAAAGAACAACAAATAAACAATTTTCAAGCAGAAGCACAAATAAATAAAATAAAATAAAGATACTAATACAAAAAGTAAAAATTTCAGCTAGGCCTAACAGTAGTATTGAGTATTGTAAGACATACTAAAGAAATGTAATTCTTCTTGAATTCCCTGAATAAATGAAATACAGATTAATCCTTACAATTCAGGTTACAAAAGTTAGTCATTCAAGAGCAGCGAGTGTCATTCATTTTAATTAAACAACTAAATATTTTAAAAAATCATTATTATCAGGCTGCTGTCCCTTTAAGAGCTGTACGGATCCAATATGCTGTTACTCAACTCTATCAGCTGTTTACGTTCACTTAAGACAAAACCGACTGTGTTTACACGTGCATTCTAGTCAAGACTGTAATTTTGTATATACCTTTGTGTTTAAGTGCATTTGTGTACTGGCGAGCTGTTTGGGCGGCGGCCATGTGTGTGAGACCGTGAGTGATGAGTGGTTTAAACACTAGCAAGACTTAGAAAGAAACACAAATTATAAACTTTAGTGATGATGCGACACTGCTTCGATTGTGCAAGTGACACAATTGTTTGTGAAATTACTTCTCACAGAAAGTTTTCAAACTACTTTGAAAATTACAAATTACTTAAATTACTTTAAGTTATTTAATAAAGAACCTCACCTTCATCATTATTATAATCATTATCGTTATTAGTCTTTATGCGTCGTCAGCATGAGATCGGCCTTTATAGAGACCGCCGGTCAATCTTCCTAAAGTGATTAATGGCCGATAGCGATCGGTAGCCAATCAATCAGAGCACCCCTAAATTACTTTGTATTATCACCTTCATAAAATCAGATCTATTTAGATGCAAGTCGGGTGTCAATCTAAACTCAACATACAATCCAGAACTCAATTATACGAGTTATGAGCTCTTCAGGAGGAACCAGACTCAGACGACAGTCTTACTGGGCCTTGTTCATGACGGTCTGCGCACAGGTTTCATCTGTGATGATGTCCGTGGCCTCGACTCTGATCCGCCATCCTCTGCCGATCTGCATCAAACCACAGAAGTCACAGTTATACTGGGATCCAGGCATTCACTGGTGCCACTATAAAGCCCACCCCTGTGCCCGTCTGTCGAGCTCGATCGCTCGGTCACAGCGGTATAAACGCACACTTACCGTATTGGTCCCGGCGTTGCGGGTCAGTTTATGGACTCGAGGTTTAACTGGAGAAGGCGTGTGTTCTTCCTCTGACACCTGTGGTTTCTGCTGCTCGCTTTCTAAAGGAGAAACATTCATTTATGAATATGAAATGTATAATCTATTGAAACTGTAAGTTTATCTGCTTCAAGAACAGTGCCGTTATTTCCTCGCTAGTGAGAAATTCATGGAGCTTTTAAGTTGTTAAACTGTTTTACTGATAAGATCGTCAGAGCAGCGCTGACAACACGTTTCTGTGCGAGTGTGTGTTGGAGCGGCAGAAAGAGAGTAGGTGCTTTTCCATAATAAATACATAATAAAATGAAAATTTGTGGCCTAAGAAACTATATATATATATATATAAAAAATATATATATTTACTAGATGTATTTTCTTGGTCAGTGTCGTTGTAGGTTTTGGTTCTTTTGCTGTTGTCGTCTGCAAGGACCTTTGAAATAACTGAAAAACCAATCAAATGCAAGCATTCAATGTAGGATAAATATATATATATTATACACTTTTAGGATGCATTAAATTGATCAATAGCGAGTAAAAACATTTATGTTACAAAAGATTTATATTTCGAATCGATACTGTTGTTTTAAAGTTCTTTTTGTTAACTTTTTATTTACGGATCCTGAACAAAAATTATATGAAATGTTTCTTGTGCATCAAATCATCATATTAGAATGATTTCTGATGGATCATGTGACACTGAAGACTGGAGAAATGATGCTGAAAATTCAGCTTTGATCACACGAATAAATTACACTTCACTATATATATATTCACATAGAAATCCTGTCTGATAATATTTCACTGTTTTTACTGTATTTTTGATCAAATAAATGCAGCCTTGGTGAGCAGGAGAGTCTCTTTCAGAAACTTGACCTGTCTGTGGTGGCTCATCTGTCCGCTCGGTTCTGTGGGGATTCTGGGGAATATCGGGCGTGGGCGAAGCTTTGACCGGACAGCAGCCCTTCATCTCTAAGAGCTTTTGAGGACTGGAGTAAATGTCCCACGCCAGGCTGACAGGAACTCGATCTCCGTTCCGGTTCCCGTCCGGCACACTGGACTTCTCACTCACGAAACAGGCAAACTTCTTGGCCACGAGCTCATGGTTCACACAGATCTGTTCAATGACAGTGGACTGGCACATAGCAGCGGTCTGAAATCCTGCTCAGTATGTCTCATAAATATACTTTACCTTTGTATCATTGATAGTCAAGTAGAGTTCAACGGCAGAGCAGCCGGCATGCGTTTCACACAGAACGGCTTCCACCAGAGTCGACACTAGAAACACACAGAGCGTCTAAGAACCACACAATAGAGGGAATGCATTGAGGTCAGTTTCCCGCAGGAACCCTGAGTGGCAGAAGAGCTGCTGTGTGACTGGAGTTAACAGGAGAAACACCAGTAAAACAAACCATTATCAGTTTAAACTAAAGGTTGGACTCGATATAGTGTTTCTTACAACTTACCAAAGATCCAGTGATCATGGATATTGACATGCAGCAGGAATCGTGTTTCTGACATTTATATGAGCCTGATTTCCACACCGGGGAAATACATAACGCAAATTTGCCTGAGAACGCTTTATATAAATCCATGTGATCACTCATATCAAAGTTATATACATCATCATATCGTCCAACCCTAAAACTTGTGTTGTTTTTTGTCAGTGTTTCTTTAAAAACATCCAATTATGCGGAATATACGATGGTAAATATTTAATTTAGTTGTCAATACAATATATAGGGTATGATTTTACCCCTAAATTCAGCATATGACTGCAAATCCAGCTTTCTCTGCCTGGATCCAGTTTTTTCTAGGAATCTCATCGATTCATTTGCTTTTCTGTTCTGCGGCTTTCGGCAGTCTGTAGAAATATACCTCAGATTTCTTGTCAAATCTAGTTATACAGTCAATCTCAAAGCTCTTTCCCGTTTTAGATGTGTTTTGTGTGTTTTTCGCAGCATTCACACTGAAAACCAATGCTGCCACTCAGTGTGTGTGTGTGTGTGTGTGTGTGTGACCGCAGTCACTCCGCCCAACGGTGACGTCACACGCATAACCTCTATACACACAGCAAGCAGAGGAACCGCTGAATAACCACAGCACACTCTTACCTTGTAATAGATTGTGCAAGTATTTGGTGGCAGAGCTGTCCCACGTTGAGGAGGGACTGAGATCAGACAGATGAACACAGAGCATCAGAACACATGCGAGAGCAGCACGGAGACTTCTTCAAGAGAGGGACTTACACGAGCTCGGCCGGGTCTCCAGAGATCGGCACCTGAAGGGTCATGGGGCGAATGCCAGCCAGTCTGAAGCGGCGGACCCTGAAGGGGAGCTGCAGGAACTTCTCCAGAGGAGTTCTTACACTGAGAGCAAGTTCATCAGAGATATCAACAGTGCGGATATAAACCAGTCCTGGATGAAGCTCTACAGTGTTTTATCAACAGTTATGAGACACATCACATCCTCACACTGAGTGCAAGCAAAGAGGACAGTTCAAATAAAGTGTAACTACAAATACTTCATGCATTTAAAGCAGGACTTTTAATTATAAAGACGTCAAAAACAAACTGGGACTCTTTATTTTGAAATGTCCATGCTTTACTTTTTCCGGCTGCTCATTCAAAAGGATGAGGAGATAATTATATGCATGTTTCTTATAACTGTTTACAACATATTACAATATAAACATCAGGCAAACACTGTCATAATTCATCAAAAGTAGTTCATTGGCTATCGTTTGATACAAATGCATGGCATTCGCTGACTGAACTGCTCTAAAACCAACGTTTTGACTTGAACCAGTTTGCATTCATATAAATCATAGACTTTTAAAATTATATAAAATCACATTAGGCCATTTTTTTCTGTCCCCAAATTAAGACCTCTTAAAATGATAGTTAAGACTTCTGTTATACCATTAGATATTTATGACCTTAAGGGATAGTTCACCCAATAATGTAAATTCTCACATAATTCACTCACCCTCATGCCATCGCTTTCTTTCTTCAGAAAAACACAAATGAAGATTCTTAGGAAAATAATGAATAATAAACCAAACGCAGCAATGGCGATGGTAATCCACACGACCCCAGTGGACGAATCAAAGTTTTCTGAAGCCAAACGATAGGTGTGTGTAAAAACAAATTGCAATATTTTAATTGTAAACTCTTAAAGGGATACTCCACTTTTTTGGGAAATAGGCTCATTTTACAGCTCCCCCAGAGTTAAACAGTCGAGTCTTACCGTTTTCGAATCCATTCAGCCGATCTCCGGGTCTGGCGGTACCACTTTTAGCATAGCTTAGCATAATGAATTGAACCGGACAGGACCATTAGCATCTCTCTAAAAAAAAATGAACAAAGAGTTTCGATATTTTTCCTATTTAAAACTTGACTCTTCTGTAGTAGTATAGTATAGTTAGTATAGTTCCTAGCCATATCAGCCTAGAAAATCGCAACGTTTCATTTTCCGTCGGTCTTAGTGCACGATGTAACTACAGAAGAGTCAAGTTTTAAATAGGAAAAATATTGAAACTCTTTGTTCATTTTTTTGAGAGAGATGCTAATGGTCTTGTCCGGTTCAATTTATTATGCTAAGCTATGCTAAAAGTGGGACCCCCAGACCCGGAGATCGGCTGCATGGATTACAAAATGATAAAACTCAACTGTTTAACTCTGGGGGAGTTGTAAAATGAGCCTATTTCCCAAAAAAGTGGAGTATCCCTTTAACCATAAAGCACTGCTTCCAGGCAACTGTCCTAGAACATACACTAGTTCAGCTTTACATGAACGTAAGGGCGTTTCAAAGTTTGCGAAAACAATGATTTATTCTTTAAAAAGTCAAATATATTAGTATTTTTCTGACAAACACCGATCATTTCACTCCAGAAGACATTGATGGCATGAGGGCGAGTAAATGCTGAGAGAATCTATCCCTTTACACTTGATACAACCAATTCAAGACATTTTAAAAGGCTTCATACTCATCCGCTCTGACGATGATGTGATCTCCGTGGTCTACCAACAAACACCAGGCCTGAGAGTCCAGCGTCCCCTCGATGATGGACTCGACCACGGCACGACACCAGCTCTTCAGAGCCAGACTGAACACCACACACACCTGAGACACAGAGAGAGAGAGAGAGAGAGAGAGAGAGAGAGAGAGAGAGAGAGAGAGACAAACAAGTCTGAGTCCGAAATTCTTGCACGTTAAAAAATAAATACGACTTCTATAAAGGTAATATGATGCCATAAAGAATCGCATGCGCAGGGTAAAGGTCCTTGCACACCGATTTTCGTACGCGTTTTTTCGTATTCGTGATTCGGTGGCTCTGAATTGTCAAAACTCCTTCTAAATGCTGCGGATGCAAAAAATAAAATAAAAATCGAACCCAATCCGAATTTTTTTTATGACTTACAAAAGTTTCGGAGTAAACGTGATTGACACAACATATTTATTTTTTAACGTGCGAAACCTTTCAGACTCAGTGTGCAATGACCTTAACGCTAAAGCATCAAACACTCTCAAAACACGCCTCTTCTAAATGGAAAAGAAAACGAACTATTTAGCTGAATTTTTCTTAAAGGTTTTACATGTTTTTCTTCACTACTACATTTTAAATAGTGTGACAAATACATTTTTAAAGGGGTGGTATAATGCCCTTTTCACAAGATGTAAAATAGGTCTCTGATGTCCCCAGAGTGTGTGTGTGAAGTTTTAGCTCAAAATACCCCACAGATATTTGTATATAGCATGTTAAAGTTGTCACTTTTTGAGGGTGAGCAAAAATGCACTGTTTTTGTGTGTGTTCCTTTAAACGCAAATGAGCTGCTGCTCCCGGCACAGGGGGCGGAGCTTCAGGAGCTTGTTGTCCTTTTACCTCACACACACATGCACTGAAATTTTCAAAAACTTTTAGCCTTTTATGTTCAAATCGGAGTCAGGCAATGATGGAGAGTCTCTAGAAGAAGAGACAACATGTAGAAGCAACAGGACATTTCTGAATGCTTAGCTGATGAATGTATGTAGCTGATGTGTAGTTATCTTCTGGTCATTGATTAGCATATTCTGTCTTGATAATCTATAAATTGCGTTCCCGGAGGAGGGTTTTATGTAAATTCTAGGGTTGGTGATGTCACTAACCCGGGAGGAATGTGGTGTAGTCTCTACTAGCCGTTTGTTGTAGTCCTTAAAAAGCGATTTCTTTAAAAGCAAATCTCTCCCTTTGCTTTGATCTTTGTAACTTTGCAGATGTTGTTTATGCTCAAACAGCAACATTACACACTAACTAAAGTTAGAAAAGTGAAATAATCAACCACCCCTTTTAAAGAACAAACATTAAAATGTACAAATATATAACATATTCTCTCACTTAAAATGAAATTAAAGTTGCATTAGGAATTATAAAAGAATTAGCAACACTTTGACACCACAAGTGAAAAGACATACTTGGCTGTTCTATGTTTCTCATGAACTTAAATCTCATGCTTAAATGATGAAAATGAGAAAAAACATTGATAAAACATTTGCATATGTAGGTAATAAGTTTTTGTTTTTTAAAGAGGAAAATCAGCAGCTCAAATAGAAGATTTGTTTAATGTTTTTTTCACTACAACTCTCACACTTTCTTCTGTATTACCATAGTTCTGATTAAATGATGTTTAGCATTCTAGAACCATAATAAATAATGAGTATTTAGACATGTTACACTGCAGGACAAGTCAAACTCCCAAATATGACTCATAGGAGGTTATTATTATTCATATTCCTGATCTGACATACCAGCCCCTCCTTCAGTTCATAAGGCTTCAGTTTCTGGAGGTCCATGTCGACCTCGTGGTAGAAGAGGTTCATCTTCACCCTCAGGTGCTCGTACTCCTCAGGACTGTCCGGCGGAACGCCTGCTCCTCTCAGGACTCGAGCCCACAGGCATCCTGGGTCCTCAACCTGACCAAACACACACACACACCTCTCATTTACTCCCTGATAAACTCAAGATGCGCTTATGCACCACAAACATCTGCTTATTATCTTATTATATTAGTGATGGCTCAATCAGACTGATACACATTAATCGATCAGCGCATACGCTGAAGTTTAGTTCACAATACATGTGATTCATATGTAATCAAATATGTGAATCGGATTGCAATGTTTAGGGTTGATCTAACTTACAGAATCTGAATTTGGATTGGCTTCATTACTGGATTGATGAATATTAGTGCATGTGAACATACCTAATGTTAGCAAGTGTGACATTAGTTTCCATTACAGAAAATCCATTTGTTTATTGCAATGACTTTAATGAGTAAAGGATCGAGGTCAACACATGTTTTTGTGATGCAAAGGGACAATCCTTCCAAAAATATAAAGACTATGTATAAAGACCGAATAAGAGTGATAAAAAAAACATGGTGCCTAAAAATGTAATTATTATAAATAAGCCAATATAAATAAGCACTAATACTTCATTATTGACAGTTTATTTGTATTATTTCTTTCTACCTATAAAAACTGTGAAAAACATAACTTGACCTAATCAGGGAAAAAATAACTGTGCAAAACAAACAGTGCAAATACATAATAGAAATAAAGCTATTGTCAAAACTGTTTTTGAAAATTTTACAATGTTACATATTTCACATCCCCATCAAGAGAGTCACTATCAGGGTTATTATTAACTAAAACTAAACCCATTAAAAAAACAAACTTTACAAAAATTATTTCAGCAAGTTGTCCAACTTTTCTTTAAGTTATCCATGTACTAAAATAAATCTCTCTCCAATTAAAATGAATAAAAAATATATAGAAATATACAAAAATTCTAAACTACACTAGTATCTGAATGATGGTAAATGTGTGCATGACAGAAACACGGGCTGTCGTGTAGAGCTCTACCTTGATGATCTGTATTTCTAACATTTCTCCGATTTCCACTGCAAAATCTGCAAAAGAGTGACAAAGAATAAGACAAAAGTTAATTGTAAATCCTTGACAGGTCATGAGTGTGATGCACAGCTGGTGTTCAGTGCAGTGAGACAGCAGGTACAGCGAGGGCCGTGCGAGACTCACAAAACAGTATATCTGGATATTTTCTGGGATTTTCTGGATAACGATTATTAGACGATATTTTGCTGAGTGTGTATATTGTGTTGGTACTCTGGCAGGTTCAGGACTGAGTGTGTGTATTGTGTTGGTACTCTGGCAGGTTCAGGACTGAGTGTGTGTATTGTGTTGGTACTCTGGCGGGTTCAGGACTGAGTGTGTATATTGTGTTGGTACTCTGGCGGGTTCAGGACTGAGTGTGTGTATTGTGTTGGTACTCTGGCGGGTTCAGGACTGAGTGTGTATATTGTGTTGGTACTCTGGCGGGTTCAGGACTGAGTGTGTGTATTGTGTTGGTACTCTGGCGGGTTCAGGACTGAGTGTGTATATTGTGTTGGTACTCTGGCGGGTTCAGGACTGAGTGTGTGTATTGTGTTGGTACTCTGGCGGGTTCAGGACTGAGTGTGTATATTGTGTTGGTACTCTGGCGGGTTCAGGACTGAGTGTGTGTATTGTGTTGGTACTCTGGCGGGTTCAGGACTGAGTGTGTGTATTGTGTTGGTACTCTGGCGGGTTCAGGACTGAGTGTGTATATTGTGTTGGTACTCTGGCGGGTTCAGGACTGAGTGTGTGTATTGTGTTGGTACTCTGGCAGGTTCAGGACTGAGTGTGTATATTGTGTTGGTACTCTGGCAGGTTCAGGACTGAGTGTGTGTATTGTGTTGGTACTCTGGCAGGTTCAGGACTGAGTGTGTGTATTGTGTTGGTACTCTGGCAGGTTCAGGACTGAGTGTGTGTATTGTGTTGGTACTCTGGCAGGTTCAGGACTGAGTGTGTATATTGTGTTGGTACTCTGGCGGGTTCAGGACTGAGTGTGTGTATTGTGTTGGTACTCTGGCATGTTCAGGACTGAGTGTGTGTATTGTGTTGGTACTCTGGCGGGTTCAGGACTGAGTGTGTGTATTGTGTTGGTACTCTGGCGGGTTCAGGACTGAGTGTGTGTATTGTGTTGGTACTCTGGCATGTTCAGGACTGAGTGTGTGTATTGTGTTGGTACTCTGGCGGGTTCAGGACTGAGTGTGTATATTGTGTTGGTACTCTGGCGGGTTCAGGACTGAGTGTGTGTATTGTGTTGGTACTCTGGCGGGTTCAGGACTGAGTGTGTGTATTGTGTTGGTACTCTGGCGGGTTCAGGACTGAGTGTGTTATTGTGTTGGTACTCTGACGGGTTCAGGACTGAGTGTGTGTATTGTGTTGGTACTCTGGCGGGTTAAGGACTGAGTGTGTATATTGTGTTGGTACTCTGGCGGGTTCAGGACTGAGTGTGTATATTGTGTTGGTACTCTGGCGGGTTCAGGACTGAGTGTGTGTATTGTGTTGGTACTCTGGCGGGTTCAGGACTGAGTGTGTGTATTGTGTTGGTACTCTGGCGGGTTCAGGACTGAGTGTGTGTATTGTGTTGGTACTCTGGCAGGTTCAGGACTGAGTGTGTATATTGTGTTGGTACTCTGGCAGGTTCAGGACTGAGTGTGTGTATTGTGTTGGTACTCTGGCAGGTTCAGGACTGAGTGTGTGTATTGTGTTGGTACTCTGGCAGGTTCAGGACTGAGTGTGTGTATTGTGTTGGTACTCTGGCGGGTTCAGGACTGAGTGTGTTGGTACTCTGGCGGGTTCAGGACTGAGTGTGTGTATTGTGTTGGTACTCTGGCAGGTTCAGGACTGAGTGTGTATATTGTGTTGGTACTCTGGCAGGTTCAGGACTGAGTGTGTATATTGTGTTGGTACTCTGGCAGGTTCAGGACTGAGTGTGTATATTGTGTTGGTACTCTGGCAGGTTCAGGACTGAGTGTGTATATTGTGTTGGTACTCTGGCAGGTTCAGGACTGAGTGTGTGTATTGTGTTGGTACTCTGGCAGGTTCAGGACTGAGTGTGTGTATTGTGTTGGTACTCTGGCGGGTTCAGGACTGAGTGTGTTGGTACTCTGGCGGGTTCAGGACTGAGTGTGTTATTACTCTGGCAGGTTCAGGACTGAGTGTGTATATTGTGTTGGTACTCTGGCAGGTTCAGGACTGAGTGTGTATATTGTGTTGGTACTCTGGCAGGTTCAGGACTGAGTGTGTATATTGTGTTGGTACTCTGGCGGGTTCAGGACTGAGTGTGTTATTACTCTGGCGGGTTCAGGACTGAGTGTGTGTATTGTGTTGGTACTCTGGCGGGTTCAGGACTGAGTGTGTATATTGTGTTGGTACTCTGGCGGGTTCAGGACTGAGTGTGTATATTGTGTTGGTACTCTGGCAGGTTCAGGACTGAGTGTGTGTATTGTGTTGGTACTCTGGCAGGTTCAGGACTGAGTGTGTGTATTGTGTTGGTACTCTGGCGGGTTCAGGACTGAGTGTGTTATTACTCTGGCGGGTTCAGGACTGAGTGTGTGTATTGTGTTGGTACTCTGGCGGGTTCAGGACTTAGTGTGTGTATTGTGTTGGTACTCTGGCGGGTTCAGGACTGAGTGTGTGTATTGTGTTGGTACTCTGGCAGGTTCAGGACTGAGTGTGTGTATTGTGTTGGTACTCTGGCAGGTTCAGGACTGAGTGTGTATATTGTGTTGGTACTCTGGCAGGTTCAGGACTGAGTGTGTATATTGTGTTGGTACTCTGGCGGGTTCAGGACTGAGTGTGTGTATTGTGTTGGTACTCTGGCGGGTTCAGGACTGAGTGTGTATATTGTGTTGGTACTCTGGCGGGTTCAGGACTGAGTGTGTATATTGTGTTGGTACTCTGGCGGGTTCAGGACTGAGTGTGTATATTGTGTTGGTACTCTGGCGGGTTCAGGACTGAGTGTGTGTATTGTGTTGGTACTCTGGCGGGTTCAGGACTGAGTGTGTGTATTGTGTTGGTACTCTGGCGGGTTCAGGACTGAGTGTGTGTATTGTGTTGGTACTCTGGCAGGTTCAGGACTGAGTGTGTGTATTGTGTTGGTACTCTGGCAGGTTCAGGACTGAGTGTGTGTATTGTGTTGGTACTCTGGCGGGTTCAGGACTGAGTGTGTGTATTGTGTTGGTACTCTGGCGGGTTCAGGACTGAGTGTGTGTATTGTGTTGGTACTCTGGCGGGTTCAGGACTGAGTGTGTGTATTGTGTTGGTACTCTGGCGGGTTCAGGACTGAGTGTGTGTATTGTGTTGGTACTCTGGCGGGTTCAGGACTGAGTGTGTGTATTGTGTTGGTACTCTGGCGGGTTCAGGACTGAGTGTGTGTATTGTGTTGGTACTCTGGCGGGTTCAGGACTGAGTGTGTATATTGTGTTGGTACTCTGGCGGGTTCAGGACTGAGTGTGTATATTGTGTTGGTACTCTGGCGGGTTCAGGACTGAGTGTGTATATTGTGTTGGTACTCTGGCGGGTTCAGGACTGAGTGTGTATATTGTGTTGGTACTCTGGCGGGTTCAGGACTGAGTGTGTGTATTGTGTTGGTACTCAGGCGGGTTCAGGACTGAGTGTGTGTATTGTGTTGGTACTCTGGCGGGTTCAGGACTGAGTGTGTGTATTGTGTTGGTACTCTGGCAGGTTCAGGACTGAGTGTGTATATTGTGTTGGTACTCTGGCGGGTTCAGGACTGAGTGTGTGTATTGTGTTGGTACTCTGGCAGGTTCAGGACTGAGTGTGTGTATTGTGTTGGTACTCTGGCGGGTTCAGGACTGAGTGTGTGTATTGTGTTGGTACTCTGGCGGGTTCAGGACTGAGTGTGTATATTGTGTTGGTACTCTGGCGGGTTCAGGACTGAGTGTGTGTATTGTGTTGGTACTCAGGCGGGTTCAGGACTGAGTGTGTGTATTGTGTTGGTACTCTGGCGGGTTCAGGACTGAGTGTGTATATTGTGTTGGTACTCTGGCGGGTTCAGGACTGAGTGTGTATATTGTGTTGGTACTCTGGCAGGTTCAGGACTGAGTGTGTGTATTGTGTTGGTACTCTGGCAGGTTCAGGACTGAGTGTGTATATTGTGTTGGTACTCTGGCGGGTTCAGGACTGAGTGTGTGTATTGTGTTGGTACTCTGGCGGGTTCAGGACTGAGTGTGTGTATTGTGTTGGTACTCTGGCGGGTTCAGGACTGAGTGTGTGTATTGTGTTGGTACTCTGGCGGGTTCAGGACTGAGTGTGTGTATTGTGTTGGTACTCTGGCGGGTTCAGGACTGAGTGTGTGTATTGTGTTGGTACTCTGGCGGGTTCAGGACTGAGTGTACAGCCGTGGACAGCCGACTCCTAAAGCTGTTGATATTCCTCATACTCTGTGTGCTGGTCAGTTCACAGCAGTGACAGACATTATTATTTCCAATATGTTTCAATTGATTTTTACCTAATATGGGCATTTTTATCTTTAGAAAGCCGTTTTTAAACCTAATTAGTCTAATTATATAGTTATGGCTTTGAAAACAAATATAAAAAATTTAGGGATGCACCGAATATTCGGCCACCGAAAATTTTCGGCCGAAAATGGCCCAAAAGTGCAAAGGCCGAAAGACTTTTATCACCGAAACAATACGGCCGAAATGTTGTGATGACGCAAACAGCAGATACCGCGACCTGCACGTACTTGTCTGAAGCAACATATCTGCGGTGTGGACGTATTTCAATATATCTGAGAGTGACCCACGGACAGCGATTTTTAAAACACAGACGTCCCAAGTGTTCCGGAAGTTCCGGGAGTCTCCCGCGTATTGATAGTGGCTCCCTGATGCCCGCAAATTAGTTTAAATCTCCCGGAATCGCGAGCGAGCATGAGCGCGCATACGTAGCGCGCGCGCGGCAGAGAGAGGGAGCGAGAGACCTTGCGTGTGTGTGCAGAGCAGCCGTCATTTCTCAGAGGTGTGTGTGTTTACCTTAGCTGTTTATGGTTTTTGCAACTCACGTCCATGAGCATATAGCTGCAGATATTATTATGGGCTATGGCAGTATTGACCTTTGTTTTTATGAGAGAACATTTAATTTTTAAACCTTTCTGCAGGCCAGTAGGCTTTTACATTATTATTTAATGTACACATGAGTGGGGTCAAGTTAAACATTTAATTTTATACTTTGCAATGTGCTAAATAAATATTTCCATACAATTTTAATTGATTTATTCTTTGAAACTTTAATATTAATTTATGCAATGCCTTGATTATAGTAAAGTTAGTACACAGTCATAGCCATAAATGCAATGGTAGGCCTACTAATAATTGGCATAATTTATTTCGGTGTTTCGGTTTTCGGCCTTAGTTTCCTCTTTTTCGGTTTTCGGTTTCGGCCAAGAATTTTCATTTCGGTGCATCCCTAAAAAAATTTATATAATAATAATATTCCTTTTAGATGGGCTATTTCTTTTTAATCATTAATGATATTTATAATGCAGCAGTGTTATTTTGTTTTCAACAGTAAACATGTTTTTTAAAAGTTGTTTCTAGTTATGGCTTCGAAAACAGAAATATATAAAAAAAAATTGAGTGCAAGATGTGCAGCGCCAACATACACGCATTCAGTGTATAAACTCTCTGTGCTTTAGTTGCCAGTGTATCAGAACGCTGTTAAGGGAAGAGCGCATCCATTCAGTCCATTAGAAAACTATGTAGAAAACTAATTCACATGCGCATTCACGTCCTTTTGTGCAGATGTAAGTTGTAATGTTACGTTTATGTTATGCATCTAGGACATCAGGGGCCTGTACCATGAAGGTAGCTGAACAAACTCGGGGTTACAGGATTGGTTTTGAGTTGACAAAACCAAACCGATGTAATCAGGCTTTATTGGTACCATGATGCAGCTCATCAACTTTCTCTGTCAACTCAGGCTTTGATCCTAAAGCTATGATTACTCCACGCGCGCGTGCACATAAAAGAGTGACGTCGACACTGAACAACCAATCGTGGGTAGAGCGTGAGCGATATATTTTTCCGCAGAGGAGCAAGAGATAATCATTCATAATTACGATGAATTTAAATATGTATTCAAGCTCAAACCAATACGGTCTCTGCTGCCAAAGCAAGAGAAGACTGTTGGAGAAAGATTGCTGATTGTTAATGTGTAAGTTAAACAAATACGTTCTATATTTATGTAAAATTATGTATATATATATATATGTGTGTGTGTAGCCTATATGTGTAATATAGCCTATAGCCTATTTTTATAATATATATAAAAAATGTGCATGTATGTAAGAAAGATTAATATTCATTGATTTTTAGATGCAACCCCAACTCCAAATGTTCTTGGCAGCAGATAAAGACAAAATATAAAAATATAATTCAAAGTGGTGATATTTACAACAACCTTTTATTACTTTTGTGAACATTTTATCACAAACACTTGTTTGCAGCAAACAGAAATAAAGAGTTAAATTCAGTAAACCAGAATACACTGTGGTGGAGTTGGCTCTGAGTAGGTAATAAGGGACGGCCGATTATGGATGTGATTACAGGTGCTGTACAATCTGACCCTGGTGCTGGCTCCTCTAAGCAAGTAAGTATGTACAATACATTACTACTTTTTAAAAGTTTTAAATATGGCTGACTGTATGTTCTGCAGTAGAGGGAAATACAGTGTCCCTGTTAAAGCCAGCACACATACACACAGTCTATTATTTATTAGGGTGGAGGAAATGAAGACACTCTGTCTGTGTGTTCTCAGACAGTTGCTGATGTGAATGCACTGGACTTTTTATTATGGCAAACATTTGAATGTGTGGCATAAAAAAGGGACTGGCCCTTACACATCTCTTTTATTGTAGGATTTTTCACAACCTGCCCCAGAAACTGAGGCCTCTACCTCAATGGGCTTCAGAAGAAATGTGTAAGAATTTAAAACCCTTGACATAAATTACAGTCAGTCCTGTGTTTGTAGGAAGTCAAGGAACTTTTTGTGATTTGATGAGCCTCCAGAAAACTTGTAATGATCATGTTTGTGGTGGAATTATGTTTCAGGTAGAAACAGACTCAGTCAGGGCCCTGTACAAAAGGAGTCTTGAACTAGACTGCACACTAAAGGAGACTTGAACTAGACTGCACACTAAAGGAGACTTGAACTAGACTGTTCACTAAAGGAGTCTTGAACTAGACTGCACACTAAAGGAGACTTGAACTAGACTGTTCACTAAAGGAGACTTGAACTAGACTGTTCACTAAAGGAGACTTGAACTAGACTGCACACTAAAGGAGACTTGAACTAGACTGTTCACTAAAGGAGACTTGAACTAGACTGTTCACTAAAGGAGACTTGAACTAGACTGTTCACTAAAGGAGACTTGAACTAGACTGTTCACTAAAGGAGACTTGAACTAGACTGTTCACTAAAGGAGACTTGAACTAGACTGTTCACTAAAGGAGACTTGAACTAGACTGTTCACTAAAGGAGACTTGAACTAGACTGTTCACTAAAGGAGACTTGAACTAGACTGCACACTAAAGGAGACTTGAACTAGACTGCACACTAAAGGAGACTTGAACTAGACTGTTCACTAAAGGAGACTTGAACTAGACTGTTCACTAAAGGAGATGGACTGTGAGCTGAGGAGGCTCCAAAAAAAAAAAAAAAAAAAATATTGGAGATCAAACAGCTGGATAAAACTGATCTCAGTATGTGAACTTATTTAACCAAGTAACACTTTAGTATGAATATGTATTAATGCAACTTTGTCTTGCTCTCTTTCTCCCTCCCATCCCACAAAACCAATAAAACAGTTTGAGACCTATCTGCAGTTTCAATGTGCTTTTATTAAGTGTAATATTGTATGGTGATTGCATCTACATCTGCACCAGCTGAGTGGGCTGCTCTGTACTGAGGGCCACATTGAAGCGGTGCTGTGGCCCTGTCTGAGGGTCATGATAGGGGGTTATTGTGTAGGTTTTTCTATCTCAGTTCAAATTAAGTGTTTTGTACAGTACCAAATTTAACTTGCTTTCCTCAAAGCGCTGACACAACACGGACTCACGGAAAATTGAGTCAAGCACTGGAGCCAGGCCATTTGGCATCCAAACTTGTGATCATACGTTCATGACCACAAGTCGTCTGCAGATTAAATGTTTAGTAGATCATTGTTAAATCTGTTATGTTACTATTAATTTAAAGATTCATATCACAGAAAATAATCATCTCACATATTCACATCATCTCTACCTGAACATTAAGGCTGTGATAGGACTTCCTATTAACATAATCTGCCTCATGTTCCCCTAGAGCAGTGGAGATTGGAGCAATAGACTGCATACATGTTGCAATGACTCTAGGGAATCCTATCATAAGATTAACAGAATAATAATAAAAAAAGATTTAAAATAATTCTTAATAT
>NC_138724.1:6351988-6509488 GCF_965113295.1 Leuciscus leuciscus | reverse complement strand
GCAACATTGTCCCTGTTTATAAACAAAAACAATTTATATGTGAGAACACCCTAAGTCAGCACTGCTCATCATTGGCCGATCCTGCTCAGCATCACGCATGCGTAGTGGACTGGTGATCACGTGACCAGAGACTAACATGTAAATTGTTGAATAAAGTCGAGTTTTTTCGCTTCATAACATTAAAGTTGAACCACTGGAGTCACATGGACTATTTTAACGATGGCTTTGCTACCTTTCTGGGCCTCAAAAGTGGTAGTAACGTTGCAGTCTATGGAGGGTCAGAAAGCTCTCGGATTTCATCGAAAAATATCTTAATTTATGTTCCGAAGATTTGAGGTGTGGATCGACATGAGGGTGAGTAATTAATGACAGAAATCTCGTTTTTGGGCGAAGTAACCTTCATGATGTAACGTTAAGCCGCAGAAAAACTCCACCAAACCGAACAGTGTAAGTGTGGTTCGGCCAACTATTGTATAATAATTAATACAGTTTTTTTATCTAAAATTGCAGAAGGTCCACACTGATTACAGCAGCACGTGCGCAGTAAGTCTGAAAGCAACATACAATCATAAAATAACTGTTAACGCATGTTATTGCCTCTGACATCGGATGTAACGTTAACGTTATTCTGAAAGTCTGTCGGCCGAGGACAGTTTTCGCGTAAAGTAACGTTAGATTGATTGCGGTAGGGTCAATAACGACACGCATGTTGTCTGTATGGCTGAATGTATATTAAATATAGTGTTAATAACTGTGGTGTGGTGTAAAACACATGCCCTTTTAAGCATGAAGTAGGAGAGCGACTCTTACCTCGCGTCTGCCTGTGGAGAAGTGTTCGCGCTGTTGACGCGGTCACGCGCAATCAGTGACGCCATCAATCAGCCGAACACAGTATCACGTGCAGCGAATGTACATCATATATATCTTCTTTATGTGGCAGTTTAGCTTTAACTAGATTTGCGTTTAAATAACATAAATCTGTAAAAGTGCTTTGCCCAGTATATTAAAATGAGTATGTGCTTGTGATTGACGTTCGTGGCCCAGTTTAGTCTTTCGAAGAAGCAGGTGTGATTTATTACAGATTTAATTTTGATTATGCAGAATCATAATGTCCTTGTTTATTCTGATTGAGTGATGTCATATGTACTCATATAATGATACAAAATATAGATATGTTTGTATATTAAACATCCAGTGGCTTTTATTGTGGCTTTTAGTCCTAGCTGTGAAGCTAATCTAATGCTAGTGTAACGTTACTCCTGAAGAAAAAAACTTTTTTAGCAGAAATAGAATTTAAAATACAATCTTTCTCTCAGGAAAACCGACCTGAGTATTGATGACATCTTCTTTGACGTTTATCAAATGCTCTCTAGTCAAATTTATGCTTTCATTTTTATTATTATTTATTTTTAAGCAGCTTTTTTGTGCTTCCCACACAAGTGAAGAAAGAAGGGCTTGACTTCTGGGTGAACTATTCTCTCAAAATGTCAGGTGATGAACAAACAATACACTTGATCTTCAAGATGATGATGATGATTAAAATTTCAAAACATTTCATTGTACCCCTGAGAATTCTTGTGACATTTTCATTAATTAATCAAATGCCTTAATACAAAAAAACAAAAAAGAAAGACAAAATCCTCTTACATGCACGATCAGCCCGAGAAATCAGCAAAGCCGCTGTTAGCCGGAGGCAGTGTGTGTGTGTGTTTAACATCATGTGTTCATACTGGAGCAGTTATCTCAGAGTTGTACATGCTTTTGGGCTTTCTTTTTTAATTATGTAGTGTACTTATGCATATTTTGTGCAGGTTTTATGACATCATCATCATCGCACATATTTGGCAAGTTTCATGCAGAATTTGCTTATAGAGGCGACTATATTTTGCTGTAAATTACAGTATGAAACTCCACAGTTGCATCCACAGTATGATAGGAAAATTAACAAAGAATCAAATACTCTACAGACACAATGGTGCATTGGCTAATTCTAGATTCAGTGCATCGTGCACTTGCTTGATGGCTAATGCTAATGCTACCGCTAACCCGCACGTCGACGTCACTCTTTATGGCTGATTTAACATCAGAAGGAGTGTATAATTTATAGCTTAGAAATATTTTGAGGACCCTTTGAACAGAAATGTTCAATAGGTCAGATATGGACTTCTATATGGCTTATGAAGCATCACAAGGAGTCTATGAGTATGTATAGAAAGTTTAAGATCGAGTACTCTTTTTTTTTTTTCTCCTATGTTCAGTAGGTGAAATATTGACTTCTGTATGGCTGATTTAACATCAAAAGGAGTCTAAGATTATAATAGTCAAAAACCTTTTGAGGACTCTTTGGCCAAAAATGTTCAATCAGTCAAATATGGACTACTGTCTGCCCAATTTAACATCACGAGAAGTCAGACTGTATGTATAGTAAGTTAACATTCAAGGTCTCTGGCCAGAAATATGTTCAGTAGGTCAAATATGGACTACTGTCGGGCTGATGTAATATCTTAAGAAGTCAGTAAGTTTATATAGTTTAAAATCTTTTGAGAACCCTTTGACCATAAATAAGTTCAACAGGTCAAATATGGACTACTGAACATGGTTTATGGAGCAACCATGAGTATGTATAGAAAGTTCAAGATCGAGGACTCTTTGGCCAGAAATATGTTCCTTGGGTCAAATATGGACTATACTATTTGGCTGATGTAACATCAGAAGGAGTCAACGAGTATGTTTAGAAAGTTCAAGTTTGAGTACTCTTTGGCCAGTTATATGTTGAGGAGGTCAAATATGGACTTCTGTGTGGCTGATTTAACACCAGAAGGAGTCAATATGTATAGAAAGTTAATGTTCAAGGACTCTTTGGCCTGTTTAGGTTGATGTTTGATCAGACGACGTCTATGAGAAAGTTAACTTTTGAGGACCTTTGGCCAGAAATATTTTCAATTAATCAATTATGAACCAATGCATTGCTTATTTAATATCAGGAGTCCATGAGTATGTATGGAAAATTCAAGATCGAGTACTCTATTTCCAGTAATATGTTCAGTAGGTCAAATGTGGACTTCTGTATGGCTGATTTAACATCAGAAGGAGTCTATGAGTTTATATAGTTTAAAGCTCATTGACCAGAAATAAGTTCAGTAGGTCAGATAGGACTTCTATATGGCTTATGAAGCATCAGGAGGAGTCCATGAGTAGGTATAGAAAGTTCAAGATTGAGGACTCTTTGGCCAGAAATATCTTTCTTGGGTCAAATATGGACTACTTTATGGCTGACGTAACATCAATATAGAAAGTTCAAGTTCGAGTACACTTTGGCACTTATACTGAGTAGTTCAAATATGGACTGCTGTCAGGCCAATATAACATCACAAGAAGTCAATCTATACATATAGTAAGTTAATGTTCAAGAACTCGCCAGAAATATGTTCAGTAGTTCAAAAAGGGGCCTCTTCACGGCTGATATAACCCCAGAAGGAATCTATACGTTTATAGCTTAAAATCTTTTGAAGACCCTTGAACAGAAATAAGTTCAATAGGTTTGGCTCTACGTTCAAAAGGCTCTTTGGCCAAAATGCGTTCGATCGGTCAAATATGAACTACTGTCTGCCTGATTTAACATCACAAGTCAGTCTGTATGTGTATAGTAAGTTAATATTCAAGGTCTCTGGACAGAAATATGTTCAGTAGGTCAAAAATGTACTTTTGTATGGGGGATGTAACATCAGAAGGATTCTATAAGTTTGTATATTGTTTGTGCATTGAAAGGAAATTATTGCAATAGAGTACTCGATATTACATTTTTCATACATACTCCTGATATTAAATCAGCAATGCAGAGTCCATATTTGAAATTAAAAATGTTTGGCCCAAAGGGATATTCTTATTTTTCAATGCACAACGTTATTGTGCAATGCAACAACACATGTTATCTCTTTAATGCACATGGGAATTAGTAAGTTCTTGTATGCATTGCAATGCAACAAGCGCATAGCTTGTATGATATTCTTCAATGCACATCGTCAGATCGTCTGTGCAATGCAATACAACAGCACTCGTTATCTCTTTAATGCACAAAGGAATTAGATAGTTCGGGTGGGCATGCATTGAAATGCAACATGTGCTTAGTTTATATGTTAATTTTCAATTCACAACGTTAGATTGTTTGTGCAATGCAATGCAACAACACTTATGTTATATCTTTAATGCACATGGGAATGAGTTAGTTCTGGTAAGCATTGCAATGCAACAAGTGCATAGCTTATATATTATTTTTCAATGCACAACGTTGTATTGTTTGTGCAATGCAATGCAACAATACATGTTATCTTTAATGCACTTGGGAATTATTTAGTTTTGTATGCATTGCAATGCAACAAGTGCATGGCTTATTTTTTTTTTTTCAATGCACAACGTTAGATCGTTTGTGCAATGCAATGCAGCAACACAAGTTTTCTCTTTAATGCACATGGGAATGAGTTAGTTATGGTATGCAATGCAATGCAACAAGTGCATAGCTTATTTTTCAATGCACAACGTTAGATCTGTGCAGATCCGTTAGAACAAATCCTTTAGATTTGTGCAATGCTATGCAACAACACGGTATCTCTTTAGTGCACATGGGAATTAGTTGGGAAAAGCCCGTAAAAGTCAACGGGTGTTTTTGGTATATCCAAAAAAAACAAAAACATTTTCAGAGGTGTTGACAACTTAGTGTTAACTAATAATTGTTTCAAACTGATACTACAAACAAAATATCAGTGCATTCCTGGAACTGGGCGTCATTACACTACATCCTTATGCATCGCTTTCTGACAGGACTTTTACATGCTTTTCTTAAACCACTGAAGTGGCGTTGATGTCCGGGTTAGCGGTAGCATTAGCCATCAGGCAAGTGTTATTTAAATAAACTCCTGATGTATTTACAAACTTTCCAATGCCTCGTTTTATGCATAGACAGTATAAGAGGTTTTATGAGCACAGAACCTATTTGTACTACTGTAGGAGTTTGGTACCATTCTGGGCATTATTAGTGGGGTAATTTATGAGATACATCATCATATAGCTGTTTATATCATATAACATTTCAAACACCTTTTCATTATTAAAAATTCAATAATCCATATTCACCTTTCATATTTCACTTCCAAAATATTCAAACTGTTTAAAAATACAACCAATAATATTCAACAGGCAATTTTCGGTCCATTTTATTTCGCTTTGCAAATTCGCTTCCACAAATTCAGTGGTTCAAATTCGACAGTAAATTCAACATTGACGTCCAGGAACTGCAGGAAAAGCAGTAGATTGCCGAGCATACTCTCCATCTGCTGTTAGTCTACCTCACCAGCAGGGGGTGCAAAAGCGCTTGTTGAAGACCAGCAACAGTTAGAACAAGTCATTCATTCATAAAACTCATTTACAGCAATGTAAGTGTATTTGTGATTATTATGACGGCTGTTTTACGTTAAATTCAGTGTCTTCACGGTTACTTTCCCTGTGTAGCCTACATGCATCTTTCTCTACCGTGAACGAGATTATAATGTTATTCCCCGATGCGGATATACAGATCCAATGTTACATTTTTGAGGTTGACATATATTTCTCTTGGTTGTTTAGTTGCCTTAACTTTATATTGTGGCGATGTGCTGCATGCAGGCTATTAGGGTTTCCCTCAATACTTAAAGGACAATTCCGGTATTTAACACTTTGAGTCTATTTTGTAGTTCGTTTTGGATGAACAAGAGTGGTGGATAAAGAAATTTTGACAATGGTTCCTGTCGCGACTTTTTGACTATTTTAGAATTGCCCATGACCGCTTTAGAATGGGAGTCAATGGCCATGCACAAACATGCCCTAAAAACAACCCTTAACGTTTGTTTTCAAAACTGTGCAACTCACCGAGTGGTTAGTGGTGTTCGTTGATGTTCCAAAACAAGTAGCGTAGCGAAATACAGTTTCTGTCGTGTTTTATTTGGCATTTTGTAAAATCCATTGATTTCCGTTGGAGGACTCATTGCTCGTTGATATTACTGCGCTACCGGAAAAGGAAAGGGGGCTGTTTACATTTGGTTGTAGTCTTTTCGGTCTTTTCGCTCGGTTCTCTGTCTCTCAGAAGGCTAGCGTGAGCAGAGCAACGGAAGTTTCGGAAGAGCGGAAGTTTATACGCGGTTGTGAGGTATCTGAAAAAAATAGTTCCACTATAGAAAAATAAACGGATTGAAATCATATATTGCGCCGATATATTTGTTTTTAATCATCAACGAACACCACTAACCACTCGGTGAGTTGCACAGTTTTGAAAACGAACGTTAAGGGTTGTTTTAAGGACATGTTTGTGCATGGCCATTGACTCCCATTCTAAACCAGTCATGAGCAATTCTAAAATAGTTAAAAAGTCGCGACAGGAACCATTGTCAAAATTTCTTTGTCCACCACTCTTGTTCATCCAAAACAAACTACAAAATAGACTTAAAGTGTTAAATACCGGAATTGTCCTTTAAGGGAGAGGGAGTAAAATCTTTCCGTGGCAGGGGCAGCTGCCACCGGCGCCTGTCACTCGACCTGCCACCGCTATATGCGCCTGTCACTCGACCTGTCACGGCTATACGCGCCTGTCACTCGACCTGTCACCGCTATACGCGCCTGTCACTCGACCTGCCACCGCTATACGCGCCTGTCACTCGACCTGCCACCGCTATATGCGCCTGTCACTCGACCTGTCACGGCTATACGCGCCTGTCACTCGACCTGTCACGGCTATACGCGCCTGTCACTCGACCTGTCACGGCTATACGCGCCTGTCACTCGACCTGCCACCGCTATACGCGCCTGTCACTCGACCTGCCACCGCTATACGCGCCTGTCACTCGACCTGCCACCGCTATATGCGCCTGTCACTCGACCTGCCACCGCTATACGCGCCTGTCACTCGACCTGCCACCGCTATACGCGCCTGTCACTCGACCTGCCACCGCTATACGCGCCTGTCACTCGACCTGCCACCGCTATACGCGCCTGTCACTCGACCTGCCACCGCTATATGCGCCTGTCACTCGACCTGCCACCGCTATACGCGCCTGTCACTCGACCTGCCACCGTATGGCAAGCCAAGAGGCTCAGAAATACGCCATAGATTAATCGCGTTTAAAGCCAAACGCCGTAAAATACGGCGTTTTAAACCGTATTGGACGCCGTAAAATACGCCGTTGTAATTACAAACGCCGTAAAAGACGCGCGAAATACGTCAATGACGCCGTATTTGACGGCGTTTTAGTGTGCATGGAAAGCGCCGCTTTTTACGCCGTTCATCTCGCCATATGACGCCGTAAAAAACGCCGTTTTGGTTGCACAGAGCGCGCGCTATTTTACGGCGTTTTGCTTATAGTATAATGAGACACGCCCGCTGATTTCCACAGCCAGTAAGTTTGAACTGTTCTCTCCCAATCAATGATGAACTGAGTCAGACCAGACGAATTCAGCACGGATCATTTGTGGTAATCCAATTCGTATGCTCCCAAGGAATTATTAATTTTATGTATTAAAATAATCCAAGATAAATAATAAACTGAAATTAAAGAAAATATTAAAGAACATTCAAATCAATAAAGCAAAATGAATAGGATTTTCACATTTTAAAAGGGTGTCACACAGGGCTTAATTTGAGCCGGAACATGTGAACATGGGTGACACATGACTTGCGCGCTTGTTGTGCTAGTTGAGATTGCTGTTAGCCTCGATCGTTTCACTCAGGGGAAAAATGTCAAAAAGACAGCAAAGTTTGCTTAACTTTTTCAAATACGCTGGCCAGTCAGATCCCAAACAAGCAAAAATCGTTTCCGCTGATCAAGAATGTGGAGACCATGGTGGACACAGCAGTAGTATCGACATAATATCTCGTTATTTCGACATAATAAGGGGACATTCTAATCTGCAATAAGCCACATTAAGCGTTCTTATAATGGTTTTCTATGGGGGGAAAATACTTAACGTGTAATTGCGTTCTGGGCTCATCTGATTTTTTTTTTTTTTTGTACATAGCATAGCCCACATTGTTATGATTTTAGTATCATAATGATTAATAAATGCACGCACAATTATCCGTGAACTTGATTTGAACAAATGCCTTTCAACTTGTGTGTGCAAAATTCAGTATTAAATGAATGTGCAGCAATTTGTACAAATAGAGAGTCTGTAGGCCTACTGTACTGTTGTAGCCATTAAATAAGCGCATTTAGTTTCATATTTGTTAAAATATTATATATAAATATATGTTATTTTTTCCATTTATGTTGATTTATGAAAAGTGAACAGCACGAGTAAGATAGGATGCGCAATATGAGACATGGAGAGGTTCAGACATGATTTTGACCAATTCATTAAGTTTTGTTTTGTAGAAAACCTTTCTTTAAAGTGAATTTCGTTTTGTATAAATTGTATCTTAATTTTAATAAATTTTTCATCAACCAATTGCGGACAATATAATCATGGAGGCGCCCGCGCGGTCTCTTGCATTGCACGTTAACTGGAGCGCATCTCATCCTAACACTTAACGAAACTCAGTGTATGCCTCACACAGACATGAGAAATACATCAAATACACAAAGCTTGAAATGTCTTTAAACTAAATAATAATAATAAAAAAAAGGCTAGGCCTACTCTCTGATTATGTAATCCGTTATGTGCATTTCTCTCTAGGTGCGTTATGGCGATCGTCAACTTCATGTTTGCAGCAGACAGTCAGAAACACTAGTTTATTAATAAAAATCAATGCACACGTCACCGGATTTACAAAACGCACACATATTATGTCGAAATAACGAGATATTATGTTGATATAACATTATTATTAATAATAGCCTACATCTTTTTGAATATTTGATTGTGCTGAATGCTGAATGTTGCGCTTGTTCAATTTAATACAACTTTAATTGTGATCATTAAAATAATTGAATATAAAATATTTAGTGGCCAAGTTTTGCGCTGCTCCCCCTGTCAATGATCTAACACCCCCTCTCAGCACATGCGTTAAAAATTCTCTGGCGCCGCCCCTGCAGTAGGCAGTGTCATTTTTTTTTTTTTTTTTTTTTTTTTTTCAACCCCCGTTTTGAATCGCCGGATACGCCCGAAATGAGTCCAGTTTGTTGATAAAAAATTATAATTCTCATTTCCGTTTAGTTTAAGTTTTTCAACTAATAGTTATATTTTCCTTTATTTCAGGTTTATTTCGATTAGCATTTAAATGTTTTTTTATAGTTTTAGTTTTACTTTACTAACCCTGCCTGGGCAAAACATCAACAGAACTGTACATTTTCCAACTCTTTCAAGCCACGAATTTTTACAAATATTCACGAATTATTTAATGCCGGTCTGGGACACAATATTAGGCCAATCACACTCATCCAGGCCAATTAACCTACAGCTATTGTTGCAAGCATAATTTACATTTCTTTTCAGAATAATGACTCAAATGTGGGAAAGAAATAACTAGGCTATTTTATTTTTATTTATTTATTTATTGTCATTTGCTGAGTTTGCTCCCCTTGCACCTTATGTTTTATCTTTTAAAATGACGGAAATTATTTCAAAATTCGTATTTTAAAAACGGCTTTACTCACTGAACTTCTATACCCACAAACGGTTGACTTTTTCCCCCAAGTCGTTTATTTCACTATGAACTGGACGATGGAAAGGGCAAAATATTTGAATCTTCATTTTACAAAAATATATTGGATATAACGAAATGTAATAATGCTATTTAATGAATATATAATCAATGTAATATGAATAAAACACGAATTTAATTAGCCTACAAAAATCGGAATACTATTTAATTCTGGAAGGAGATAGCTTATAGACATACCAACAAACCTGCCACATTTTTTAGAAATAGCAAAAAATACATTCGTCTTATTTTTTTCAAATAGGCCTATTTAAAACACAAATTCATAGGGCATTCTATGGGTTATAATATTTTGTGTTATTCAGCACTTAGATGGAAATGTGCCGAGTTAAGCCAATACGACCTGGATTCTTTTCCTTATTTAATAACTCCTCATATATGAGCATAAGAATTGGATTAAATGATCCGTGCTGAATTCGTCTGGTCTGACTCAGTTCATCATTGATTGGGAGAGAACAGTTCAAACTTACTGGCTGTGGAAATCAGCGGGCGTGTCTCATTATACTATAAGCAAAACGCCGTAAAATAGCGCGCGCTCTGTGCAACCAAAACGGCGTTTTTTACGGCGTCATATGGCGAGATGAACGGCGTAAAAAGCGGCGCTTTCCATGCACACTAAAACGCCGTCAAATACGGCGTCATTGACGTATTTCGCGCGTCTTTTACGGCGTTTGTAATTACAACGGCGTATTTTACGGCGTCCAATACGGTTTAAAACGCCGTATTTGACGGCGTTTGGCTTTAAACGCGATTAATCTATGGCGTATTTCTGAGCCTCTTGGCTTGCCATACCACCGCTATACGCGCCTGTCACTCGACCTGTCACGGCCATACGCGGCTGTCCCGCGACCCGTCACGGCTATACTCGCCTGTCCAGCGACCCGTCACGGCTATACTCGCCTGTCCAGCGACCCGTCACAGCTATACGCGGCTGTCCCGCGACCCGTCACAGCTGTATGCATCTGCCTTGCGTCCCATGAGCGTTAAATGCGCCTCTCACTCGAAGTCGAACCACTGTTTGTGTGTGTCACGTGACCCGAAGTTACTGTTAAAAAAACAAAGTGGACCTGGAAACCGCATCCCCATTCTGATTTTTTTTTTTTTTTTTTTTTTTGTCATTAAAATGTAACACTGTTTAGGCAAGATTTGAAAAGCAGACGAGAAGACATGCCAACAGACCAACTGCAACCAGCAATTAGAGGATTTTGGGCAAATTGCTGAAAAATCATACAGTAGCCTAACTTATAAGATGGTAAATGGTAGGCTATCACTTTCGACCAATAGGTGGCGCAGTTACGAAATCGATGTGATTTTGAAATCTTTCTGACTTGAAATCTTTTGAATATCCTTTGAATTACAAAAAAAAGGCTACAATAGCTTGGCAGTGACTCAACGTCTCAGTCCAACAGTAGCTAGTGCAAGTTTACCTTAAGATAGCATGCGAGGTTGGCTTGATATAGCCTATGATTATTATTATTATTATTTATTATTATTATTATCATCATTATCAATATTATTATTGGTATTATTATCATTATTATTAGGCTAAGCCTAGCCTACTACTATATTGTGTAGGCTACATGTGGAATTACAACTAGCCCAAGACATCTTTATTTAACCGTGAGTGACAGGCGCGCATAGCCGTGACGGGTCGCGGGACCATAGCCGTGATGGCGGGTCGCGGGACAGGCGCGTATATGTGACAGGTCGAGTGACAGGCGAATATAGCCTTGACAGGTGAGTAAAGTTGTGGCAGGTCGAGTGACAGGAGTAGGTGACGGGTCGCGGGACAGCCGCACCCGTGACCGTGGGTGGTAGGCTAGCAGGTGCTTCAGCACCCCCAAGAAAGACCAAAGCACCCCCAAAAATAATTTCTGGAAGCAATTATATTTTGGCTGTATTCTATGGAAGCCCTGAACCGCATTTTTAAGAAATAATATCTCGTTATTTCGACATAAGAAGTCTTATTTTGACATAATAAATCGTTATTTCGACATAATGGGGACATTCTAATCTGCATTAAGCCACATTAAGCGTTCTTATAATGGTTTTCTATGGGAGGAAAATGCTTAACGTGTAATTAAACGTTGCGTTCATTTCTGATTTTTGTACATAGCATAGCCTACTTTGTTATGATTTTAGTATCATAATGATTAATAAATGCACGCACAATTATCCATGAACTTGATTTGAACAAATGTCTTTCAACTTGACGTGCAAAATTCAGAATTAGGCTAAATGAATGTACAGAAATTTGTACAAATAGAGAGTCTATATGCCTATTGTAGCCATTAAATAAGCGGATTTAGTTTCATATTTGTTAAAATATTATATTATTATTTTTTTTCCATTTATTATGTTGATTTAAGAAAAGTGAACAGCACGAGTAAGATATGCGCAATATATCGAGAGACATGGAGCGGGTCAGACATGATTTTGACTTCATTCAATTTTGTTTTGTAGAAAGCCTTTCTTTAAAGTGAATTTCGTTTTGTATAAATTGTATCTTAATTTTAATAAATTTTTCATCAACCAATTGCCTGGAATCTGATTTAATAAGTAATAGCAAATATAACGGACACTATAATCATGGAGACGCCCGCGCGGTCACTTGCATTGCACGTTTACTGGAGCGCATCTCATCCTAACTTAACGAAACTCAGTGTATGCCTCACACAGACATGAGAAATACATCAAATACACAAAGCTTGAAAAGTCTTTAAACGAAATAATTCAAAAGGAAAAGAAGGCTCCTCTATGATTATGTAATCCATTATGTGCATTTCTCTCTAGGCCTAATTGGCGCGTTCACTACGATGGCGATCGTCAACTTCATATTTGCAGCACTAGTTAATTAATAAAAATCTCGCTTGTTGCACGCACACATATTATGTCGGAATAACGAGATATTATGTTGAAATAACATTATTATTATTATTAATACATATTTTATATTTGATTGAATGCAGAATGTTGCGCTTGTTCAATTTAATACAATTAAAACTTTAATTGTGGTCATTAAAATAATTGAATATTAAATATTTAGTGGGCAAGTTTTGCTAATTTATATAGGCTACAGCTCCCCCTGTCAATGATCTAGCACCCCCAGCACAAAAAAAAAAAAATCTCTGGCGCCGCCCCTGGACGTGACGGGTCGCGGGACAGGCGAGTATACCCGTGACGGGTCGCGGGACAGTCGCATATAGCCGTGACGGGTCGCGGGACAGGCGAGTATACCAGTGACAGGTCGCGGGACAGTCGAGTATACCCGTGACAGGTGTCGCGGGACAGTCGCAAATAGCCGTGACGGGTCGCGGGACAGGCGAGTATAGCCGTGACGGGTCGCGGGACAGCCGCATATACCCGTGACAGGTCGCGGGACAGGCGAGTATACCAGTGACAGGTCGCGGGACAGTCGAGTATACCCGTGACAGGTCGAGTGAAAGGCGCATATAGCGGTGGCAGGTCGAGTGACAGGCGCATATAGCGGTGGCAGGTCGAGTGACAGGCGCGTATAGCGGTGGCAGGTCGAGTGACAGGCGCGTATAGCGGTGGCAGGTCGAGTGACAGGCGCATATAGCGGTGGCAGGTCGAGTGACAGGCGCATATAGCGGTGGCAGGTCGAGTGACAGGCGCATATAGCGGTGGCAGGTCGAGTGACAGGCGCATATAGCGGTGGCAGGTCGAGTGACAGGCGCGTATAGCGGTGGCAGGTCGAGTGACAGGCGCGTATAGCGGTGGCAGGTCGAGTGACAGGCGCGTATAGCGGTGGCAGGTCGAGTGACAGGCGCGTATAGCGGTGGCAGGTCGAGTGACAGGCGCATATAGCGGTGGCAGGTCGAGTGACAGGCGCATATAGCGGTGGCAGGTCGAGTGACAGGCGCGTATAGCGGTGGCAGGTCGAGTGACAGGCGCGTATAGCGGTGGCAGGTCGAGTGACAGGCGCGTATAGCGGTGGCAGGTCGAGTGACAGGCGCGTATAGCGGTGGCAGGTCGAGTGACAGGCGCGTATAGCGGTGGCAGGTCGAGTGACAGGCGCGTATAGCGGTGGCAGGTCGAGTGACAGGCGCGTATAGCGGTGGCAGGTCGAGTGACAGGCGCGTATAGCGGTGGCAGGTCGAGTGACAGGCGCATATAGCGGTGGCAGGTCGAGTGACAGGCGCATATAGCGGTGGCAGGTCGAGTGACAGGCGCATATAGCGGTGGCAGGTCGAGTGACAGGCGCGTATAGCGGTGGCAGGTCGAGTGACAGGCGCATATAGCGGTGGCAGGTCGAGTGACAGGCGCATATAGCGGTGGCAGGTCGAGTGACAGGCGCCGGTGGCAGCTGCCCCTGCCACGGAAAGATTTTACCCTTACTGCTTTAAGGATTCCCCTGCTGGACATATACAACGCTTAACGTAGCTTAATGGACGACAGTGATGTAAAAGACCAAACTCGCAGGCAAGCAGATGGACTCAGAATAACGCGCAAAGCTTAATGCTGAGCGTTTCCCAGTGATAGACTGGCATACAGATGGCTTGATGTTGGACATTCGCACATTTAGGGACCGTCTCTAAAGTGTATACGACTTTGGTGTACACGTTTCTAACTCTGATAGCATTTGAATAGAACGACTTACAGTCATAAAACCAACTGTAAAGTGTTCATTTAGTGTCAGGCATACTGCGCACCCTTTGGATTTTTGATATTTATTCAAATAAATTTAAGTGTGCTATTGAAGTTAGAAACGTGTATGCCAATGTTGTATGCAACTTTAGAGACGGTCCCTAAATGTGCTAATGTCCAATATCAAGCCAATTTTTACATTTAGTCATTTAGCAGAAGCTTTTATCCAAAGCGATTTACAGTTAAACTAACAATAGGAGGACAATATGCAAGTGCTGTGACAGTTTAAGCTAATGCAATACACATATGCATACTACCGTAAATCCTCTAATATTGGCCTGTATTCCATTAGCGGCCGGGTCTCTAACATT
Source organism: Leuciscus leuciscus (assembly GCF_965113295.1). Lineage (NCBI taxonomy): Eukaryota > Metazoa > Chordata > Actinopteri > Cypriniformes > Leuciscidae > Leuciscus > Leuciscus leuciscus. The sequence continues at coordinate 6,494,827 of NC_138724.1, read as the reverse complement.
GGCCGGTCTCGCTGTCGGCGGAGGTAAATAAAGGCCGGTCTCTAATACCCTTTTCCACCAAGGCAGAGCTGGTGCTGGTTCGGAGCCAGAGCCTAGTTTCAAATCGGTTCTTTGTTTTTCCACCGCCAAAGCACCAGCTCCGAACCAGTAAAACTGGTTCTTAAGTAGCACCAAATCATTGCAGGGTCTAGAACGGAGCCAAGAAAGAACCGCTTGCGTCAGAGGCTGGGGGCGGGGTTACCGTGGCCAACAAGACTGAAGAGAAACTTGTGACCGCCATTTTTAAATAGCAGCTAGTCGAGCTAATAGCAGCTCGATTATAATATCCGTCTATGTAAGTTACGGCGAGCTGCACGAACGCGTTGGATTCGCCGTGTTTGGATGCCGATTTATTTTCGCAAACCCATGAGCATCCATAGTAACGCAACGTCTATTATTGTTGATGCCTTGTTCGAGATGCATCGGAGCAGCGTGGACCGATCAGAGCTGCGGGAGTGTTTGGAGATCATACGACTCCTTGTGCTTTTTGATCGCTTTCGCAGTGCTTTGATTTCATGTGCTGATCGTTCTGCGAGAAGCCGATGCATCTCGAACAAGTCTGGTGTGTTTGTGTTTGGCGCTGCCGCACTAGCGTTGCTGGGCAACATGATACGTATGCAGTGACGTAAGATATAGCTCTGTTGTGGCTCTCTGGCCGGTGGAAACGCAAACCGGTTCTTAGTAAGCTCGTCAGTCGAACCAACTCCGAACTGGCAATAGCTCTAGCTCTGAACCAGCACCCGGTTCTTGTTGGTGGAAAAGGGGTAAGGTTCATATAGGAACCGGAGCTTCTAACAGATCGACCAATCAGCGATTGGCTCTTTTACTTAGAAGGCGGGATAGTTTATGGCAAGCCGTTTTAACATTTAGCCGGGGCTATTATTAGAACCAACGTTTTTCTGGGCAGGCCACAACATTATGCTTGTGATAGTAACGTGCAAATACCACAGGGGGGCAATGTTTGCTAATGAATCCAAGCCATAGCTACGGTAGCCTGGTCATGTCAATCACTTCGCTCTTGACTCGCACGTGAGACTTCAGTCACCGGTAGGCTAATGTTGTTTACCATGGCAGCTGCGGAGCCAAAGAGGATTTTTGGCGAAAATCTATTTTTAACCCCCTGGGATCGACAATCGCGCTGGCGCTATAGGCTCGCTTTTTTTCTTAAGTGCAAAAGCGATTCAAAATACTCTGTTGACTTTGATCGGAGAGCGCGCGCTATTCAAACGCAAATAATCTGAGGCGATCCACGCAAACCTGTGAACGCCCACAATCAGCTGGATAACACACATCTATCTAAGTAATAATAATCCTGGAAAATGTACCTCAGAAGTGCTTGGAAGTATTATTTCGAGGAACGGATCCAGCTGAGAAATAGGTCAGTTCTATATTTGCTTTGTTCTAATCGCAATAGTGTCTGTAACGTTAAGTTTCACGCAAAAATACTTTTTAAATATGAATCGCATTTCTGTGTGTGTGTGTGTGTGTGTGTGTGTGTGTGTGTGTGTGTGTGTGTTTGAATGAATGAATGAATGAATGAATGAATGCACAGATGCGCGCTGTTGTGGAGCTAAGCTGGAACAAATACTGTTTCAAAATGAATCATTGCTTTTCACAAAAAAAATCATTTATATTATATTTATTTGTTGTTAATGTTCTGTATGCATACCATAATGTTATATGGTAACTGTACGTTTTCAATAAATTAACCTATATTTTATAGGTTCAAATAGACACAAAATCTCGTTTTTAATCATTCTACTGGTAGTCCGTTTTGCTCAAATAGAAATAAAGGCCTGTCTCTAATTCTGGCCTCCTTCCAATAAAGGCCTGGGCCGCGATGCGCTTGAGTAAAATAAAATCCCGGGCCTATATTAGAGGATTTACGGTATATATATGTGTTGATTTTATGCCAGTATATCACGAAACGCTCAGCATGAAACTTTGCGCGTTAAGTTCATATTCTGAGTCCATCTTCTTGCCTGTAGCCTATGGCCCTGTCCCAAATGGCGCACTTCATGCGGACTTTCGGTCTCGTGGACTTGAATTGCGCGTGCTCGCTGAGTCTACGAGTCCGTAGACCGTCCCATTCAGTATTTTACCGCTCTGAAGTGTGCTCAGCAGCGCCCCCTTTGTACCCTTGAAGCGGTCTTCCACGAAGCCCGCATAGATGCAGGCTCCACGCACTTTAACTACCCAGGAATCCTTGCGAAAGGCCAATCAGACAACAGATGGGAGGAGATTTCACTCACGGATAATTGTTGACATGGCTGAGAAGAAAATATTACTGTTTTTATGACCTAAATGTACATTTTACCAGTTGTTACCTACCGTTTATACAAACATTATGGTCATCGACCAGTGGTTGATGTCTCAAACATAATAATAGCGTGTTTAATAATACGATCGCATTATGATTCATTAAATAAATAGAACCGAATGGCAGGGCTTTACTGAGTCATATGTAAACATAGTATGAATATTGAAACCTGTAAATTGAAAAAAATGTTTAAATTATGTTTTAAAATTGTAATCTTAGTTCAAATGGAACATTATGTATTATTATGCACAACTGTATACATTTAAATAAGCATGATTTATCTATTGTCTAATGCCCAGGTGATATGCACAATATCAAAATATAGAACTGTAAAAGTAGGCTGTGTAGTGGACATGCAGATAAGACGTCGGAGCGCAAAAATGTGATTTCTCCTGTCCAACAACAACCAGACCGTTATTTCCGGCATGCCGAGCGAGTCTGTCCCAAAAATACCTCTCAATGCGCCCTCGTGGACTCGCGCCAAGGGCCCTATAGGTCTGCACTACATGACGTCACCAAAGTGTGGACTCTGAGGAAGTCCACTAGTCCGGAGTGTGCCATTTGGGACAGGGCCTATATAATAGCCTACAGCCTACTTCCCTAATAAGGTGCAACATCGGTCTTTCATATCACTATCAATGGAAGGGAAATCCTTGAGTATGATGTATTGAGGGAAACCGATTATAATCCTGTTCATGGTAGAGAAAGCTGATGACATGTAGAATACACAGGGAAAGTAACAATGAAGTTATTGAATGAAACATAAACACAGCTTTTCCGTATATACTGACACAGATAATCATTTTCCTTTTATGAATGAATGTCTTCGTCAGCAACAAGCGCTTTTGCACCATCTGATGGTGAGGTCGACTAACAGCAGATGGAGAGTATGCTCGGCAATCTACTGCTTTTCCTGCAGTTCCTGGACGTCAATGTTGAATTTACTGTCGAATTTGAACCACTGAATTTGTGGAAGCGAATTTGCAAAGCGAAATAAAATGGACCGAAAATTGCCTGTTGAATATTTTGGAAGTGAAATATGGGTTGTATTTTTAAACAGTTTGAATATTTTGGAAGTGAAATATGAATGGTGAATATGGATTATTGCATTTTTAATAATGAAAAGGTGTTTGAAATGTTTTTAATTGAAATATTCACAGCTTAAATATTCAACCATGTTGAATTTCAGCCCATAAAAATGTAAGCACTAAAAATACAATGCATTAAAATGCAAGCATGGTTAATGCAATGCCTATTTTTTTTCAAGTAGTGCAATTCAACAGGCTTTTTATTTCAAAAACATTTGACATTATTCTACTTCCATACGTATCCTAGTGACAAAGATGAATTAATGATATTAAGAAGAGGATCTATGACCTCTGGAAGCATCTCTTTCAGTAGCTTAGTCGGTATAGGGTCTAACATACATGTTGTCGATTTAGATGATTTAATAAGTTTAGCGAATTCTTCCTCTTCTATAGCAATGAATGAATCGAATTTTTCCTTAGGGAGACAACAATGCACTGCCTGATGTGATACTGTAGTAGACGGTTGCATAGTTATAATTTTCTCCCTGATATTATCAATCTTATAAGTGAAGAAGTTCATAAAGTCATTACTGCTGTGCTGCTTGGAAACTTCTGGGTTTGAAGCTTTATTTTTCGTTAGTTTAGCCACTGTTTCAAATAATAAAAACTAGGGTTTTGTTTATTTTCTTATAGGGTTGAAAAATAAGCAGATCTAGCAGCTTTTAAAGCCTCTCTGTAAGTAATCGAGCTCTCTTTCCATGAAATGCGAAATACCTCTAGTTTTGTTTTCTTCCAGTTGTGCTCGATTTTTCTGGCTGCTCTCTTAAGGGCCTGAGTGTGCTCGTTGTACCACGGCATTGGACTATTTTCTTTAATCTTCTTTAAGCGCAACGGAGCAACTGTTTCTAAAGTGCTGGAAGCAATATCAAGTTCTTCTAAGCTATCCGGCATGCTGAGATGATGGAACTGATCAGGAAGATTATTGATAAAGCAATCTTTAGTGGCAGAAGTGATAAGTCTAACATATTTGTAACACGGAGTCGGCTTTGCAGCCTTGGCTAAATGTAATTTACACGAGACTAGATAATGATCTGAGATGTCATCGCTCTGCTGCAGAATTTCAATTCCATTGATTCCGTGTGATAATATTAGAGTGTATAATTACGACAATGAGTAGGTCCTCACACATGTTGTCTAACTCCAATAGAGTTCAGAATGTCTTTTAATGCCAATGCCAATCCCAATGCATCTTTTTCGTTATCTTTTTAACAATGCATCAATGCATCTTTTTCGTTATATAATATATATATATATATATATATATGAAGAGTTCAGATGCAAAAGCCTCTAAATGCCATCTGAAATTTTCTTATAGAATGATCATTTTGATCAAGCTTGTGTATTTAAGTTCAGTAATTTCACTTAAATGTCAATTAATAGGTAATCTTCATTGCCATTTAAGTGAAATTATTGAATTTAAATATACGAGCTTGATAAAAATGATCATTCTATAAGAAAATTTCAGATGGCATTTAGAGGCTTTTGCATCTGAACTCTTCATATATATATATATATATATATATATATATATATATATATATATATATATTAAAATCACCAACAATTAGTACTTTATCTGCAACCAGTACTAACTCTGATAGAAAGTCAGCAAATTCTTTGATAAAGTCTGTATGGTGCCCTGGTGGCCATTTAAATTTGCAGTTTAATACGTTGCTTATACAAAGACATTTTATTTCAACATATTTCAGTCGATTTTTTACTCATCTCAGTATAGCAATATAGTTTGGTAAAAGCTAAACTAGTAGATGTATTCATGTAAAAATAACATGTTTATTAATGTAAGTGCAAGTGTGAATGAATGGCACAGATGCGCGCTGTTGTTTACTACAGCTGTAGTAAACATTTGTTCCAATCATTCATTCACACACAGACATTCATATTTAAACAGTCTTTTTGCGGTTTACATTCACTATTGCATATCGCGATTAGAACAAAGCACTTAAGAATAAAGAACTTACTATTCACAGTCCTCAGCTGGATCCGTTGCTCCTCGAAGTGAAACTAAACCGCACTTCTGAGGTAAATTTCCCAGGATTATTCCTCACAGCGAAGCAAGACGACGTAAAGTACATGAGTCTGATTAAACTTGATATGTTTTTATCGAGTTGATGTGGGCGTTGACACATTTGCATGGATCGCCTTAGATCATTTACGTTTGAATAGCGTGCGCTCTCCGTGGGTGTGAACACATTAGCACTTAATACTCTGTCATTTGAAACAGTAAAAGGTATATTTTTATTTGTGTACATCCAGCAGATAAGGAACTCCCGCACACTATCATTACTTGCAATTAAATTGAATTTATTATCAACGTTTCGGTCACACGACCTATACAAATGTTCAAATTCATCTCTTTTAAGATAAACACATGACTAATCAACAGAGCTCCATCTGTAAACAATTAAGCTCATTGAGAGTACATAATTAACCACATCATAAACAATTACAAAATCTGATAGTTACAACAATCAACAAAGATCCCCCTGTAGGTTAACACGATCATCGAGAACACATAATCAACACGTCATCATCACAACAGTATCAAATTGTAATTCTAAACAGTTATGTCACGGAGTGACAATTAGGAACCATAATTAACTGAACGAGTTCCCTTGGGGAGGCAGTTCCGGCGGGACACCAGGCCGGTTCCAGTGGCCTGTCATGGCTGCCCGTGTTGATGAGCGACAGCTGCAGTGAATTATGAAGTGGCTATTTCAACGTTCGGCGTGCAGCGTTCAAAGCAGTGCGGGAAAGCGGAAGGGCGGAAGGGCAGAAGGGAGGCAGCGGGCAGCTGGCGAGCTCGGCCTCGGCCTCGGCCGAAGCGGAAGAGAGTGGCATTATGAAAAGATGCTCTGTTGTGCGGCGGTCTGGTGTTCAGTGTGCACGGCGGCTTGAGAAGAGAGAAGCGGCAGTTTGAAGAGGAGAGGTGCAGACAAGCAAAGCGGACTTGATCAAAACTGAGGTAACGAGAAGACGAGAGGCAGAGGCGGCAGTTTGGAGACGTGAGTGTGCTTTGAATTACGGATCTGCCGGCCCGATGAGTTGAGGTGAAGGTACCCTTTTCACTTTTAAGTGGTGTGTCATTGCAGTGTCTGACGATTGAAGTGAGCATGTGTGAAGATTTAAAGTGGTTTGATACATGCATGAGTATTTGAAAGCTTGATGTTACCAGCACTCTAAAGCTCGGTCGGAGATCGTCTAGCCCGGTGGGGGACCAAGGATTAATGTGAACCCAGAGAAACTGCTATTCGCCGCTGCATCCTGCCATTGCTGTTTTGTGGTAAGAAGACTCAGTGTAACTGTTGGATTCTGTACACACTATTGTGGTTCTATGAACAGAGAGAAAGAGATCCTGAGATCCGCCGCTGCAACCTGCCATTGTTGTCCTGTGGTAAGAAGACTTAGTGTAACTGTTGGATTCTGTACGCACTATCGTTGTTCTATGAACAGAGAAAGAGATCCTGAGATCCGCCGCTGCATACTGCCATTGCTGCCCTGTGGTAAGAAGACTCAGTGTAACTGTTGGATTCTGTACGCACTATTGTTCTATGAACAGAGAAAGAGATCCTGAGATCCGCCGCTGCATTCTGCCATTGCTGTCCTGTGGTAAGAAGACTCAGTTGTAACTGCTGGATTCTGTACGCACTATTGTTCTATGAACAGAGAAAGAGATCCTGAGATCCGCCGCTGCATTCTGCCATTGCTGTCCTGTGGTAAGAAGACTCAGTTGTAACTGCTGGATTCTGTACGCACTATTGTTCTATGAACAGAGAAAGAGATCCTGAGATCCGCCGCTGCATTCTGCCATTGCTGTCCTGTGGTAAGAAGACCCAGTTGTTGACTGTTGGATTCTGTACTCACCACCATTGTTCTGTGAACATAGGGAAATTGCTATCCGCCACTGCAACCTGCCATTGCTGCCCTGTGGGGGATCCTATTGTCCGTCGCTGCACTCCAACTGCTGCTGGCCTGTGAAAGGAAGGTGACATCCAGTCAGCTGGTGTTGTCCCGTGAAAAGAGAGAGCTCACTGTTTGCTGCCACCCACCAAAAAGGGTCCTGGTCCCCCGCCCAACCCCCGTCGTCCTGTGAAAGAGGTGACACTCAGTTAACTGATGCTGTCCTGTGAGAAGAGAACGCCCCCCCCCCCCGTTCGTTGATCCCTTACCAGTGTCTGCTCCATTACTTGCCTCTGTTTGTCCGAAGAGGGATCGCTGTGCGAACTTCCCACGCAGCCTGTCGAAGAAGAGAGGCGGATCAGCCTGTGAATTTTAGTTTAGGATTTAGCTTATTTTAATTCAATAAAATGCAACTTTTGATACTGATTATCTTGTCTGGTCTTCTGGTGTCTCTGGGTAACTCCTCGAGGTGGTACGCTCAACAGGGGGGCGTAGGCCACCCCGGCCTGTGACGGTTACAACAATAAGCAAGGCTCCATAGCCACTAAAACTCATTGAGAATACATGGTAGAACAAACACGTCACTCAAAACAGTTACAAAATATCATCACTATAACGTTACATTAAATAATGCTTCGTCGTTCATACCCTTAGGTGATAAAGTTTGAAGGGTGTAAATCCCAAAAAGTTTGCGTCTCTGTAGGAGCAATTCAATGTCACCTCCCCTAGGTGGCAAACTTACTTTTTCAATCCCACAAAAGCGTAAAGAGGTATCATCGTGATTCAAAGTTAAAAAATGTGCCGCAACTGGATAATTCATATCTTTTCTTCTGATAGAACTCTTATGTTCACTAATTCTTTGTTTTAATTGACGTGATGTTTTTCCCACATAACCTAGACCACAAGGACAACGGATCAAATACACAACGGATCAAATACACAACATGAGTAGAGACACAAGTAATCACAGATTTGATGTTATATCTTTTACCAGTTCTAGGATGACAAAAAAAATTATGTTTTGAATGTATTATTACACTGAGCACAATTCCCACAACGATAATTGCCCTTCTGTATAGGACTGAGTAAACTCTGAGATGCACGAGGACTAACGCTCTGAAAACGAGCATGTACCAAGCTATCTTTCAAATTCCTAGTGCGTTTATATACAATCAGAGGAGGATGTCTAAAAGTTTCGCTCCACTCCGGATCAGAAGACAACAAATGCCAATGTTTTTTAAAAATTTATTTTATCATGTAGGACTTAGGTGAATGCGTTGTAATACAAGTAAAAGAATACTTTCTTGCTTTTTTTGTCAAATTTTTCAGCAATTCAGACCGTGTCTTTTTAAAAGCTGTATTAAATGCTTCCTCAACCCAATCTGAAGGGTAACCTCTATTCAAAAATGTATTTTTCATAATATTCGATTTCTCAATGAAGTCGGAATCAGAATAACAAATCCTCCTCAATCTATAGAACTGACTCTTAAAGGGATAGTTCACTTTGAAATTAAATTTTGGTATGTTTTAGCTTACCTCAAGGGCATCCAAGATGTAGCTGTCTTTTTTTACGCAGTAGTTTCAATTTTGATATTTTTAGGTCAAACCGTTCTTGTCTGTCAGTCATATAATGCAGGTCGATGGTCACCATCTCAAAGAGCAAGCACAGAGTCCAAATTAAAACAATTCCCCGTCGTCCAAAATAAACAATTCCCCATCGTAAGTACACATTGATGGCCTAAGACACGAAACGAGCGGTTTGTGTGAGAAAACGAACAGTATTTATATCGTTTTTACCTCTTGTACACAGCCATGTCCAAGTGATCTGAGAGCGCGGGCGGGTATAGATATATACAATAGAATGCGCAACTGCAGCAGCGCAGAACTCTTATTCTGCTGTGCGGAACTGAGGAAGAACAGGGAAGACAACACAGAGGAAGACAACACAGTTTGATCTTCGGCTGACAAATCCGAGCAAAGGGGTGTTTCATTCCCGCCCACGTGCAGAAATCGAATGTTCAAGCTGTTTATTAATTTTTCTACCTCAGAACGAAAAACGAATAATCCAGCTGAATTCTTGTTTTTCGTTGTAAAAAAAAAATGTTTTCTCATTTTTCTGCGTTCAATATTAAATCAAAAAACGACTGAACGTACTCAGTTACTATCGTAACCTCGGTTCCCTGAGAGTTAGGGAACGAGTATTGCGTAGCTATACGCAGTGGGGAAACTCCTTTTCCTCACATGCTGAAGCCTAAAATGTAAAACGCATTTGCAACTGCACATCCAATGGCGAGGGTGCCTCAGAGCCCGCCAAGGGGGCGTGGCCTTAGCCTATATTAGACCCCGAATCTGCCATTATAGCAGGTTACATCGACTGAAGCGACATACTGCTATGTTACTATAGTGCGGCCGGCTACACAATACTCGTTCCCTAACTCTCAGGGAACCGAGGTTACGATAGTAACCGAATGCGTTCCCTTTCGAGAACGGTCACTTCGTATTGCGTAGCTATACGCTGTGGGGACGCCATGTAAAACGCAGCACTAAGTAACTGGTTGCTACTGCGGCTCGAGACCTCTGAGCCCACAGAAACAAGCCAGAACCCAATATATATTGAAAATATAATGTGTGTATATGCCCATACATCCATATTCAACCTAATATACCAATAAGACCGGACACCGTCGGGTCTTTTATGTATAAGGGATATCATAACCGGCCAGAGGCGGGTTTTATAATGAAATGAATGTGTGCTTATGACATTGACATAACATCTAGATAAGACCAGACACCTGTCGGGTCTATCTCGTACAGAAAGGACCTTTGCCAGCAGGGAAGGTACCTCCATATTATAGAATTTCATTAATGTAGAAGGCGAGGACCAACCGGCCGCCGCACAAATATCCTGAATAGGAAACCCAGAAGACCAAGCCCAAGACGAAGCCATGCCTCTAGTCGAATGGGCTCTAGTACCAATATGGCAAACCTGACCCACTGAGGTAAATGCCAGAGAAATGTCATCCACTATCCGATCACGATAATCTTTGCTTCGTGACAGGGGATCCTTTGGCTCGACCACCAAAGCAGACAAAGAGCTGTTCTGAATGTCTAAAAGATGCAGAACGCTCAAGATATATTCTCAGTGCTCTGACAGGACAGAGTAGATTAGCCTCCCCATCCTCCGTGGAAGGGGGAAGAGGTTATAATGTGATAACCTGTGCTCTAAACGGTGTCGAGAGCACCTTAGGCATGTAACCATGAGGATAACCTTCGAGTCACAAACCCCAAACTCCAAACAGGAGGGGCTCACAGAGAGCACCTGCAGATCTCCCACTCGCTTAATAGATGCCAGTGCCAGCAGGAGAGCAGTCTTCGGCGAGAGTAGTTTGAGATCAACCGACTGGAGCGGTTCAAATGGTGGTCCCTTCAGGGCCCGAAGGACCGTGGAGAGGTCCCATGACAGCACAGACGGAGGTCTGGAGGGGTTAATCCTCCTGGTTCCTTTCAGAAACCGTACCACCAAGTCATTTCTTCCTAACGATTGGCCAGCCACCGGAGCATGATAAGCTGCAATGGCTGCCACATATACTTTGAGCGTGGACGGGGTCCTGCCCGCGTCCAGCAGCTCCTGTAGGAAGGAGAGTACCACTTGTACCTTGCATTACGTGGATCCAAAGTGTTTGTCCAAGCACCAGCTGGAAAACACTGACCACTTCAAAGCATACAGGCGCCTAGTAGAAGGGGCACTGGCCTCAGTAATCGTGTTTAGGACCTTTTCAGGAAGGTCCCCGGGTACCCGTTGAGGGGCCACACATGGAGGGCCCATAAGTCGGGTCGCGGATGCCATATTGTCCCGTTCGCCTGCGTGAGGAGATCTTTCCTCAGCGGGACAGGCCAGGGGACAGGCCAGGAATCATTGAAATGGGGGGAAATGCATAAAGGGGGAGGCTGGGCCAGTGATGGGCTGGCATATCCCTGCCCTTCGAGAAAAACACTGCACAGTGAGTGTTGTCCTTCGAGGCGAAAAGGTCAACTTCGGCCTCGCCAAATATGCTCCATATTCGGCGCACCGTCTGACGGTTCAGGGACCACTCGCCTAGGGGAGTGTTGCCCCGTGACAGCATGTCCGCACCCGTGTTCCGAATGCCAGGGATATGTGCTGCTCTCAGAGAGCTCAGATTGACTTGCGCCCAAATAAGGAGGTCTCTCGCTAGGGCGTACAGGCTACCCGACCTGACACCGCCCTGACGATTTATGTATGACACCACAGATTTGTTGTCCATACGGACTAACACCTGGTGCCCCCTGACGTTTGGCAGAAACGCTTTGAGGGCCAAACACACCGCTTTCATTTCCAGGCAGTTGATATGTAAGCTCTGCTCCGTGCTCGACCAGAGGCCGGAGACAGGCATGCTCTCGTGCAATGCTCCCCAACCTCGGTTAGAGGCGTCTGTGAAAACCACTTTCCATGTGGATATCACCCCCATGGTCACGCCCTCAAGGTACCAGTCTTGAGCCTGCCAGGGAATCAGGGTCCGCAGACAACCGTGATTCACCATGACTTGCAGGCTGCCTGACCGCCATGCATGGGCTGGCACACGGTGCTTGAGCCAGTGCTGCAGTGAGCGAATACGAAGTAATCCCATACGGAGTACTGACGATGCGGCTGCCATGAGACCGAGAAGTTTCTGAAACTTTTTCAGGCGTGAGCACTCGCTTGCCCTGATGGAGGCTGCCAGCTGTTGAATAGAGAGTTGTATAGGCAAGGCAAGGCAAGGCAAGTTTATTTATATAACACATTTCATACACAATGGCAATTCAAAGTGCTTTACATAGAAGAAATTAAAATAAGAAAAAGAAATAAGAATAATTAAAACAGTTTAGAAAAATTAAATAAAATACAGAACTTTTAAAAATAAAAAAGAATATTATTATAGATCTTTCCTTCAAAGGATTCCCTTAAGACTTAAATCTTTCCTTCTTTTAACCTTCAATCTTCTTACGACTTCCATCTATCAACTTTCCTTTAACTTTCTTTTCTCCCTCATTTACTCACATGTTCTTTTCACTTTCTTTAGCACTGCGTTCACATTCTTTCTCAGACGAAAACTTTAATATCGTCATTTAAATACTGTTCTACTTTCAAACCCACATTAATACACGTCACTTTCACATTATCACTTTCTTTTACCTTCTGAGTGGGCATTTACAGTTACGGGCTAAATGCCCTGCTGACATAGGAGAAATTAAAATAATTAAAAGAAATAAGAATAATTAAAACAGTTTAGAAAAATAAAATAAAATACAGTACAGTACAAACAGTCGGACGAACAGCGGCACAGTGCTCATTCAGTAAATGCATAGCTAAACAGAAGTGTTTTGAGTCTGGATTTGAATGTGACTACTGTAGGAGCACATCTGATCTCTTCTGGAAGCTGGTTCCAGCTGCGGCTGGCATAATAGCTAAAAGCAGACTCACCATGCTTAGAGTGAACCCTTGGTATTTCTAGCTGATATGATCCTAATGATCTGAGTGATCTGTTGGGTTTATATTCAGTGAGCATATCTGCAATGTATTGAGGTCCTAGGCCATTGAATGATTTATATACCAGTAATAATACTTTAAAATCAATCCTAAATCTAACTGGGAGCCAGTGTAAAGACCTGAGGACTGGTGTGATATGTTCATATTTTCTGGTTCTGCTCAGAATCCTGGCGGCAGCGTTCTGTATGAGCTGCAACTGTCTTATGGTCTTTTTGGGAAGGCCAGTGAGGAGTCCATTACAATAATCCACCCTGCTGGTGATGAAAGCATGCACAAGTTTCTCTAAGTCTTGTCTGGAAACAAAGCATCTAATTCTTGCAATATTTTTGAGATGATAGTATGCTGATTTAGTTATTGCTTTGACATGACTACTGAAACTAAGGTCTGACTCTAGTGTCACACCAAGATTCCTGACTTGATGTTTAGTTGTTTGACCCCTAGAGTGAAGGTATAGAGAGTTGTATATACCTTTCACAGTTGTAGAGTCGATAACTGTGCCCAGAAAGATCACACTCTGGGTGGGACTCAGTTTGCTCTTGGATACATTGATTTGGAGACCCAGACATTGCAGATGGCTGAGAATCAAAGCTCTGTGTTGTAATAGTTTGGTTCTCAATTGGGCTAGAATCAACCAATCGTCGAGATAGTTCAGCACGCGCACTCCCTGATGCCTCAGGGGAGAAAGCGCCGTGTCCATGCACTTCGTAAACGTACGGGGTGCTAGAGACAGACCGAACGGTAGAACTGTGTACTGATAAGCCTGCCCCTCGAAGGTGAATCTCAAGAATGGCCTTTGACGAGGGGCTATATGAATGTGAAAGCAAGCGTCTTTCAGATCCACAGTAAAAAAACAATCCCCCGGGCGAACTTGCACGAGGATATATTTGGTAGTCATCATTTTGAATGGCCGTCTCATGAGAGCCCTGTTCAAATGTCTCAGATCTAAGATGGGTCTGATACCGGCGTCTTTTTTCAGAACTAGAAAATAGCGTCTGTAAAACCCCATGTTCTGTAGCGGGGGGGGGGGGGGGGGGTTATATCTGTTATATAACAGATTCTGTATTTTGGAACGAAGCACGTGACAACCGCTACTTCTCACCGAAGTCTCTACAACTGCCTGAAACTTTGGGGGTCTGCGAGCGAATTGGAGCGAGTAGCCTCGCTTTATTGTGTTTATAACCCAACTCGACAAAACGGGAATGGCTTGCCAGGCCAGGGCTCGTGTGGCTAGGGTTTGACACATATTCTGGGGACGTAGCGTTTAGCCGGTCGTGACCATGCTCCGCCCGATAGCTTGCGCTGTAGCCTTGGTAGCACGCAAAGATAAGTCCGTGGCACTTCGCAGGTCGCAGAAGGACTCGGGTTCCGGGCCAGCCTCGTCCATGGATTGGAGGAGTTTGGCCTGGTAGACCTGCAAAACTGTCATTGTGTGCAGCTTGACCGGAGGCGGCGAAGGCACGTCCAGCGAGAGCTGAGGTGTTACGGCACGGCTTAACCGGGTGCGCCGCTCTAGTTCTCCAACTAGCAGCGGTGTTCGGGCAGAGGTGAGCAGCCACAGCCTCTTCGAGGGGCGGCAAAGACTCATAGCCCTTTTCTAACCCTAACTCCGCGCCGTCCATGGAGGAGAGCATTGCGGAAACTGAAGAGCTTGGCATGCGGTGTAGGGAGTGCGCCATGTTTTAGACAGTTCTTCATATACCTCGGGGAAGAACGGTGCGGGCCTGTGACGAGGTGGGCGCTGGTCTCCCTCAAACAGGACCGGAGATGGTGTCTGGGTAGGAGAAAGCGATGCACGCGGGGATGTGGCCGGCGTGGGTTCGCTAACATCCATTCCCTCGGGCTGCCGTTGGCTGCGGCGCTTCTTTTTCCTTGGCATAAGTAGAGCGGGAAAAGGAAGGGCGGGAGAAGCGGCGTCGCCATCTTGCGAGAGAGCTAGCCGCGTCCGCATCGCAGAGACAGGCATGCTTTCGCAGACCGAGCAGCCCCCGGCAGAAAGTGCAGCTTGAGCATGTGCGGGTCCCAGGCATGAGATGCACTTAGCATGCCCGTCGGCCTCGTGCAGAAGGGATCCACAAGTGGCACAGGAAGAGCGAGGCATTTGAAGCAACACTCGCGCTCCTAAAGCGAATAAAAGCAAGGCAAAAGGATATGCGTTGGTTGCCGGATAGCGACAGCAGAGCGACGACAGTGGAAAGACGACTTCTGGTGTCGAAGGCGTAGTGCGCTGTAGAGCTGCACACTCTAACTGTAAAAGGCTGGTTTCTACGGCAATGGCTTGCAGAGGACTCAGAGACGTGAAGTATATCGCTGAAGGAGATGAATCTGCTATAATGGCGGATTCGGGGTCTATTATAGGCTAAGGCCACGCCCCTTGGCGGGCTCTCACACGTCAGAGCCCGCCAAGGGGGCGTGGCCTTAGCCTATATTAGACCTCAAATCCGCCATTATAGCAGAATGGCGCCCGTGCCATTGGATGTGCAGTTGCCGCAGCACAGCCAATGAGTGAGCCAGACTCTCACTGTGCTAGCTGTGCAGCTGCAAATGCATTTTTCATTTTAGGCATCAGAATTTTCGAGGAAAAGGAGTTTCCCCATTGCGTATAGCTACGCAATACGAAGTGACCATTCTTGAAAGGGAACGAATGATACACGGATTGAGGTGGAGGACCCTGTGTAATCTCGCTGTAGAGAAACAAACTGCTGATCTACAGTGGAGGATTATTCACAGAGCCATAGCTACGGGCCGACATGTGGCACACCTGGACCCGTCAGTAGTTGGGGAATGTCGATTTTGTGGGAAGCAGAAGATTTAGAACATTTGTTTTTAAGGCTAACAGAATACGAGACCTTTGTAATTTGCTTAAGTTTGTTTAGAAGATTTGATGAGGAATTTTCTGATAAAGTTTCCCACACATGACCACAAACGACCCTACAAATTACGGCCCATCTTCAGTGCACTGAATGAGTGCACACACATCTCCCTGAAACTGACCTAGGACAGGGGCCAAGTGTGTGGTCTAGCCCATAGAGGTCTAGCCGAATAAGTGGAAGTTCCTCCAGGGTGTAACTTTGTACATGACAACCTTTTCACCTCACTAAGCCTCCTTTATGAAATGACAAAACGAGGTTATGGATGTCTTGGAATGTGTTGTGTAAATAGGTCTAATTGAAGAATTTGTATGTATTCTGACTATGGTGTCTCCCACCGGTCACTATTGTGACCGAGTATAAAAAATTGCACGAAAAAATTTGGGATTAAACGAGTTAAGTATCTTTTATAAGTATCTTTCATGCCTTAGAAAAAAACATTACTTGTGTGCATCATTAGACAAAACAATGGCACTGACATATTTTTAAGATATATCAGTACTAGTTGCTTTTAGTTAAAACAGCTCAAACATGCATTTTAGTCTGGAACTAGCTTAAGCCTTTTCTTTAAAACTAGAGGTAGACCTTTCTAATGATTTATAGGAAAATTAAGCTATATTTTCAACCGCTCAACCAAAACGGATGGATGTTGTTAGCCTGGACAAGCTGAATCTACTTAAAAAATGTGAGCAAACTGGTTGCCCTAAAAAAATTAAGTAATGGTAACTTGAAAAATTTGAGTTAATTTAACTTAAAATGTTTTGTAATATAAATGACTATATTATTATTACACATAGTATATAAGTTCAATCTACTAAGTAAGTTAAAGTTATGTCAATTGATTTATTTTTTATTTGTTAAAGGGATACTTCACCTCTGGAAAGTTGAATGTGTATTTAAAATAGGTCATTTATGTAGAAGAAATGTGAAATTATTTTTGAATTTGCAGCTTTCTAGACTCAGAAAAGCCAGAAAATGTATTTTTGGCTTATGTGGGATGAAAGACAACAACTCCCAGAATGCACTTGCTTCACCGCCCTAGAGGGCCCACTCCCAAGCCACGCCTACCGGTTAGAGAGCGCAGTTGAAAACAAGGCTAGGCTACTAGTGAGTCTCCGTGACGAGTTTGCCCGGGATTTCACCCAAAATGTCCAGGATTCGGCTTTTGCGTTCTACAGTCGCCATTCATTATGTTTACTGTGGCGAGCAGGACGAGGCTGAGGGGCACGGGAGAACGGCGAGCAGGACGAGGCTGAGGGGCGCGGGAGAACGGCGAGCAGGACGAGGCTGAGGGGCGCGGGAGAACGGCGAGCAGGACGAGGCTGACGGCCGCGGGAGAACAGCGAGCAGGACGAGGCTGAGGGGCGCGGGAGAACGGCGAGCAGGACGAGGCTGAGGGGCGCGGGAGAACGGCGAGCAGGACGAGGCTGAGGGGCGCGGGAGAACAGCGAGCAGGACGAGGCTGAGGGGCGCGGGAGAACGGCGAGCAGGACGAGGCTGACGGCCGCGGGAGAACGGCGAGCAGGACGAGGCTGAGGGGCGCGGGAGAACGGCGAGCAGGACGATGCTGAGGGGCGCGGGAGAACAGCGAGCAGGACGAGGCTGACGGCCGCGGGAGAACGGCGAGCAGAACGAGGCTGAGGGGCGCGGGAGAACGGCGAGCAGGACGAGGCTGAGGGGCGCGGGAGAACGGCGAGCAGGACGAGGCTGAGGGGCGCGGGAGAACGGCGAGCAGGACGAGGCTGAGGGGCGCGGGAGAACGGCGAGCAGGACGAGGCTGAGGGGCGCGGGAGAACGGCGAGCAGGACGAGGCTGAGGGGCGCGGGAGAACGGCGCGAGGCCGGTGGCGTGATTACTGATGAGCCGGTCTCGTATCTCTCACGGAGGAGCCGGAATTTTCTTAGCAATGTTAAAACGCACATCAACCGATCACTTGTTTAGCGTTCATGTAAACACTACATTCAGATTCACCAATCGGAATGAATTCAGTTAGACTGAAACAAAAGGTGTGCATGTAAACAATGAATGGCGACTGCAGAAAGCAAAAGCCGAATCCCGGACCTTTTGGACGATCTCGACGGCCGGACATGTCCGGGAAAAAGAGGATGGTAACCCCTACTACTCAGCTTTCTCCTACTACTCAGTTTTCTCCACAGAACAAGAGCCTGCTAGCTTAGCTTCCAAAGAAAGATGGCTGAAACTATGTGTACATTCTGTGAGTGAGATCCCACCCTCTATGGGCGGGTTGAACACATGCGGGACAGCTCCTCCTACTGGCTGTAGTCTTTAGCCTCTGGCCCAAAAATCCTCCGATGACGCAAAATGACGATTTTTGCGTCATCTGAGGATTTTTTCCAGACAAAAAATACATAAATCTCTCATCTCAGGGGGATATGAGGGTGGAAAGCACGGTAATTCGAAAATACTACAGGTTTTCTACTAATACAAAGCTTAATGCTAAATCCTGAAGTATCCCTTTAAACTAGAAAATTAAGAAAAAAAGCAAATAAATGTACAAAATGGCGTTACAGTACCTGACCTGACTCACAGCATCAAACCACTGTGTGGCAGGCGTGGTCAGGAGAAAAACTTCATAATATTGTCTGTTTGATTTATTTATTTATTTATTTTAATTAAATAAAGCCCATTAAACTCTCTGCATTTTGAGTCCTCACTCGCCCTCTGCATCCGCACCGGACACATCTGCTACTTCCTGTTATGAAATGTAATTTCCTGTAATGAAACTAGACTTTTTGACAGTAGGCTGAGACAGTAAGGGCAGATCATCGGCGAGCGTTTAACGAGATACATGAGATATTTTGATTGATTGATCAACATTTACAGTGAAGCTTATACACAACATTTACAGCTAAAAAATCTCCAGAAAAATTCAAAAATGAACGATAGGGGTGAGTAATTTATTGACAATATTTTTTATTATTTTATGTAACATGAATATGCAATAATAATAATTAAAAACTTTAAACAACATGCTTTTTTGTGTTTTGATCTTTTCCACAGAGGCATTACTGTCAAATGACAATTCCAGATATTACTCAGATTATGCATCCAGTGAGTACTTTAACTTTTCCCCCACATTTTGTTTCTGATAGTGATATTAGCTTCTAACATGTTTCAATTTTGTCAGACTTTCATTAGACAATATTATGTACAACAAGGTATAGATTTCTTTAAGGTGGTATTCTATTCTAAAGTCTGGTTATCAGTCAAAAGTTCAATGACAGTTCAATACTGTATATGCAGAAGAGTTAATATTCTTCTGAAATTTATTTTTATGATTTTTTTTATGATTTTGATAGTATTTGATTAATTATTGGTTTTGATTATTCTTTTTCATTCTGCAGGATTATTACAAAATTACTTTTCTTGTTTGCAAGAAAGCGTCTCAGGTTACGACTGTAACCTATGTTCCCTGAGAAACAGGGAACGAGACACTGTGTCGAATGACACTTTGGGGAACGCCTCTGGCGTGACAGGTGTCTGAAATCACTATCAAATCACGGCAATCACATTGACTGGCAACAGCCCGTGAATCATTAACATGAATGATTAACGTGCGACCTGCAAGTATAAAGGGCGCCTTGCAAACATGACAATCATCTTATCGTCTGAAGGGACTGTTTGGTAGGCAGGCCCCGAGGCATGGCAAGGAGACGCAGTGTCTCATTCCCTGTTTCTCAGGGAACATAGGTTACAGTCGTAACCTGAGATGTTCCCTTTCGAAAGGGAACTCACACTGTGTCGAATGACACTTTGAGGAACGATATAGTCAAGTCAAGTCATCTTCATTTATATAGCGCTTTTAACAATGTAGATTGTTTCAAAGCAGCTTTACAGAGATAAAGGTATAATTTATGGTAACAGAGATTGTTTTGGCTTTATAGCGGTTCTTTAATAAAGTTATTTTCCAGCTAAAGTAATTTTTTTGATTCGCTTCCGTTGCAACGATCATTTGTTATTAAATTAGGGGCCGCTAAGACGACACCATTCTCGCTACACAGACTTTAAACGCAAAAATGTGAGAAACGCTGTTGGCGTTCACATGAGCATTAAGAATTGGTTCTATAGTTATGTGCATTTGAATATATGTGCGCAGGTTTGTAATTCCCTACAAACCAAGCCTAAACAAAGTACTGGTACCTTATAAAATTTTTATACAGAATTTTATTTTATTTTATTTTGTTACTTGGGGGTAGGTACGCGAAACGAATTTCCCGAAAACACTTTATCTGTAGATTGGTAAAGGGATCCTCCATAGGGAGAGACTAGTTGGCACTTCAGCACTGCGTTGTCATCGGGTCCAGGCGAAGGTCCCTCGTCAGATCTGGATACGGCCTGGATCCGGCAGGCTGTGGGAAAACCTCGGGATAAACAAAGACACTAAAATTAGCGTAGACGCCATTCTTCTTATGATGTAACGAGTACATCAGGATTTATGAGAAGTGTTCCCGGTTCTGGCTGATCTAATCTATGCAGCCTAACATTGAATTAAAGAAGTCTATAATGTATTATGTGTATGCAAGGTCAAAGAGATGTGTCTTTAATCTAGCTTTGAGCTGACAGAGTGTGTCTGCTTCCCGGACAATGGTAGGAAGACTGTTCCAGAGTTTTGGTGCTAAATAGGAGAAGGATCTACCGCCAGCAGTCGATTTTTATATTCTGGGAATTATTAACTGGCCAGAATTTTAAGATCGCAATAGACGTGAAGGACTATAATGCGTTAAGAGCTCGCTCAAGTACTGCGGGGGTAAACCATTTAGTGCTATGTAAGTAATCAGCAATATTAAAACATTTATGCAATGTTTAATAGGGAGCCAATGCAGTGTTGACAGAACCGGGCTAATATAGTCATACTTCCTGGTTCTGGTAAGAACTCGAGCTGCTGCGTTTTGAACCAGCTGTAGTTTGTTTATTAAGCGTGCAGGGCAACCACCCAGTAGAGCATTACAATAATCTAGCCTTGATGTCATGAACGCATGGACTAATTGTTCCGCATTTGTCAATGAGAGCATATGGCGTAATTTAGATATATTTTTAAGATGGAAAAATGCGGTTTTACAGATACTAGACACGTGACTTTCAAATGAAAGATTGGTATCAAAGAGCACACCCAGGTTCCTAACTGACAACGAAGACTTATCAGAGCAGCCATCAAGTGTTAGACAGTATTCTAGGTTATTATGTGAGGAAATTTTTTGTCCAATAATTAGAATCTCTGTTTTTTCAGAGTTAAGTAGTAGGAAATTAGTAGTCATCCAATTTTTTATATCAGCTTTCTGTTAATTTAGTGAATTGGTAAGTTTCATCTGGGCGTGAAGAAATATAGAGCTGAGTATCGTCAGCATAACAATGAAAACTAATGCCATATCCAGCTTCCTAATGATATCTCCTAAGAGTAGCATGTACAGAGTGAACAGCAACGGTCCTAGTACTGAGCCTTGTAGTACGCCATACTGAACTTGTGATCGATAAGACATCTCTTCATTTACTGCTACAAACTGATAACGGTCAGATAAGTATGATTTAAACCATGCTAGTGCAATTCCACTAATGCCAACATCATTTTCGAGTCTATTTAAAAGAATGTTATGGTCGATAGTGTCAAATGCAGCACTAAGATCAAGTAACACTAATAGCGAGATACAACCACGATCGGATGATAAGAGCAAATCATTTGTAACTCTAACGAGTTGTCTCGGTACTATGGTACGGTCTAAATCCTGACTGGAAATCCTCACAGATATCATTTCTTTCTAAAAAGGAACATAGTTGTGAGGATACTGCCTTTTCTAGTATCTTTGACAGAAAAGGTAGATTCGAGATCGGCCTATAATTGACTAATTCTGAAGGATCAAGTTGCGTTTTTTTAACAAGCGGTTTAATCATAGCCAGCTTAAAAGTTTTTGGTACGTATCCTAGTGACAAAGATGAATTAATGATAGTAAGAAGAGGATCTATGACCTCTGGAAGCATCTCTTTCAATAGCTTAGTCGGTATAGGGTCTAACATACATGTTGTCGATTTAGACGATTTAACAAGTTTAGTAAATTCTTCCTCTCCTATAGCAACGAATGAATCAAATTTTTCTTCAAGGACACTACAATGCACTGCCTGATGCGATACTGTAGTAGACGGTTGCATAGTTATAATTTTCTCCCTGATATTATCAATCTTGTTAGTAAAGAAGTTCATAAAGTCATTACTGCTGTGTTGCTTGGAAACTTCTGGGGTTGAAGATTTATTTTTTGTTAGTTAAGCCACCGTTTCAAATAAATACATAGGGTTTTGTTTATTTTCTTCTAATAGGTTTGAAAAATAAGCAGATCTAGCAGCTTTTAAGGGCTTTCTGAATGCAATCGAACTCTTTCCATGAAATGCGAAATTTTTCTGGCTGCTCTCTTAACTGAGTGTACCACGGCGTTGGACTATTTTCTTTAATCTTAAGCGCAAAGGAGCAACTGTGTCTAAAGTGCTGGAAAAGAGAGAGTTAAAAGTTTCTGTCGCAATATCGAGTTCTTCTAAGCTATCTGGGATGCTGAGATGATGAAACTGATCAGGAAGATTATTAATAAAGCAATCTTTAGTGGCAGAAGTGATAGGTCTAACATATTTGTAACACGGAGTCGGCTTTGCAGCCTTGACTAAATTAAGTTTACACGAGCAGTGGCGGAACTAGAGTTTTATACATGGGGTGGCCAGGGGGTGGCCACTGCTACTTTCGGGGGTACACAGTACACACACACACACACAGTGGAAAAGCTTGTGGAAGGAATTGGGTCACTCTGTTTGTGTCTATAAGTGTTGAACATCCAAAATATTTGCAGAAAACAAAGCAGAAGCACCAAGGAGATAAGATACCGCATGTGTCTGTTATGAACTGCTGCGTTTATTTACAAAAAAACTTTTTTAGCAGACATGTCCTTGAAAATTTTAAACAATTTTATTGCCCATCAATATAAAATCTTATCCTAGGAAGATTTAATACAACATAATTCTTTCTTTATAATAATTTATAATAATTCTTTCTAAATATAATTATTTAATTTATAATTATTTTTTTGTTTTCATTTTTGGGTGAACTATCCTTTTAATCTGGCAAAATCATCTCAACTTAAATTCCTGAATTGGGTATGTGATTGACTGCCTGTGTCTGGTAGATGCTCTGACCTGTTGCTGGTCCTGAAGTCTGACCACACTGACTCTGACTAGCCAGGGGTGATGTAAGGGCTGGGGTCTGTTTGCACCTGATCTGCCTGTTAGTCCAGTCATTTTAAGCCAAAATGGGGGTCAACCTTGAACAAATTGCAACAGAAGCAAAGTCAACTGATTTTGTATCCTCAATATGTCCTGAGTAAGAAAAAAAAAAAAAGTCCCGAAGAATCCCATTAGGGGAAAGTTTCGAAAAAGACTCACATATAGTCTATTCATACGCCTATTAATTCTTTCTCTAACGTGAATGGGGTAAAAAATGTAACCTTTAGATATCACCATGAAAATTACTGAGTTGATTACTTACATCAAGACAAACAAAAAATGTATTCCAAGTTTTTTTTAATTGTTTGTTAAGATGGACAAATGGTGCATAATCTAATTATGTATGTGCTAATTTGCATAAATACCACAACAGATCTAAACATTGGGTACAGCCAGGTGAACATGTCTTGTTGAAGCTTGTTGACACATAACAGTAAAATACTTAATGTTAAGGTCTGAATGGAACCCATTTAGGCTACCCATGAGCATTAATACATAGAGGCAGGAAGAAGTATTTTAGAAACCAGTCTTTATTAATGTTTAAGAGATGGGGTCTGGGTCCGTGGGACTGTTTCTGGGGGACGAGTCTGAGGGAAGAACAGGAGACAATGGTAAGGAGAATGCAGAAGACTAAAGGCAGGTAAAATAAAAAGTGAATCCCCAGAAACCGTTTTCGAAACTTTCCCCTAATGGGATTCCCCTAATTCTGGACTTTTTTTTCCTTACTCAGGACATAATGAGGATACAAAATTATTTGAGTTTGCTTCTGTTGCAATTTGTTCAACCTTTTTTCATAAAATGACTGGACTATGTTTGTGCTTATTTAAAAAGAACTCTGATATCTCTCCCTTTCTTTTCATGTTTAATTGACCCTGTTCAAAAATATGACAAATTTAAAATATGATTCCAATATTCATATTCTAATCATCCAATTTCAACATTTTTATCTTAACTCTTTCTCGCCAGTCAAAAAAAAAAAAAAGAGGTGTTTTTGGTAATTGTCACAATTTCATGGCACCCCAGAATATTTTGTTGTATGAATATCTGAACATACCAAAAGAAAGAACAGACCCTGTGCTTTTAAACCCAAAAAATAAAATAACGTTTTATTCTAGCTTCGTGCGTCTTTTTTTATCAACACTTGAATGTTGGCAAGTTTCATAAAAAGCAACATGAGCAAAAAGCTGAGAAAATCACATTTTTATCAAAGACTACATCTAGATCAGATTCATAATGATGATCAAAACACAGTAGATCGAGTCCATCAACACCCTACACCCATAAAGCTTCATAGTCCTATAGTGATCGCATTATGATATCGCTTGTTTCTGCTCTTCTTTGCCTGCGTTTTGATCTCCTATCCTCACATTAGCTAGAACATTTGTAGGCTATACTGTAACGTACACACGGCAACTCGGCAAGGTACTGTATATATGCGTGTATTAGGCCTAATGTAGGCTATTCGGAGCAAACCACCCTGATGCTAAACCTTAAAAATTTACTTCAAATATGATATTTTCTTATTCGGTGAAGGTCGGTATCTTGCAACCATCTCTCGTCCTCTGCTCGTCCGTTTGAAAACTTTTTTTTTTTAAATCAGCATCAGCAACTGCCAGTAGCAAATAAAATTTTGGGGTGGCACCCGGGGTGGCCAATCGCATGTCAGGGGTGTCCAGTGCCACCCCGGACCCCCCTCTGGCTCCGCCACTGCAAACCAGCATCAGCGGCTGAAAGAAAAAAGGGGGCTATGTCTCGCCGCAGCCAGACCGCTCGAGTGCTTCTCACAGCTCCATCTTCAGTTCAGGCAGTATTAACTGCAGAACACGGGCCCGTCTCTCTTCACACACCCCGCAATCAAACGCTGTTTTAACAGCGACCCACATAAAGCACAAAATGCAGAAATTTCTCCAAAACACCTGGGAGGTCGGGTCCCCGAGTATTGGCGGCCCGCCCCCAGACTTCATTCAACCCCTAGCCACTCAGGCCGAGGCCTGGCAAGCTCTCCCTGGATTGTCAGCTGGGGTAATGAATACTACAAAGCAAGGCTACTCGCTTCAGTTCGCTCGCAGACCCCCGCGCTTTCACGCAATAGTCAACACATCGGAAAGGAGCAGCGTGGCTCACATCGTCTGATCCGAGGTGACAAGTCTGCTGACAAAGGGAGCTGTCGAAAAGGTTCCTCAGTCACAAAGCGAGCCGGGCTTCTACAGCCGTTATTTTCTCGTTCCGAAGAAAGACGGCGGCCTCAGGCCTTTAGATCTCAGACACCTGAACAAGGCCATTATGATGAGGCCATTCAGGATGCTAACAACCAAACACATCCTTGAACAGATTCGCCTAAGGGACTGATTCTTCTCAGTAGATCTGAAAGATGATTACTTCCAAATAACCCCCCACCACAGGCTATTCTTGAGATTCGCCTTCGGGGGGCAGACACACAGTTCGGACTGTCCCTAGCAACTCGTACATTTACGAAATGCATGGATTCTCTCCCCCCTGAGACAGCGGGGAATGCGCATTCTGAACTACCTTGACGACTGGTTCATATTGGCCCAGTCGGAGGTAGAGTCACTAACTTACAGGATCTGGCTCCTCGGCCATCTAGAACGCCTTGGGCTCAGAGTGAACTTTTACAAGAGTATTCTGTCCCCCAGCCAATGTATAACGTTCCTGGGAACAGTTCTCAACTCTGTTCAGATGAGAGCTAGGCCCACGCCGGCCGAGCTCTTTCGATTCAGCAACTGGCTGCTCTCTCACGCCCGTCAGAACGTTTCAAAGGGCTTTGGGCCTCATGACCTCCGCATCATTAGTACACCAACTAGGCTTACTGCGTATGCGTCCCCTTCAGCTATGGCTAAAACCTCAGGTTCCGGCTCATGCGTGGCGCTCTGGCCACCTACGTATCAGGGTAAACCAGGGCTGTATCAGAGCCCTGGCCCCTTGGAAAGACACCAACTGGTACCAGTATAATTTGACATGACATGATATTTTGGGGCATGATTTTCATTATTATTATCGGATACCTTGGAGTGGAAACGTGGTGGCTTTTTTAAACTCTTTTCCCAAAGACAGAATTTTCACTGTTATACAGTAGGGGCCGCTATTACATATCTTCTGAAAGAGTACAGAATCTCCTGATCTAAACGCATGCAAAAAAGGAGAACAGGCGATAAAAACCTTGCTTATGCATGTTGTAGTCTTTGAAAAAAAATGTTTTTTGTTCAAAATGTAGTTTTTTATGAAACTTGCCCACATTGAAGTGTCGATAAAAAATAAAACATGAAGCTATAATTACATTTTTCATAAAATAAAATGTGCTCTGTTCTTTGTTTTTATATGTTGCATGTTCAGTAATGCATGTTCATGTAATGTTCAGATATTCATACAACAAAATATTCTGGGGGCCTTGAAAGTTTTGTGAAAATTATCCAAAATGCTGATGGTGGCTTGTGGCTTAAAAATGTAGTAGCCAAATTGGCTGGTGAGTGAAAAAAGTTAATTTCAAACCCTGATAATCATACTTTGCCTTATATTACCCTGGCTGGCACTAAGGGACAAAAAAGTCACACTGCTACGATAGAGGCAGTGTTTCCCACTGAAATATAAAGCCAGTGAAAAACCTTTTAAGAAAAATTGTAATGTAAAGTTCCACTGAAGGCGAGTCCGAGATGAACCCTAATGCAGTTTTATATTACAAAAACATAAACAGAATACAAAATAAACAGAACTAAACCATAACATCACCATGAACACTATTTGGGACAAATTTCAAAATAAGAGTCCAAAAACAAAAACAAGACAGACGTATGACCTATAACACAATATTTTGATAATCTTGTCTTATCTTTTAGTATTAGTCTTGTGTTAAATGTCATTATTAGTTTTTATCATATCTAGTTATTTGTATTGTATAATCATACCCTAGTGAAAAAAGATATACTTTATTGTATTTGAAATATATTCCCTTTTTCAAAAGTACATTGCAAATATACTAACAAAAATGTTATTAGTATAAAAGTATATTGCATCATGCTTTTACCTATTTTCACAATACAACTTTTAAAACACTTTAAAATAATTGTACTTTTAGTATATTTTCTAAAAGTATATTTTAGAAAAATAAACTTGAAGTCAAAATTCAGTTTTTTTTTTTAAAGTGTATTTATTTGCACTTTATAAAAAATATATTTTAGGTACAGTATATTTTAACTGTGTGCTGGAAATTATCATTGTAACAATGCATTAAAATTATACTTTCAAATTACATTATAGTACACAATAGTATTTTGTACAAAGTATAGGTAAGTTTTATTTGTCTAATAATGTACATTTGTTATTGAAGACAAAGTATGCAATTTGTTGTATTTGGAATAAGCCAAAGGTATTAATGAGCCTATAATGTTTACTCAAATATGTCACACGACAGCCTTGTGGGCAAGTGCACCGACATGCGCTTCAGGAGACCCGAGTTCGAGTCCCGGCTCGTGGACATTTCCTGATTCTGTCCCCTCGCTCTCTATCCCCATCACTTATGATCTATGACACATCTATGTCCTATCCTAATAAAAGGTGAAAACGGCAAAAATATTTTTATTTTTATTTATTTTTTATAAAAATAAAAAATCTATTTAAATTCACTTTATATTGCTTGTATGTTTCAAAGACACTCATAATAATTATGTAATGTACTTGTAACACGAATAAAGTACACTTTAATATCCCTAATCAAGCATGTAATTAGTCCCTACACAGGCATATACCTAAAGTATACTAAGTATACTTGAAGTTGGTCCAATTTAGTACACAAAAGTACACTTAATACACTTAAAATTATGCTTTACTACAATTTAATTACAACTAAAATATACTTTGTACAAAATTAGTTGTTTCAAAATAGCTCACTTCAAGTTAACTAATCATTTACACACTTGAAGTATACTGATAATTAGTCTGGCTGCAAGTATGCTTAGCATTTTTTTTTTTTCACCAGGATATGAATTTGAAAAAAAGCTGAAAATTGTTGGAAAATCCCAACATCCCTGTTTTAAGAACTGTTATGACCTAGTCATTAAAAGAGTAATTTGAATGCATAAAAACCTTGACACAAACAATTATATGAATAAAATTTTATTTTATTTGAGTTTTCTTTTTTTAAAGCACTTTGAGACAATAATAAAAATGTTTATTTTTTGGCCATTCAAAAGAATATTGAGCAAACAACAACAGGATGAGGTTTGGATAATTGATCGCTGGGGTGTTGAAGCTGAGGGCTGGAGCACGAGGTGATATCTTGGACCTATAGTAATGTGAAGAATGAAACTCCAGCAGTGTGTGTTGAATGCAGTGTGTGTGCTCTCTAGCTCCCCCTGTAGGTGCTGTATGAGTATCTGCTCACCAGCAGCGGCACATGAACGCTCTGATCAGCAGCGCTTACAGTGAACACAATCTAAATGAAGAAGAAGAAAGACATTAGCATTCAGACTGTGTAAATACAATCAGTTCACCATTAGTCTTTCCTACAGACCTCAACATATGGGTAAAAGCTGGACTGGCCCAAACTCTCCCAGTACTGGCCCGTCTCGAAGCGGATCTTGTACATTCCTGGAGTGAAGGCGTCGCTGGTTATCAGTCCTGGACAGCGTCCGTCCTCATTCGTGTTTCTGGAATAATCAGTGACACCGTATTTAACATAATGACATATTTATTTTCCAGGGTTTGGATTTTAAACCTCTCAGAGTTTGACCCAAACAACTTTGGACAGTTTCGATGGCAACAGTTTTCAGAACACTGTTACAATAATTTACACATTTCTTTAGACAAAGCGAAGACTTGACACAAGTGATGTCAACAGAGCTGAGTGTTAGCATTATTCAAGTGTAATTTTTAGTAAAACCTAGTTGGCATGCAAGCCTGTACACGACTCTAATAAACATGAAAATTTACTAAATATTGGGTACAATAGTCCATTTTAATGAGACTGAATAATAAATACTGATACTTTTTAATACTTGATAGATTTCAAGTATATTTATTGCCATTTTGGATGATTTTTTTCACTGAGCTTGTTGCTACACATTCTGAAATTGCTTTCTGTGTAGGATACAGGCAATGCTTTATTATTATTATTAATATTATTAATGGTTTATTCTTATAATTTGGCCCAAAGTATTAGACATTTGCAGCAGTTTTGAAATCGGGAGCCACAACAAAGTTGTATTAATTGTATGAATGCTCAATGGCTGTTTTAAAGGTGAAGTATAATTTCATCAAAAAACAGAATTGCTAAAAATAATGACTATTTTCAAACAGGTTTCCCAACCACCCCCTTCTGCCATTGGTTGACCAAACAGATAGCCCCGCCCCAAACTCACATGATTGGTTGAGCCAGTGTTACTGCGTCAGGCCGCTCGAACTAGGGGGGCACTGTTTCATAAAACACTGAAGCTTCCCCGGGCGCTGCCATTGATTAGCGGACCATCACCTGCTGTTAGCATTCCATTGACTCCCATTCATTTTGGCGTCACTTTGACAGCGAATAACTTTACATCTGAGGCGTTTAAAGACTCCATTTGTCCATTATTTATTTCTAAAGAAACACGAAAATGTATAAAAGGCTCCATTACCTTGTATCTTACGTTATGGCCCCATAGAAGCAGTTTTTGTAAAAATAGGCTAACGATTGTGTCATAACCACACGACTCTCTGTCGCACAGTAGAGAGATTACCGTATGGACAGGAGGAGAAGCTCGCAGGCAATCGGGGAGACGTGGAGGCAAAATGACAAAGTAATTAATCAGAATACTTAGCAAAATTTGCTCCTGCTCCTAGCTCATGGACACCTCCTACTCACACTCTCCGTCTCTGCAAGGTTTGGAAGGGAATGATTCAGATTTCTCTTGGCACAGCTACTAGAAGACAGACGGGTTGCTCACGTCACATCTACGTCGTCAAGCTCAGTTTGAGCCTGCGCAGTCGCTCAGCCATCAGGAAGTGAGAGCTTCTAATTGACTTCACTTGTCTCCATTGAATCCAATGGGGTCGCTGTGTCCAGTTTATATACTGTCTATGGCTCGAACACTCACAGACAGCCAGAGACGACATGCGTGGACTCACCCGATGGTCACGAGGCTCCAGACGGTCATGTGGGGGTCCAGGCGGTGTAGACTGAGGGCCATCCGCGCCGCTGGGACCCCGTCCCCGGTGTTCAGCACATGTGTAGTGAGGGGACCTTTCACCGAACCCATCGCTCTCAACCCTACAACACAGGAGATCACCCCGTCACATGCATTTATTATAAGACCGTTTAAAACTGAGACCATGTACAGGCAACTTCCACATATTTACCTGGAGATGTTAAACATGAAGCACATTTAAAATGACTGGACTCACTGCTTTCTACATCAGCCCTCTCTAACAGAATTACTGAAGATATTAAGATCTTACCTGTTATGAAGTCAGTGTCATCTGGCTGTGTGTCTCCGTTTATATGAGGATGATCTGGACAATGTTTGATTAGTTTCAATGAGTTAATCAACAAAACAAACCAGCGCAAGCACACATGCAGGGTTAATATTTAAGCAAACCGGTCTTAAAAAGTTCCAGTATCACAAACCTTTAGAATATAAAGTACTTCAAAACAAAGACAAGATATCTGAATCTACAGTCCTACCCTGAAGTCATTTACATACACAAGAAAGATGGAAGAAGCGAGCTGAAATCCTGTTAGAGGGCAGATGGACTTTGACCTCCAGTAACTTGTTTGATTTGGTTCTTTAGATGAGTGGAAAAACATGAAGGTTAACGCTAGTCACAGTGACAAAACAGCTGGAATTTAGATCAGTGGTTTCAGTCTTCAGAGAGCCAGAGCTACATTTTATCCCATTAATAGAATAGAATAGAATAGAATTCAACTTTATTGTCATTGCACATCACAAGTACAAGCAACGAAATGCAGTTTGCATCCATCCAGAAGTGCTTTAGCAAGAATATAGATATATTACAAAATATAGATATATTTTAGATATGTTACAATGTACACGGTATGAAGGAATGTTATGAGTGCTATAACTATAAGTATATACAGGCTATAACTGTAGTAAGTGTACAAGCTATGTACAGGCTATGAACAGGTTATACGTATGGATATAAATAAAAGACTATAACAGACTATAAATATACAATATGCAAGTATTAATAACAGCTGTAGAACTATAATTATTGTATTGTATTGTACAGCATGGTTGTCTATACAGTATTTACAGTAAGATATATATGAATAATTTATACAGTAGTAATATTAAAGTGCATGTGGCTGTAAGTGGTGGTCCAGCCACTGTGTATGAGTGTGTATGAGGATACTGGGGTTTTTTGTCCATTGTGTGTATGTTCAGTTATGGGTTGTTGTCAGTGGTTGTGAGAGTGCGTGTATGTTCAGTCTATGAGTTTTAATGTGGGTGAGATGTCAGGAGGCAGAATTCCGGAGTCTGACAGCTGTAGGATAGAAGCTGTTCCGGTACCTGGTGGTCTTAGTCCGGAGGCTCCTGTAACGCCTCCCAGAGGGCAGGAGGGTGAAGAGTCTGTGTGCTGGGTGACTGGGGTCTTTGATGATTTTCCCGGCCCTTCTCAGACACCGCTTCCTGTAGATGTCCTCTATGGAAGGAAGTGGTGCTCCAGCGATGCGCTGGGCGGCTTTCACCACCCTCTGCAACGCCTTCCGGTCCGAGGCAGAGCAGCTCCCGTACCAGACTGTTATACAGTTGGTCAGGATGCTCTCGATGGTGCAGCGGTGGAAGTTCACCAGGATGTCTGAGGACAGGTTGTTCTTCCTCAGAGTCCTCAAGAAGAAGAGGCGCTGGTGAGCCTTCTTGACCAGCTTGGAGCAGCTGGTCGTCCAGGTGAGATCCTCTGAGATGTGGACTCCCAGGAACTTGAAGCTGTTCACACGCTCCACAGCCGTCCCCTTGATGTGGATGGGTGGATGTGGGTCAGCATTCCTCCTGAAGTCCACGATGAGCTCTTTGGTCTTCTCGGTGTTGAGCAGCAGGTTGTTGGTGTCGCACCACTCAGCCAGACGATCCACCTCCTCCCTGTAGGCGGCCTCATTGCTGTCTTTAATGAGGCCGATCACCGTGGTGTCATCTGCAAACTTAATGATGGTGTTGGAACCATCGACAGGTCTGCAGTCATGGGTGAGGAGGGAGTAGAGGAAGGGACTCATCACACAGCCTTGTGGTACACCGGTGTTCATTGTGATGATGGATGAACAGTGGTTATCCAGCCGGACATGTTGGGGCCGGCAGGTCAGGAAGTCCAGTAACCAGTTGCACATGAGGGAACTGATGCCTAGGTCTGTGAGTTTCCTGATGAGTTGTGAGGGGATGATTGTGTTGAACGCTGAACTGAAGTCTATAAACAGCATTCTGGCGTAGGTGTTTTTATTGTCCAGGTGTGAGAGGACAGTGTGCAGCGCTATGGAGACTGCATCCTCTGTGCTCCTGTTCTGACGGAATGCAAATTGGTGGGGGTCCAGGGTGGGGGGGAGACAGGATTTGAGGTGTGCTAGGACCAGCCGCTCTAAGCACTTTGTGATGATTGGGGTGAGGGCTACCGGGCGGTAGTCGTTGAGGCTTGATGGGTTGGAGTTTTTGGGTATCGGAACGATGGAGGTGGATTTGAAGCAGGCCGGTACCACAGCATGGGCCAAGGACAGATTGAATATGTCCGTCTGCACTCCTGCCAGCTCCACTGAACACGCTCTGAGAACACGGCCAGGGATGCCATCAGGACCTGCACCCTTGTGGACATTAATCCTGCTCAGCACCGCTCCTACATCAGTGGGGGAGAGAGTCAGTGGTTGGTGGTCTGGAGTCACCTCTGCCTTAGTTGCAGTTGTTGTGTTCCCCCGCTCAAAACGAGCATAGAAGTTGTTGAGCTCGTTGAGGAAGGGGACATCAGAGGATGCGGGGGAGGGTTTGATGGTCCTGTAGTCTGTGATGATCTGGAGACCTTGCCACATACGTCGGGGGTTGGAGTTGGAGAAGTGTTCTTCTACCTTCCCTTTGTAGTGGTGTTTAGCATTTTTGATGCCCCTCTTCAGTTTGGCCCTGGCTGCACTGTAAGCCTGTGCATCCCCTGACCTGAAGGCGGTATTGCGGGCCTTCAGGAGGAGACGAACATCTCGGTTCATCCAAGGCTTCTGGTTGGGGTACATGGTGATCTGTTTCTGGGTGGTGACACTATGTGTAGTCAAGGAGATGTGGTCCAGTACAGATGTGGCGTACTGGTCCAAGTCTGTGTGGATGAACATGTTCCAGTCTGTGTTTTTGAACCGGTCCTGGAGCACAGCATCTGTCCCCTCTGGCCACACTTTTACTGTCCTCACAGTGGGTTTCACACGTTGGATGAGTGGTGAGTACCGAGGTGTGAGGAACAGGGAGAGATGGTCTGATTGTCCAATGTGGGGGAGGGGTGTTGCTTTGTAGGCTCCAGACATGTTGGAATAAACATGGTCCAAAGTTTTGTCTCCTCTGGTGTGACAGGAGACATGTTGGTGGAATCTGGGAAGGACTGTCTTTAAATTGGAGTGGTTGAAGTCACCAGCAACAATAAAAGCAGCCTCAGGGTGTTTAGTTTGGTGTTTGCTAATGGCTGTGTAAAGTTCTTTCATAGCCAACTTAGCATTAGCATCCGGGGGGTATACACTGCAGTGAGTATGATGGAAGTGAGCTCTCTGGGGAGATAATAAGGTCTGCATTTGACCATTAAAAACTCCACATTGGGTGAGCAGTGACTCTCGGTAGTGGCAGAGTTTATGCACCAAGCATTGTTGATATAAATGCACAAACCTCCACCTCTGGTCTTGCCGGAGTCGTCTGCTATCCTGTCGGCTCGGTGTGTGTGGCGTCCTGTTAACTCAATAGCATTGTCCGGGCAGCTGTTGTTTAGCCATGTTTCGGTGAAAATCATGACATTTGAGTCCATAATCCGTCTGTTGTTAGTGATGGAGAGCCGTATTTCGTCCATTTTGTTTGCCAGAGAACGGACATTGGCGAGGAAAATGCTGGGTAAAGGGAGCCGGTGTGGTGTTAGCTTTAGCTTAGCTCGTAGCCCTCCGCGCCTACCCCGCCTTTGTTTACGTTCTCGGCGCCGTCTGCGTGCACTTCCGCCCGGCCGGGAAGAGTGAGCAGCCTCCGATGTTCTGGAGATCTCTGGGATGAGGCGGAGATCGGCGATAAAACTATTGGAGTTTTGAGTCCAAATGTTCATAAGCTCCTGTCTGTTGTAGATCAGCAACGAACAGCAATTCGGGATGAATAATCCAGTCAAAAGTAGATAAAAAAACGCTAAAAAGCTAATTCTAGAGAGACGCTGAGCCTCGCGTTGTTCACGCGCCGCCATCTTGGATCTAATTAACTAACATTAACTAACATTATTACACTATATTGTGCTCAACAGATCATTAGTTATAAAGTTAACAAGTAGTTAAAATGTCATGAAGATTGAACTTCTATTCTCTCCTAGACTGCCTTCGGGTTCAAAACCATGATTGTACAGATAATGGCTTTTGAAACGTATTAAAACTCTGTCATCATATTCAGGCAGCATACAGTAATGTACATGAATGTATTTTTATTTCTGTTGGTGAATACATTCAGAATTGTGTGATACAAACAAATAGCATTTGCATTATATTTTACATAATCACAGATATATATTCCGAAAGATACACAAGCATGCAGCGGGAAACCGCTTTACCATGTTATGCCTTATTTCAATGAACAGTTTTGATAAGTGCTACATTTTTACATGAAAAAAAATGACATATGCTGATCATAAATCTAGTCATAAAACTAAATTGGCCAGACTGATTGATGAGCAGATAGTAAATGACATTCGGGTTCAAATAAGTGTTTTAAATACATCTCATTTTAAATCTTAAGTCTCACGTACGTTTAATAAATAAGTAATTGAATTAATTTTTATATATCAGGGTCATGTATGGGGTTATCAGCTGATAAAGATTTATTTAGATATCGTTATTGGCATCAGCCGTTTAATAACCCATATCAGTAACCCATAACTATTGCGTACATATCGTAAAATTATGTATGTAGGATATTTGCAATAACATGGTGTGTCTGTGTTTCCATCTCCTTCAATATTATCGTATCTGTACTTTACTGATCGAAATCATGGAAAAACACCATTTGGTTAAAATAAGTCTGACAACAAAATACAGTAGTTGAGTTTGTTTCAGTCTGTTTAGACAGCTGTTCCTGAACTGGATTCAAACCAGATTCAAACACTTCAAGCTGAAATCAGTGATCCTGAATGAGTGTTTCAGCATCAGTCCATCACTGAACCACTGAACTCATGAAGATACGAGCTGATGTCACTCAGCTCTGCGCTCATGATTAGTTTACAAGATGACAGCTTCAGCGGATCAGTGGGAATTATCCAAACATCTTTCCTCGGTTTTAATGGTCCTTTTCTTTACACCATCACTGATTAATCCTGTGGCTTTTCCCAAGGAACTTGGCGTGTCTGTGAGAAAGAGCAACAGCGCACTTAGAAAAAAAGTTTCATATTTTATTTAAAACAAATAGTTACAGGTTTTAACTTACCTGAAGTCTTTACATGTAGAACAAATCTGGTTCATAGTCATTAACCTAGCAAACACACGCATGGATACATGTTACACAAAAACTCTTAAATTGCTATAGTATTATATCATTTTTGTATATCCTGAAATATTGTAGGAAGATGTTTTAGTCCAAAAAATAAGTTTGCTCAATCACAATAACAGAAATTTACCAAGGTAACCATAGTTTACATTAAAACGCCATTATTACTACAGATATTGTTACTAGGCGAGTCTCAGGAAACCTGGGCACGTTCTTGACAGGTTTTGACTCAACTACTGTAAAATCATAATAAATTAATACAAAATCTCCTTCAGTAATTATAAGAAGCTTCACAATCTTACAAATTTAACTACTTTAACAGCAGCCACAATATCTGTAATGAAATATTGACTGTACATTTATAAAACATCTTGGGTTACAAATGTAACCTAGGGTCCCTGAGAAGGGGACAGGACTCCTCAGCGTGACCGGTGTCTGAAGCACGTGTTCAAACACGACAATTGTATTGGCCGGCAATAGCCTATGTCGTCACTACATGTGCGACCGCGAGTATAAGAGAGCGCCTGAGGAACACATCATCCTCTTGTTGTCTAAAGGAGATGTGGCAGGCACCCCGAAAGCATTAGTATTTATTACTTTATTAGTATTAGTGACATGTTCATACATGTTCAAATCCAGCTAAACATTTCATTCTATTTCAGATAATTTACTTTCTGAAGGAAACTCTCAAAAGGCTACATTAATAAGTTACAGTAATAACTTTGACTGTATCATTAAACATACTTTATACTATGGTATACCGTTGTATCAAGTTCAAAGTAACTTTCAGCCTACTAGCTAATTTTAGCCAAACTCAGTAAATTTCAGTTGACAATGTGGGCATTATTTCTTTCATTCATTCATGTCAAACAAGTAAAACTCAAGCATGTTAATCTAATAATACAAAATGTACTTACCCAACAGTAGATTTTTAATAATATCGATACAACTCCCTCCTCAATTCCTCCTCTCCTCGTGGTTGTTCAGTGTTCCAGAGTCTATGGGGAGAACGGGTTAACATCTCGCGAGATAATCTATCCTATCGCGGGAATTTGTAATATCGCGAGATCTTTTGTTACTACATCTTGGCAGCACAGTTTTGGCAATTACATCCAACTCAGACATAAAGGGTGACCGGATATATTTCTGTTTTACATATGCATACATTCCATAAAAAAATAACAACGAATACATCAGGTACAACAGGTTGAAATAATGACTAAAATGCAGTGGCTTTGCAATCACTTAACCACACTGGGCACTTTGTGATTATAATTTATTTAAACAAGATAAAGTAAATATATTTACTTTGTATACAAATCGTGTATTTCATAAAGATAATTCCTGGGGGGGGGGGTTCTGTCTTGCTTGACTAGACGTGTAAAAGACGTCAGTGGACGTCTATTCACAGCCTCGACTAGACGTGTAAAGGACGACCTCTTAAAAACTACTTGGGCAATTAAATTAATTATTGCAGTATTAACCATGCAAGGATTAAGCACAGCTTTTGCATATTTCACAAGGATTTCATAGAGGGTCATGATGGACTATAAATGAACATGTAAAAGACGTCGCCAGGTGACGTCCTCTCACCTGATACACTATATATTGAACTACACGTAACTAAAAGTCAAAATAACAATTATACATGCAACCCCAGAGAACTGTAGACATGTACAAATGTATCTGAATGCATTTTTAGGAAATGTTCTGTGTTACATATTTTTACCGATTTATGCCGTCCTACCGCGACTATTTTTGGCCAGGGACACGACGTTGCCGTCGGACCAATGTTTGCTGGGAAGTGTTACTCGAGTGGCTAGGATTGTTTTACATGTGAAAGGTCATCCAAGGTCACCGCTCTGACACGGGCTCTTCTGTGCACAGGTCGAGAGTTTAGAGGTGGTGAACAAACCCGCGGTCGACGCCTCTGAAGCTGTGAGTTATGATGTTCCCAGTACAGTTGTGTGTTAGTGTTTGCCTGCAGCGCTACGTGTGGTTCAACATCGGCAGTGTGGACACGTTCGAGAGGAACCTGGAAGCTGCGCACTATGAGCTGGGTCTGGAGCCGTCACAAAGAGCAGCGGTTATATACACATCTGAGAGCGACGGGTCAGTATGTGTGTGTGTGTGTGTCAGTCTGGAGCCATCACACAGAGCAGCGGTTATATACACATCTGAGAGCGACGGGTCAGTGTGTGTGTGTGTGTGTGTGTCAGTCTGGAGCCGTCACACAGAGCAGCGGTTATATACACATCTGAGAGCGATGGGTCAGTGTGTGTGTGTGTGTGTGTGTGTCAGTCTGGAGCCATCACACAGAGCAGCGGTTACATCTGAGAACGACAGGTCAGTGTGTGTGTGTTTGTAATGTATAATGCATTTGTAGCTGCACAGCTAGCACAGTGAGTGTCTGGCTCTCTCATTAGCTGTGCTGCGGCAACTGCACATCCAATGGCGTGGGCATTTCTGACGCAATGGGCTAGCAGCACGTCATCACGCATCACAGAGCCTATATCAGGGCCCGAAACTGCCATTATAGCATATTATATCGACAGAAGCAACATACTACCATGTTACTATAGTGCGGCCGGCTACACAATACTCGTTCCCTAACTCTCAGGGAACTGTGGTTACGATAGTAATAGAGTAGTCAAGTCAAGTCAAGTCATCTTAATTTATATAGCGCTTTTAACAATGTAGATTGTTTCAAAGCAGCTTTACAGAGATAAACGTATAATTTAAGGTAACAGAGATTGTTTTGGCTTTATAGCGGTTCTTTAATAAAGTTATTTTCCAGCTAAAGTTAGTTTTGATTGATTCACTTCCGTCGCAACGATCATTTGTTATTAAATTAGGGGCCGCCAAGACGACATCGTTCTCTCTACACAGACTTTAAACGCGAACCTGTGATAAATGCTGATGCCGTTCACATGAGCATTAAGAATTGGTTCTATAGTTATGTGCGTTTGAATATATGTGTGCAGGTTTGTTCCCTTTCGAGAACGTCACTCGAGAACGGACGCTATATAACAGGCCGCACTAGTAACTGGTTGCCTACTGCAGCTCAAGACTTGAGACCTGCATCCAAAAGCTCCTGGAGGAATAAGAGTACCACTGATACCTCACATGACTCTGGTATGAAGTGCTTGTCTGAGCACCAGCTCGAAAACACTGATCACTTCAGGGCATAGAGGTAGACGGGGCGATAGACTCAGTTATTTGGTTTCAGGACCTTCTCAGGGTGGTCCCTGGGGTACCCGTTGAGGGGCCACACATGGAGGGCCCATAAATCAGGTCGGTGGTGCCATATCGTCCCGTTCGCCTGCCTGAGGAGATCTTTCCTCAACAGAATAGGCCAGGGGACCTGGTCCGTCATCTGAACCAGCTCTGGGAACCAGGGTCTGGACTTCCAGAGGGGGTCTACCAGAAGGACCGGGCACTCGCTCTCCCTGACCCGTTCGTTGACTTGAGGGATCATTGAGATGGGGGGAAACGCATAAAGGGGGCGGCTGGGCCAGGGATTCTTCGAAAAGAACACTGTGCAATGAGTTGTCTTTGGAGGCGAAAAGGTCGACCTCGGCCTCACCAAACACACTCCAAATCAGACCCACCGTCTGAGGGTTCAGGGACCACTCGCCTGGGGAAGTGTTGCCCCGTGATAGCATTGGGTTAGGTTTCCGTCAAACAGGACGGGTGATGGCGCTTGAGCAGGAGAAAGCGAGGCACGCGGGGACATGGCCGGCGTGGGCCGCTAATCTCCATGCTCTCAGGCTGCTGTTGGCTGCGACGCTTGTTTTTCCTTTGCGTGAGTAGAGCGGGGAAAGGAAGCTCGGGTGGAGCAGGGTCGCCATCTTGAGTGAGAGCTAGCCGCGACTGCAACACGGACACAGGCATGCTCTCGCAGACCGAGCAGCCGCCAGAGGAAAATGCAGCTTGTGCATGGGAAGGCCCTAGGCACGCAATGCACCTCATGTGTCTGTCCGCCTCGTGCAGACGGGATCCACACGTGGCACAGGAAAAATGAGGCATTAAACATCGCTCGTGCTTCAAACAACAATTGCAATGAAATGGATATGCGTGGTTTTCCGGATAGCAAACAGCTGAACGGCGACAGAGGAAGACGACTTCTGATACAAAGGCGAATCCGCTGTAAACTGCTCGATCTAGCTTTGAAGGCTTTTTTTTTACATTAAAAGTGTCCTTACTGTCATTTTTAATTAGTTGAATGCTTCCTTGCTGAATAAAAGTATTGATTTCTTCAAACAACAACAAACAACTCTGACCCAAAACTTTTGAATAGCAGTATATAGTATACATTTATAAATGTATAAAATAAAAATTTGCCTTTTCTTTATTTTCTTAGTTATAATAATAAAACAAAAACTAACCAACACATTCTCACCTGTAATATATACCATTTCTTCTGCAGTCTTACCTTTTACATCTGTTGGCTACACAGTTGTGGCGTTTTGGAAATGTCATTCGCTACTGTGAATAATGAGCCGTTGACCATTCCAAGATGGTTCAGCAGAAATAATCAACATTAAACTTAGCTAATATAATTATATTAATGGTAATATTAATATTCCTCTTCCTGCAGGTCTTTTCTGATGAGCTTCATTCCCACGCTGCTGCTGATTGGCGTCCTGCTGTTCACTCTGCGGCGTGGGCCAATGGGAGGAGGGATGGGCGGGGAAGGGGCGGGCCCTTCAGCATGAGCTAGTCCACCGCCAAGATGATGAAGGACAGCATAGACATCCAGTTCAAGGACGTGGCCGGGTGTGAAGAGGCCAAGCTGGAGATCATGGAGTTCGTCAACTTCCTCAAGAACCCTCAGCAGTATCAGGACCTGGGGGCCAAGATCCCCAAGGTATGATGCTCCTCTGATCAATGATCCTCCTCTGATCAATGATCCTCCTCTGATCAATGATGAACCTCTGATCAATGATCCTCCTCTGATCAATGATCCTGCTCTGATTATTGATCCTCCTCTTATCAATGATCTTGCTCTGATTATTGATCCTCCTGTGTGAT
Source organism: Leuciscus leuciscus (assembly GCF_965113295.1). Lineage (NCBI taxonomy): Eukaryota > Metazoa > Chordata > Actinopteri > Cypriniformes > Leuciscidae > Leuciscus > Leuciscus leuciscus. The sequence goes on along the minus strand of NC_138724.1, from coordinate 6,454,058 downwards.
TATTGATCCTCCTGTGTGTTTGTTCAGGGTGCTGTGCTGTCCGGTCCTCCAGGAACAGGTAAAACGCTGCTGGCTAAAGCCACCGCCGGAGAAGCTAACGTTCCCTTCATTCCGGTCAACGGCTCAGAGTTTCTCGAGATGTTCGTCGGCGTCGGTCCAGCCAGGGTAAGTCTGAACTATCGGTTTCAAATAGAGATGCACCGATGTATCGGCTGATTAAAGCTATTATTTGCCTATTATTCAGCTATTATTTTACTATTATTCACTCTTTTGTGTTGAATTTAGTTAATACAACAATAACGCATTAACACTAACAGTTAAACAATAGAGACATTAATGAAGGCTTTATTTGACCCTCTGAATCACTCATAGTTCAAGCCAGGGTTGCCAGTTCCACGGTGCCTCTCATCCAATAATTCTGAACATTTGCTCAAGAAATTCAAACAATAAATGGTGCTTTGAAGCTCTTAACTGTGACGTGACCAATCGCTGTAGCGCCTCAGTTCAAGAGTCTTTTCTTCCACTTTAAATACAAATTATATCTAGAAACACATGCATGAATATCAGAAGGTATATTGAAATTTGTATCATGTAATCACTTAATCTGTGTCTCAACCGCGGAAAGACGTGAATTTCATTCTTAACCAACGTACAGTTGCCAAATTGAATAAAACTCGAGCGTTTGAGCAACCGAACACACATATAAAACCCATATTGCTGCGTGACGTGTCAGTCAACGCTCGATTTGGCCAGGTGGTGTTTATAGCAGAGGGGGTGGAGCTTCAGATTCTAGAGAGCATTTGATTGGACAGAAAATGTGATGAGAAGCTGAAGTCCGCGGTGATGTCATAAAAATCCATGATCCATTTTAGCGGAAGTGAGAGACTGTAAGTTTTGAATGCTTATATCTCCTAAATGTGAATTTTGTCATTGTTTTGGACACACCAGCTTATTTATAACCTTAAGGCTAACATATTCATTGTAAGAGCTAAAAAACTTACATTTTGATTTCAGGGGGACTTTAACAGGTCTGTCTAATAAATCATAAGAGCTGTTAAACAAAGACAGTAAACAGTACATGAAAAAGTATTATAGAGTTAGCTATAACCATCAGCGTTTATGCCGTCTGCATTCAGCAAACGCATTTATGTAATTTAAACAAGTCTTTCAATATCTAATAGATGAAACTCTCAGACTTTAGTGAATCAAGCTGTTGGATCCTCTGAAATGTGCATTTGGAGCATGCATAAAAACACATGTACTCTGTCATTAAACTCGCATGAACAACTAAGTAAAAAATCCTGCATTTCAGACTATATTTAGACATTGTCATGTTCATGTCATATTTACTGTGTGCTTTAATAGTGTTACCTGGACTTACCTGAGAAAATGTTATTTCTATTGCGCACAGACTTATCAGATAGTGTTGTAAAAAAGTTTATAATAGTATTACAGAATCAAGAGTTGCTATTTGTAATAAATGAAATATTGTCAAATAAATCTAAAATTAATTGCAGCATGTTATTTACTTTTTTCTTTAGGGAAATTCAATCTGAAATCTGCTCTCTAAGCTTGTGGCATACTTTTTTTTTATTGGTCGACCATTTAAAACTCTTGTGCAGTGGGCCTAGAACTAGTGTGAAAATTGTCCAATACCGATAATTCTTTATATTTGAAAGCCAATCATTTTTAAGTGCCTGATTACAAAAGCAAAAGTTTCAACATTTAAAAGCCATGACCCAAGCACACAATTATAAGGTTCTCATTATAATTTTATGTAGCTTATATGACAGACATATAATTATATATATTATATATAAATATTTATTCAGTTGCACATTTATCAGCTTTAATATATCAGCCAAATTTTCTTATCGGACCGATAACGATAACATTAAAAATTTACATATATCGACCGATACTGGTATGTTGGCATCCCTGCTTGGAACGAATATGTCCGACTGAAGAGCGTCTGAGGTTTGTGTTCTGTCGATCCTTCAGGGCCTCCTGATATTAAGGGTCGGGCATCCATATTCAGAGTTCACCTGCGGCCGCTCAAACTGGACCCCAGTCTGGACCGGGACGCCATCGCGAGGAAGATGGCCGCCGCCACGCCTGGCTTCACCGGTGAGCGAGCGACGACTTGCATGCTAATTTTCCTTTTGAAAAGAGTGAATGTGCAAGACAAAGCAGGAAAATTATATGTTGTATGATAATTACATATTAGAAATTCATGTTTGGGAGTAGGCTGATGTAGTTGATATGATAATTAAGTAATCGTAAGTGTTGCCAAAATATTACTCTGTTATTGCTATATAAAGACAGAATATTTTCTCTCCTCCAGGTGCTGATATTGCAAATGTCTGTAATGAAGCAGCTCTCATTGCTGCCAGACATCTGAATGAATTCATCGGTGTTAAGCATTTTGAGCAGGCCATCGACAGAGTCATCGGAGGTGAGCTCAGAAATGCAGAATATCTTACAAAGATCCTACTAACACAAAGACTGATGCTTGTGATCTACATGTTCAGATCTGTAACCAAAATAACAGCACTGGATGTAACAAAAAATCAGGAGTAATTGAGTTTATTGGTGAGGCCTGCCTTGTCTCTCTCTCTCTCTAGTTGTATAATGTCTTAGAAATATTAGTGACGTCAGCAGTGACCTGTGGTGTACCTCATGGTTCAGTCCTGGGTCCCATGCGTTTTCTAATCTACATGCTAGATAAAATGAAAACTGCGTCTGCAGCTGCCATGCTATCTTTTGGCTGGTTGTTGTAGCTGTTAGGTTGACTCGTAGCACTTCAACACGTGTGTTTCTTTTTTTTCGCTTGGCAAGCCGAGCTGACGTGACATGGGGGCGTGGCAGCATCGACGATTCCATTTTTTGATTCGATAATTGAGATTGAGCATTCATTTCGATCGATTTCAATTTAAAATTGAAATCGTGACACCCTTACTGAAAACAGTTACAACCTTGATGAGTTCCGAACAGCAGCCTACTGTGTCTATGGTCATGCCCCTACAACACACCATCCTGACATCTTTGAAACACAGTGACACAGATTCAACAATTGTAAAGGATGTTAAATCTGCTATAGAGAGGTATTCAGACCCAAGACTTCAACAGTTCCTGAATGAGAGCGCTGCCTTGGATCCTAGGTTTAAAACTTTACCCCACCTGGATGACATATCTCGGAATGCGATCTTCAATTGTCTGGAGGAGAAAATCTTGCAAGAGCACTCCACACAGGTATGTGATGCTAATAGGCTAATGTGATGAAATAATCATGTTATTCTGTAAAGTTAAAGTAGTTTTTTTTGTATTTACATAATTTCACATTCATAATATTTCATGAATAGGACTAATCACAAATCCTTTCTGTTTGTTGTTGTCACACTTAAATATAATTTCTGCCTGTTTATTACCTTAAACAACAGTGTTTTGTGTGTGACTATTTCAGTCTCATGCCTCGGCTCAGGAGAAGAGTCCAGCCAAAACCCTGCAGAGGATACAGACACTGTAGCAACCAGCGGAGGCAGCCCCCCAACAAAGAGAACAGCACTCAGTGAACTGTTTGGTGATTTTTTTTCAGCACAGCCTCCACTGCATCATCATCAGAAACCAAACCATGGCCTGATGTTGTGAAAGACGAGATTCAGCTATACAAAATGGTTAAAGTAATTTCTGTGGATTCAAATCCACTGAAATGGTGGAAAGATAATGAGCACCAGTACCCAAATTTGTCCAAGACAGCCAAACGTTATCTTGCTGTACAAGCAACAAGTGTGGCAAGTGAAAGAGTGTTCTCAAGAGCGGGGGGCATTGTGACATCTCAAAGAGCAGCCCTCTCCACAGAGAATGTGGACATTCTCATTTTCTTAAAGAAGAACATGAAACTATAAAAAAAATATCTGCCCATAGAAATGTAAATAGTTCATATTTTTGACAGTATTTTTGCAATATTTTTTAGCAGTTCTCTTTTCATATTCCTCTTTAACAAGAACTTGAAACTGCTAAATTATTATTTATTTTTTTGGTGAACTTGAATGTCATCATCTGTGAAGAAGACTGCAGTTACAAAAGAGAAATTATTGTTATTGTTACATTATGTTGTTAATAAACGGTTTAAATTTGACAACGTAGTGTGTGGTACATTGCGAACAAAGGTCAGATATTATTATATTGCATAAAAGTCTAAAAATGGCATAGCTTGTGCTTTCAAATTAATTAATTTTTTAAATCAATAATCGAATCGAACCGTGACTTTAGAATCGAAAATGTAATCGAATCGAGGATTTGGAGAATCATGACACCCTTAGTTTTCAGGGGCTTCAGTACCTGACATACATCTTCCAGAACAGTCACATCTTGATCAGAGAGGGTGATAAGGTCTTTAGCATTTGTTTTACGTCTTTTTCTGCAAGTGCAGAATAGATAGCAGCTTGTTGCTCTAAATAGCGTGTGATCATGTCATAGCTGGAGTTCCACCTTGTAATGACATCTTGAACCAGCTTGTGAGGAGGAAGCTGAAGCATGTCTTGTTTTGACTTTAAGACGGCTGCTGCAGTGGTGCTTCTGTGGAAAAAAGTGACCACTCTCCTGACTCTGCCCAAAAGACGGGAAATCTGGTTTACTCCCAACCCCTTCTGGGAGGCCAGATTCACAGTGTGGGCAAAACATCCAATGTGTGGAGACAATCCAGCTGCATGTGAGGCATTAACAATGTTCTTTGCATTATCAGTTGTCACAGGAATTGTTGCATTTTGTCTGTTCAACTTCCATTCCAGTACCACTTCTCTCAGCACTTCTGCTAAATGTTCACTTGTGTGAGCTTCATATATGGGGCGAGTTTGAAGGACTGGATTTTGAATTTCCCAGTCATCATTAATGTAATGCGCTGTGACAGTCATGAAGCTCTGTGTTGCTCTGGAGGTCCAGCAATCTGTAGTCAAGGCCACTAAATGTGCACTGCTCAGACCTTCAATAACTTTCTCCTTTACATTATTGTACATGGAGGGTATCACCGTAGCTGTGAGATGTGTTCTACTTGGGATTTCGTAGCGCGGTTCTAGCACGCTAATTAAATGCCTAAAACCGGAGTTTTCCACCACTGAATAAGGTCGCATATCCGCGACTATAAATACTCCTAGCGCATTTGTAATTGCCTTTGCACGTGTTGAGTTACTTGGAAGTTTTATTCCAAATAAAGACGGGAGAGTAGTTTGTGTTACAGTTGTCAGTTTAACAGATAAATCTATGTTTTCGTGGTGCCTGCGGAGATGCCCTATGTATATGTACATAGCAGAGCTTGCAAACTGGGTTTTTTTGTCGACAACACGAACGTTGTCAACATAACTCACTGGAAATCCAAAATACTTCCACACCGGCGACTTCAGTGAAAGAGGAGGGGGTTCAAGTTCGTGACACCCTTAGTTCTCTTACGAGAGGTTCTCTCGTATTGCGTAAGTTGCTTACGCTACGGGTAAAGTTGTCTTTTCTCGAGATCTGAAGCCAAAAATTATCCTTAATTTGTATTTATTGTCAACGCAGTTCGGCAGACAGCAGACCATGGCAGGCTGTTAGAGCGTGCTCATTGGCTGTCCTGCGGCAACTGCAGCAGCCTACCAGTGAGCCCTGCGTGACGTCACGCCCAATGAGCCTGGCCCGCCAGAATGGGTGTGGCTAGCGTGTATATAAGGGGGGCTCACAGGCTGGAATTCTGATTTTCATGTCTTCAGCGAAGCTCTTCGCATCGCTGGATCTTGAGAGCCGCCGCCGTTGAATCAAGCGACCAGCAAGCCTAGGAAGCGTCTGAGGAAGCCGGCCGTCTTCGCCGCCTTCAGCCCTCCGTGCCTGCTACGCCATCCGGCAACATATCCTTTTTCTCTGCTGTGTGTGTTCGCCCCGCGACACACACTTTCTCTCCTAAAAGAGCGCGAGGCGTTTTTATCAAAATGCCTCGCATTTCCTGCGGTTCGTGCAAAGCCACGCTCAGTCATGGAGACCGCCACGTCATCTGCGCTCTCTGCCTGGGCCGCGAGCACGCCGCCACCGCACTCTCTTCGGGCGGCTGCCCTGAGTGCGAGGAGCTTTCAATGTCGACCCTGCGGGCTCGACTTGAAGCTTTTAACGACGAAGCTGTCACTCCGCCTGTCCCTGCGGGGCCGCGCAGAAAGAAGCGCCGCTCCCAGAGACCACCGGAGTCGCCCGCGGCAATGAGAAGCTCGCCGGATCCGTTCCCTCGAGCTTCTCTTTCTCCCTCTCCGCCCCCCCTCTCGGCCGCGCAGCCGCCGGCACTCGCCCGCGCCGCCGCCGCTTCAGGGGATGAGGCGGATGAACTGGACGAGGACGCCGCCGCTGACAGCTGTTCTATCCTGGCCTCTGACAGCGAGGAATGGTCCACCGCCTCCTCGTCAGTCCAGGAATCCGGCCGTACTCGAGCCGGCGAGGATGCGGAGCTTCTGCGCCTTCTCACCAGGGCCGTTGACCAGCTTGGCCTCAAGTGGTCGCCGCCTGAGGAACCAGCGCCGAACAGGCTCGACGGCTGCTTTCTCCACCGCCGCCGCCGAGCACCCGCTTCAAGGACTGCACCTTTCCTTCCAGAGCTTCACACGGAACTCTCTAAATCGTGGAACGCTCCATTCTCCGCGAGAGTTTCCTCCCATTCCTCCGCGGCGCTCTCACAGGTTGACGGCGCCGCCGAGAAGGGGTACAATGCCATTCCACCCGTGGAAGAGGCGGTCGCAGCGCACCTTTGCCCGCCCTCTGGATGGCGTTCAAAGGCTGCCCTCCCGTCTAAAGCCTGCAGGACCACTTCTGCCCTTGTCGGCCGCGCTTTCACTGCCGCCGGACAAGCCGCATCAGCCCTGCATTCCATGGCGATATTACAGATCCTCCAAGCCGATCTCCTCCGTGTTTTGGACGAGAAAGGCTCGGACCCTGTCTCCATAACGGATCTACGCAGCGCGACGGACCTTTCCCTTCGCGCCACGAAATCCGCTGCCCAGGCTCTTGGAAGGTGCATGTCTTCGCTGACCGTCACAGAGAGGCACCTCTGGTTGACGCTCGCCGACATGAGGGATGCTGAGCGCAACGTGTTTCTCAACGCCCCGCTCTCCCCCACCGGCCTCTTCGGCCCAGCGGTTAACGGGATCGTTGACCGCTTCTCGGAGGTACAAAAGACCACGCAGGCTATGAACCTCTTCCTGCCTCGACGCTCGAGCTCAGCCGCACGCCGTCCACGTGACCAGCCTGCACAAAGCTCCACACAGCGTCCAGCTCGACCTCCGTCTTCGCAGCGACGACAGGGCGGCCGCCCTGGATCGCGCTCGACCAGCCGCAACAGGCCGCCTCCCTCTCGGGGACCTCGGCCTAAGATCGCGCTGAAACCCGAGCCAGCGAAGTCCTCCTAGCAGCACTAGGGAGGAAGAGACGGTTAAGTCCCGCTGCGGCCGGACCACCGTCAAAGCTTCACGCGCTGTCAGTCCCCGTCGTCATGGCTACTGCAGACGCTTATCTAGCAGCCAACGAGCCGGTAAATCTACCTTTTCTCCTGCACTCAACCGCCGTTTTCACGGCGACCCAGAGAAATCTCAAAAAGAGCTCAATGTCTGGTTATTCGGCTCACGCCGCATGTGTTTCAAGTGTAGGAAATGTGCCCGCGTTTCTGTGTTCACCCCTGCACACAAGCACTATAAACCCCGTGTCTCTATCAGAGCCCACTCTCATAAAGCGGACAAGAGCCGCTCGAGTGTTGAATGTAGGTCACGTGTCCACAACCCCGTGCCCACACCTACCCACTGCCCGCTCTGTTACACGGCCCCTCACTACCGGTCACCCGCGGTGTGTAAGTCCTGTGCCCGCCCCCGAGCGCTCACACATACTAACGAACACTGCACTCCCAGCGCCGCTATCGCGCGCTGTCCTTCACACAGTATGTTCCCCGTCCAAAGCCACCGGGTTAATGTGTGTGAAACGGCCAGCCATCTCTGTATGCGAGCCGCCGTATTCAAGCACCGAGAGCGCGCGCACCGCGCCCGCGCCTCCGAATCAGGTTCTCGAGCCCGTACATCACGGCTATCGGAACCCGGAGGCCATTCTGCCCTTAGCTATACATGTGAAAGCATGGGAAGCTATTCCAGGCATGTCAGAATGGGTGCTGAGCACAGTGAGAGAAGGCTATTCACTGCAGTTCACTCGCCGTCCCCCGCGCTTTCGAGCGCGAACCGAGACGAGAGTGAATGGGGAAGTAGCACACCTACTTCGTGCAGAGATAGTGAAGCTACTCTGCAAAGGGGCCATAGAACCGGTACACCCTTCTATGACCGAGGCAGGCTTTTACAGCCGTTATTTCCTCGTGCCCAAGAAGGATGGAGCTCTCAGACCAATCCTAGATCTGAGATACTTGAACAAAGCTCTTATGAAAAGACCGTTCAAGATGCTCACAACCAGACAGATCCTCGCGCAAATTCACCCGAGAGACTGGTTTATCTCCCTCGATCTGAAAGACGCTTACTTTCAGATCCAGATAATACCCCGTCACAGGCCATTCTTGAGATTCGCCTTCGACGGTCAGGTATATCAGTACACCGTCCTGCCGTTCGGCCTGTCTTTAGCACCCCGTACGTTCACGAAGTGCATGGACACGGCTTTCGCTCCCCTGAGAGGTCAGGGCATGCGGATTTTGAACTATCTGGACGATTGGCTGATTCTAGCACAGTCAGAGAGAGAACTCATCTCTCACAGAACAGTGCTTCTCAGCCACCTGGAAGGCTTGGGTCTCGCGGTCAACTGGACCAAGAGCTCATTACTGCCTAGTCAGTCAACCTCTTTTCTGGGCTTGGAACTGGACTCTGTGGCAATGACGGCTCGGCTGTCGATACAGCGCGCGCGCCGTATCCAGCACCTGGCCGCGTCTTTCCAGCTGGGCAGCACCGCACCCCTGAAAACGTTTCAGAGGATGCTGGGTTATATGGCTTCAGCTGCAGCAGTGCTTCAGCTGGGTCTATTACATATGCGCCCCCTACAACGCTGGTTGAACGCCCGTGTGCCTCGCCGAGCCTGGGCTTCCGGCGGCATTCGGATCAGAGTGACTCAGAGCTGCGTTTCAGCGCTGAGACCCTGGTTAGCGGCCGACTGGTAGCAGCGGGGAGTGATAATGGGAGCCGTCTCACACCGCAAAGTTATCTCGACGGATGCATCCAACTCAGGTTGGGGCGCTCTGTTCGAGGGCAAACCGGTCTTTGGCCTGTGGTCAGACCAGGAAAAATGCCTCCACATAAACTGTTTGGAGATGATAGCGGTCGAGAACGCGCTCAGGCACTTCCTCCCATATATACGGGGTCACCACGTGCTAGTCCGTTCGGACAACATGTCTGTGGTGTCCTACGTGAACCGACAGGGCGGTGTCAGATCCAGAAATCTCTGCAATCTGGCGAAACGCCTTCTAGTGTGGGCTCACCACGCGCTGCGCTCGCTGAGAGCCGCACACGTGCCTGGCCTCATGAATGTCGGTCCAGACAGACTGTCCAGGAACAACATTCCCCCGGGAGAATGGTCCCTGCACCCTCAGACAGTCCAGCTACTGTGGCACCTGTTCGGCAGGGCGGAAGTCGACCTATTTGCGTCAAAAGACAACGCTCATTGCCCGAGGTTTTTCTCAAAGAGCGAGGACGCGCTGGCCCAAACCTGGCCCAGCCGCCCGTTGTATGCTTTCCCTCCGATCTCTCTGTTACCACAGGTAATAAAGAGGATCAGGGAAACACGCCACTCAGTGCTCCTCATAGCCCCACGATGGGAGAACCAAGTTTGGTACCCAGAACTAGTGAGGCTGTCGCACTCACCCCCCTGGCCGATCCCGGTCAAGAGAGATCTCCTCTCTCAAGCCCGCGGATCGATATGGCATCACCACCCAGAGCGCTGGTCTCTGCACGCGTGGGTAATCAACGGATACCCGTTGAACTGTCAGAAGGGGTCATAAACACGATCACGCAGTCTAGAGCCCCTTCCACGAGGAGACTCTACGCGTCTAAATGGTCAGTGTTCACTAAATGGTGCGCCACTAGGAGCCTGGATCCACGCACATGTGGGGTTTCGCGGGGGCTCTCCTTCCTGCAAGAGCTGTTGGACAAGGGCAGGTCCCCCTCCACGCTCAAAGTATATGTTGCGGCTATCGCAGCGTTCGCTGAGACGACGCGCAGCCATGCAATAGGAAGAAATGAGCTCATTATCCGCTTCCTTAGGGGAGCCAGGAGAATGAACCCCCCGCGGCCCCCCTCGGTTCCTATCTGGGATCTTTCTTTGGTCTTGGAGGCCCTGAAAGCTTTTCCCTTTGAACCAATAAATTCCATGGATTTGAAATACCTTTCGCTTAAAAACGTTTTTCTGATAGCCCTGGCATCAGTAAAACGAGTGGGGGATTTACACGCGCTGTCTGTCAGCCCTGCGTGTCTCGAGTTCGGACCTAACGACTCTAAAGTCATCCTCAAACCGAGACATGGTTACGTCCCAAAAGCGATTGACACTCCCTTTAGGGCGCAGATCATCTCCCTGTCGGCTCTGCCTGCATCCGATAATGATGATAGTGATAACCTCCTATGCCCCGTCAGGGCGCTGAGAGTGTACATCACACGCTCTGCCGCCTTCAGGCGTTCCGAGCAGCTTTTCGTTTCGTTTGGTGGGCGCACCAAGGGTCTCGCCGCCTCGAAACAGAGTCTGTCCAGATGGATAGTGGACTCAATCGCAGCTGCATATGCGTCCAAACACCTGCAGTGCCCTATGGGCATCAGAGCCCATTCCACCAGAGGCATGGCCTCTTCGTGGGCTTGGTCTAGCGGGATTTCTATTCACGACATATGTATGGCGGCAGGCTGAGCCTCCCCCTCCACATTCGTGAGATTTTATAATCTGGAAGTCCCCGCCTTGCAGGCTAAACTGTTATCAGTCTAAGCGGGATGTATGCTCTGCCCATCTATTATGCGCAGACTACTCCTATGTATTACTAGCTTTTCTGGTAAGCTGCACTAGGGAGAAAAGTATCTTTATACAGACCGGTGGTCCCGCTCTGTATTTTTCCCCATCATGCGCTGATGTATTAGTGCGGGCCCGCGTCGCTGGCCGCCTAGTCTTCACTTGTGGCGCTAGGGCTTACACTTTTCACACATGGACCGGCGAGGCCGCTCTATATATTTTCCCTGTGATGTGCTTGTGTACTGTGCTGGCCCGCGTTGCTGGCCGCACTCACCTCGGGTTTATACACAGACCGGCAGTGCCGCTCTGTACCTTTATGAAGTGCTTATGACATGTGCTGGCCCGCGTTGCTGGCCGCCTGTTCTCGCATGTTATTTTCCCCGGGTTCTGGGAATCATGCATTGATGCTCGGCGCGCACGGCGTTGACAAGGGGTTCCCGTAGCGTAAGCAACTTACGCAATACGAGAGAACCTCTCGTAAGAGAACGTACTCGGTTACCTAATGTAACCTCTGTTCTCTCTAGAAGAGGGAACGAGTATTGCGTAACCTGCCGTGTCGCGCCACGAGCTTATTCGCTTCAGTCTATGAAAACCAGAATTCCAGCCTGTGAGCCCCCCTTATATACACGCTAGCCACACCCATTCTGGCGGGCCAGGCGCGTGGAGGGCGCGAAGCGCCCTCATTGGGCGTGACGTCACGCAGGGCTCACTGGTAGGCTGCTGCAGTTGCCGCAGGACAGCCAATGAGCACGCTCTAACAGCCTGCCATGGTCTGCTGTCTGCCGAACTGCGTTGACAATAAATACAAATTAAGGATAATTTTTGGCTTCAGATCTCGAGAAAAGACAACTTTACCCGTAGCGTAAGCAACTTACGCAATACTCATTCCCTCTTCTAGAGAGAACCGAGGTTACATTAGGTAACCGAGTACGTTTTCAGGGGCTTCAGTACCTGACATACATCTTCCAGAACAGTCACATCTTGATCAGAGAGGGTGATAAGGTCTTTAGCATTTTTTTTATGTCTTTTTCTGCAAGTGCTGCGTTTTCCTGCGTCTGCAGTTGCCATGCTATCTTTTGGCTGGTTGTTGTAGCTGTTAGGTTGACTCGCAGCACTTCAACACGTGTGTTTTTTTTTTTTTTTGCTTGGCAAGCCGAGCTGACATGACATGGAGGCGTGGCAGCATCGACGATTCCATTTTTTTATTCGATAATCGAGATTGAGCATTCATCGAAATCGTGACACCCTAGTCGGCACAGTCTGGAGATGATACGATTCGATTTTGGTGAAGATCGGACAAACGGTTTAGGAGGAGTTCGAAAAAGTAGATTTTAAAATAAAATAAAGATGGCGGACAGGAAGTCGGCCCAATAGGGTAAACTTGGTATCCATGTTCTCGGCGTGACCCAAGGAATCTATTAATTCTATCTAAGGAATTCTACCAGTGTCATTACAAAAGACAAATTTATTCAAAAGTTATTAGCATTTTTGCAAATTTTGTTATAACTTTTGACCAAAAGGTGGCGCTGTCTCGAAACTTCTCAGGCTCCTTTAGGGCATTATGTTGATGACCCATAACGAGTTTCGTGATAAAATACAGCATTTTAGCACATAATTCAAAATGTCCGACAGTCGAAATGGCCGGTCTGAGAAAATGTGATATCATTCGACTCGGCATGATGCCCTGAATCGATCAACACCACTTGTATGATTTTTGGACAAACCGTTCAGAAGTTATAAGCAAAAATAGCCATTTTGTATATCTCCGGACCAGTAGGTGGCACTGCGCCGACACTCAGCATGTAGCCTCAGGTCATGCTTGTGATGACATGTACCAAATTTGGTCTGAATCCGATAAAGCGTTGCGGAGATACAGCCTTACGTCTGTTTTCGCAAGCACTTTGTAAAATTAGTTTGCGCGGTATTCGGGAACGGTTTTTCTGGTCTGGAAATGATCTGGTTCAATTTTCGTGAAATTCAGAGCAACGGCCTAGGAGGAGTTTGAAAAAGTATGTTTTTCGGAAAATTCAAAATGGCGGAAAAATTTCCATGACGGAAAATGACGTCTTTTGTTGATAGGTCTTACTTATTAGGATTAACATGAGTGTAACTTTGGACAGCTGGTGGCGCTAGAGGGAATGAGTTGGAGACTCCAAATTTGTTACGGTGACAGTTCAGACTGTCCTCTATCAGTGTGTGTATCATAACTTTCCCGCAAACAGTTCCATGGGCTGCCATAGACACCCAGTCGGAAGAAACGGAAACGGAAGAATAATAATAAGAACGGGAACAGATACAATAGGTGCCTCCGCACCTTCGGTGCTTGGCCCCTAATTACTTGAGTGAAAGTGTAGACACTACTGGTCAAATATTTCTCTATTGCAAGTGAAAGTTGTGAAGACAGATTTTTACTGAAGTAAAAGTTCTTGCTTTTAAAAGTAGGCCACTGACATTTAAAACACACATTGTTCTATGAATGCATGCTGTGCCATCATGGTGGCTGAAGCCATTTGGTGATGCTGGCATACGACTACCCTGAACTTATTTAAATACTATCTATTATAATACAATATACCTTTATATATTTATATTTAAGCCATTCATGGACTCGCTGATTAGTATTTACACAGAATTAGACAGATCTAATTCTAATGTTATTTTACTTTATTTATATTTTATTTATTATGCAACTAATATTTATTATATTATACTTATTTTTAATTCCTTATAAATAAATAAAAACACTTTGGCATTCATTTGAATTGTGGTTTCTGCGGCATAAGTGCCACCCGTTTATATACTGTTTATGGTGCCACCTAGCGGAGTTGGGTCATTCTTAGCAATCCGTGCCATTTGAGTCCCCATGACATGATGTGGTATATTTTGAGTAAAAATGGGCTAATACTTGTTTCTAAAGGATCATCTTAAATAGTTAATCCCCCTGTCAGGATTAGTACAGAGGACCCAAAAGCAGAGGTGAATGCAATAATAGAGTTTATTCTCCGTAACTTGTAACAAAGGAGACTGCCGTCAGCAGACGAAGCTTGTTCAACACAAAATAACAGCAGGAGCGAAGAATCCAGTACAAGTGAAGTAGCGAGCAGCAACAACCTTTATTAATTGAGATGAGAATGTCCTGTAACAGGGTGGACATTTGGCCTTTGCATGTGTGAGAAATTTGGTCAAAATTTTTGAGTCCTATCCTGAGCTGGACCAACTTGTAGTGTAACAAGCCATTCTTCAGATAAAATTATTAAATCATGGAAATTGTAAATGTTTTTAATAGAAATGTACCAAGCTGAAATGGCACTGAATGGTAGGAATGACCCAGTTACAAAAAATGTGACTCAACTCGACAAGTTTTACAAGAGCTTGTGAATGCATCAACTACTTTCATGAAATGGTCAAATATAGGAAACGTTTAGCTGTGTTGCCATGTGCCACGAGATGACATTCATTAGAAAAGTAGTAGTTAAAACATTTTGTCATTGAGGATTTCTATCAAATATTGTGCAAATATCTCGTCTAGTTCTCCTGAAACTTTAAGATGAGATAACGAGCCTCGTCACACCCCCAGTTATTAAATACCAAAATAACACATTAAGAATACTTTAACATTTTCAAAATACAAGGACCGATAGGCTCTGTCACAAAAGTAAACTTGTAGTGGTTGGTCATACACTCAAAACTTCTGAACTGCCTAGTTGAGATAAAGGTATTATCTCAGGGGGCGCATGTTAATGTCCATCACACTCCTGCCTTTCCTTATCACTTGCTGCTCATAAAACAGTTAAACTCAGTCCTCCTCCACTCCATCACCTGCCTTATCATGAATGTACATAAGATTACAACCTTGGAGCACTTTTCCTAAAGTCAATTCAATCTTGTTTTAGAGATATTTACCCAGCCAGCAGAGAACGTTCTCAGAACTTTGGCTAACATTCCCTACAAGTTTGGTTAATGTTTTAGAGAAAACATTTGAATGTAATGTTCAAAGAATGTTTTAAGGATGTTTTCTCATTTCAAAAGGTTAAATGTAAGCTAAAATATAATGTTTTAACTGTAACATTTTGAGGATGTTGTTTAGGTCAAAGTTTGTAGAATGATCTTTTATAAAACATTGGCACAATGTTCCATAATAACAGAGGAGGAACATTATCAAATCAATGTTCGTAAAATGTTTTGAGGATGTCACTGAGACCTGAGATGATGGAGGGTTTTTTATAAAACGTTCTTGTAATGTGACGTGTTAACAAAACTAGCTTTAACATTTAAAATAACATTTAGAAAGCAAACTACACAATTATTGTTAAATTGAGCTTGCTGGTCAACAGGGATTCACGGTGGAACATATGGTGTGTTTAAGTCCTCCTGGGAAGTTTGTATTCATGAGGTTTTACAAAAACATTTTTTTTTTATGTTTTAAATTAATTTATGAAGCCACTGTAAACTTTATCATCACATATTATATTGTTATATTATAATGCTGTCATATTTTGTGCAGGCATCAGCTTACTTCATTGTAAAAAAGCCTGACATGTCACTGCTGAATACCTAAGTATAGTGGTATTCCTCAATGTTTCTCACTGACACACTCCTAACTCTTTAAGATTAAAGAAAATCCTGAGCTTCCTACTCATATTCTCATCATTGTGTTGGCGTTCATGTGCGTTCAACTTGTAAATACGATCTTTATGACATGACTTGAATGCACCAATAGCTCTAGCTTAATTAGGGACAATCCATACAAACACTCTTTGCTAAAATACATTACAGACTGTCACAGTGAGAAGTTATTCGTCCTGTATCAACGCTAAAGGCCTAACCACTGCAGCCAACACCTGTAATCCATGCTGTTAAATAAAAGTCTGTAGACAAGGGTTAGGGTTAGAGTTAGGGTTAACCTTAACCCTTAATTTCTAACCCAGACCCGGTTTCACAGAGTTTAGATTAAGCCAGGATTAGGCCTTAGTGCATTTAATTAGCTTTTAAAAATGTGCCTTAGAAAAAAGAAAAAAGAAACATTACTGGTGTGCATCTTCAGACAAAACAATGGCACTGACATATTTTAAGATTTGTTAGAGTGCAAAAGGATCATTATGGGTCACATATGCAATGTTTGCTCTGTTTAATATATAATATGTTTGCTCTTTTAAATCGCTGTTTCATAGAGCAGTGGTAAATATATGTGGTTATATAAGTTATTGTAAGTTAAATTTTTAATCATGCACTGCAATGAAAACACCATTTAACCAATTGATTAAATATAACAGCCAGCTTACAAATACAGCTAAATAAATAGCACGTGTAAATTTTTTCATATTCTTTCTTTTAAAACATGTAATCTTTTCCTGTGATTGCAATGTTAGTAAAATACACGTGACATAGAGGCAGAACATGTAAACTCTGCTCAAAGGCACACTGGTCCAAACCCTCCAGACAATATTTTACCTGTCTTCTTGCTATGAGTTTACGGGCCTAGCTGACCCAAACATAAATGTCCTTTCAAAATGAAATTATTTTCAAACCTGTATGACTTACTTCTGTGAAATACAAGAATGCTGGGAATAAAACAACACTGGAACCCATAACACTGGAACCCATTGTATGGAAAAAAACAAAACAGTGAAGATATTTCTCAAGATATCTTAAGGTTATACAAAATAAATTCACACAGTTTTGGAACAACATGAGGGTGAGTAAACAATGAGGGAACTGATGTTTTTATGGTGGCTTGATTACAATAATTTATTACCATTTGGTTAGTGTAGCAAAACCATGGTTAATGTTAGTAAGGGTTCTCCAGATTTACAGTATATAACACTTAAGGAACCCATTCAATGGGTGCTATGTCACCCAGATCAATAGTCACATTAGCATTAACACACTTTTTTACTTTTTTTTAATTTATTTTTAAGATCAAGCATTGGAACAATGTTTACGGAGCAGAACAGGCACCAACAGAGAAGTCCAAGTCCATCACTAGTAAGTATCCACTGCAGTATATGCTTGCTATATAAAACCGTAGTCAATTTTAAAGGCACAATGCACTCCAAAATAAAAATGATCTCTTTTCTCCCTCGTGCCATCCCAGAACTATATCTGACTTTCTTTCCACAGAGATTTTTAGAAAAAAATCCATTATTGTAAGCCAATATAATGCAAGTGCATGCTCCAGAAACTATATACAGCCTACAAACAGCCTGATGTGTTGTTAATAAAGGCCTTCTGAAGTGAAGTGAAGCGATGCATTTGTGTAAGAAATATAAACATATTTAAAACTTTAGCGACTAAAATAACTTGCTTCCGACAGACGGCCGTACGCATTGATTTACAGCGAAAGAGTAAGTGAGAAACTGACCTGACGCACAACGTATTGAAGAACGCAGAGGATGGAGAAAAACTAAACACCAGGCATGAATTAGAAGTCTAAAACGAGAATTTTTTAAGAGAAATGTGGGAGGAGCTTGAATATATTGCCTAGCCCTGTTTGTTTGAACCGCGAGAGCCGTCAAAGCTTACGCTACTCCTACGCCGTACATCGTCAAGAGTTACTCTTTGGGCGTAATTCGACTTGCATATGGCTGTCTGACGGAAGCTAGTTATTTTAGTCGATAAAGTTATAAATATGGATATGTTTCTTACACGAACGCATCACTTCGCTTCACCTTTCGCCTTTATAAACCCCCCAGAGCCGTGTGGAGTACTTTTATCATGGATGGATGCATTTTTATGGACTTATCAAAAAAATCCCACAGGGAGCTACAGAATAAGAAATCTTTGAAGTCCACTTTTTTACTGTCTGTTTCCATCAGTAAAATGACAACGTGATGCAGAAACACACAATTGCAAGAACATATCAGAATTGTGAGCTGACTTTTTTACTCCCCTCAGAATTCAACCTTCGAGGGAGTTTGATTGACAGGTATTTCTTTTTTACATTTCTTTAAAAAAATTACACAATTTAAATGTTGAGACTTTGTTTCATATCAAAAGTAACCTGCTCTGTCTTGTCTCTGCGCGTTGACCGTTTTTTCTTTGATCCGCAATGTATTTTTCATTGCGTGACAACATGATGTGTGGCGTGAGAGCGCCATGGCTTGTTGGACATAGCAACAGTAACTAAAGGGGGCGGGTCTTTGCAGATGGTCAATTGAACTTGCAATTGTAACTTTATATCTCACAATTCTGAGTAAAAAAAAAAAAAAAAAGCCAGAATTAATTTTTTTCTCAGATTTTCAGATTTATCCTGTGATTCTGACTTTCAAACAGCCAATTGCGAGTTTATATCTCGCATTTCGGAGAAAAAAAGTTTGAATTGTGAGTCGCAATTACCTTTTTTTAAAATTGTATTCCATGCCGGAAACAAGCTTTCATACGCACAGACAGTAGCTCACATTTAACATGCAGATTGTGCGCACACAGAAACCTACTGGAGCACAGAAGGTTAGTGTCAACACTGTCCTGTGATTTCTCAATAAGAAACTGCGTAGAAACAGAAGTTATAGCATATATTTCTTTCTGCTTTTGAAGTAACTAAAACGTACAGCTTAGCTAATAGCAAAGAGACGCTACACAGCTACACTAGAAATTGTTCTATCGACAGTGCATTCAAATGCAGTGCTACTTCATTTAAAACGAGCAGAAATCTGTAAGAAATGTAACAATCCATAGACAATATAACTGATGAAAATGAGCTGTTACATCAGAGCAAAAGCATCGTGGGCAGTGCTGTGACATGCTGCCGCTGTGCTCAAGGAGACCTGAGTTCAAGGTTCACACTTCTCAAGCCAAGTTTGTAGTTTGTTCACATAATTTAGCCTCTAGTTGTGTTATTAACATGTATATAATGGATTAATTATATGTTTTAAATTACAGAAACAAAATAGATACTCATAAGGTATCATATTTATACTTTCAATAAATTAATCTTTACATAATTTCTGATTAATAATTAGGCTGGCTAATTTTGAAAGTTTTCAAAATCAATATTGCTTGTGATCTTAATATGTAATATGTATTTATTCTTTCTGTTTACACTGTTGCATGATCTTCTTTTATAGGCTATGAGGAAAAACTCTACCATGCACACAGAGAATGGAGCTCAATTCTGCTAACTGGGAGAGCAGCTGGAAAACTAGAAGAGAAGAACAGTAGAACACCTATTAATGCAGATGACTCTATTATTTTTCTGCAAGAACCAAGACAAGCAAAGACTGATGATGAGCGCTCTGAGCAAACAGCAGTCGAGACGTGTGATTGCACATTGGACTTTACTGAGTTCTTCATGTAATGTTTGGGCATCTACTGTACGCAGAACTTCTAATAATTTATGTGGATGCCATTAATAAACCTGTTAGATTTTGATGTTTTATTTTTGAGATTAATAAAATTGTATGTTTTAACAATGTTATAGCTAAGCATTTTTTATGTTTAAGAGAACATTTTGGGAACAAAAATAAAACTTCCCACTAAAAACTTTTAGATTGTAAAAGAAGTATTGTTAAGTAGTATTTTTAAGAGAATTTTTAGAGAATGTTATCCTAACTTTAAGAAGAACATTCTAAGAATAAAAATAAAACTTCCTGCTAAAAACTGAATGTTAAGGGATAATGTTCTAAAAAGGTTATGATTAAACCTTTATAGAAAGTCGTCACAAAACATTTTTAGAGTGTTCTTAGAGAATGTTATCCTAACTTTTAGAAGAACATTCTGGGAACTTAAATAAAACTTCCCAATGAAAACTTTATAAGAATGTTAAGTAGTATTTTTAAGAGTATTTTTAGAGAATGTTACACTGTAAAAAAAACCTAGTTTTACGGAATTTTACTGTTGTTTTTTTACAGATTTTTCATGTATTTTTTAAATATGGTAAAAACCCGTAAAATTACAGAAATAGACTGTAAATGTACATTCCATGTGTAAAATTACATGAAAAACACGTAAATGTGCATAACAAAAAAATACTGTAAATGTAAATGTATAAATACTTCACAAATATCTAAACATATATATATATATATATATATATATATATATTTTTTTTTATAATATTACATATTAATTAATAGATTAGCATTTATATACTTTTACCGGAATGAAAAGAGAAAAATAAACATGGTTTATGAAATTGGTCTGTTAATTAAGTAAAGTTTATTCACTTTTTTATATTTATTAGGTTATTTGATTAATAACGTGTAAGTCATTGTGTAAAAGAGCCTGGTGAATCAGTTTTTGTACCGGTTCGTTTTAACGACCTTTCCAAAAGAATCAGTTCGAGGAAGGGAACCAGACTCATCACTTCTGCGACTGACCGCATATTGTTCCGCTTGTCAAAGTAGTTCTGCTGCGTTCAGTGTTTTATTACGCATTTTGTCTCATAATAGCTTAATAAAATATCATATAATAATATTTTATTTCCTTAAGTATGCTGATATTTAAATGGCAGCTATGAAGATTTTAAATATTCGAACTGAAAGAATTCCCGCCTTTGCGCAAGGATACAATCACTTCTAAGCAAGCACACAGTGGGACAGCTACGAGCGCGACACACAGGATTCACTCGACCTTGGACCGTCAGTCTTTGATGTGAAGCGAAAATAAGCAGGTAAAAATGCATGTTTTCTAATTTCATCATTAATATATGTGAGTTTTACATTTGGACATTATTTTTACCGTTTCGAATCGTCGTCTTGACTGTGTTTTTAATTTGGGCGCAGGCCGGTAATCTTGATAATGTTTAAAATGCAGGTCTCGGTTGATGGTAACGTTAGCTAAGTTACCGTGTTAATACGTTTTTTTTCTTTTTTTTTTTCTTCTTTTTATTTAGCCAAATCCTTCTTCATAGTTTTGTAATTTTTAGGTTTTCTGTTGCATTTTATTACCAACTAACGTTATTTTTCCACCTGAGGGAAAACTTATTTGGCAAACATCCATTGATGAATAACGTTAGCGCTGTTTTTTCGACGATATAACGTCGCCTATATATTCCACTTGCCCAGTAATATGTAATGTAAGGAATAA
Organism: Leuciscus leuciscus; assembly: GCF_965113295.1. Classification (NCBI taxonomy): domain Eukaryota; kingdom Metazoa; phylum Chordata; class Actinopteri; order Cypriniformes; family Leuciscidae; genus Leuciscus; species Leuciscus leuciscus. The sequence goes on along the minus strand of NC_138724.1, from coordinate 6,433,064 downwards.
TTGACAACAGGCCGTTGAATTATTAGAAAAATAATGCACACCCGAGGTGGTAATGCGGTCACGACGCGAAGCGGAGTGGCCGTTACACCTCGGGTGTGCATTATTTTTCTAATAATTCAACGGCCTGAAGTCAATTATTCCGCTTATACTACAGTTACCACACCTCGAAACATTGTTCAGATTATGTATTTCAAGACGTTTGTAAAGTTTTTGTCATTAAAATGCTCTTGTATGAAGGACTATTTTCTTACGCATCTAATCCCATGCCTCCGTTGCTAATTCCAAAACGTCATTTTAGAGTTAGTAACGGAGGTTTGAGCCGCTGATAGCAGACTAACGTTAATGCTGGGGACACACGACTAGCTGACACCAGAGCCATAGAGAGAGAGAGTTGCGACACTCTTTGATGTCACCGCTATGGCTGTCACGTGGTTCATGTAAGCCCCAATAGTTCCAAAACGTACGCTGGCTGTCATGTTCTTCTATGGGACAGACAGCAGCGATTGCATTATTGAACGGTAAATATAAAATAAAACACACACCCAAGTACTTTTTCAGCTGTTATTGCATTTTGTTAATGTCAGTTTTGCATTTGGAGATAAGTTTTAAGCTATATTTTTGGAGGGAAAAGCTTAGTGTTCATGTTCGCATGGGTAGTAGCACTGGCTTTAGCGGCTCTAACTTAACTTTTCCATATCATTCATCTGATGATGGACGTCTCATGATATTTATTTTAGCACAACTGGGCTGTATTAGGCTATTGATTCCCGTGATTTTGCTTATAAATTTTGATTCAGCCATTAGCCTACCTTCGTGATCACGCAAAGAGGTCTGCCGTGGCGGTCCGTTCAGAATTCGCTTAGAAGCTAGCTCACTTCTTCTGATGAAAGTGGCCACCCCCAGGACCACAACGTGAAACATGATCATGTTAAGACTAAGAATATAATTTTAAGATTAAGCCATACACATTATCAAAACTATAACAGATTAAAAACGAATTTAAGCATGGCTGATACAAATGAAGGTTTTCAAATAAAATATTTTTTATTAAACAATGACAGACAACAAAAATGTGTGCTTGTGTGTGTGAACAAGAAAAACAAAAACCAGGGGCAGGTGATCCATGAAACAGACAGGACTGGTGATGGCCATAACAATCTTAAGCACAGCTTTTGCATATTTCACAAGGATTTCATAGAGGGTCATGATGGACTATAAATGAACGTGTAAAAGACGTCGCCAGGTGACGTCCTCTCACCCGATACACTATATACTGAACTACACGTAACTAAAAGTCAAAATAACAATTATACATGCAACCCCAGAGAACTGTAGACATGTACAAATGTATCTGAATGCATTTTTAGGAAATGTTCTGTGTTACATATTTTTACCGATTTATGCCGTCCTACCGCGACTATTTTTGGCCAGGGACACGACGTTGCCGTCGGAGCAATGTTTGCTGAGAAGTGTTACTCGAGTGGCTAGGATTGTTTTACATGTGAAAGGTCATCCAAGGTCACCGCTCTGACACGGGCTCTTCTGTGCACAGGTCGAGCGTTTAGAGGTGGTGAACAAGCAGTTTGTGCGGGTGACCCTGGTCCCCGGGGTCGACGCCTCTGAAGCTGTGAGTTAGTGTGTGTGTGTGTGTCAGTCTGGAGCCGTCACACAGAGCAGCGGTTATATACACATTTGAGAGCGATGGGTCAGTGTGTGTGTGTGTGTGTCAGTCTGGAGCCAACACACAGAGCAGCGGTTATATACACATCTGAGAGCGATGGGTCAGTGTGTGTGTGTGTGTGTGTCAGTCTGGAGCCATCACACAGAGCAGCGGTTATATACACATCTGAGAACGACAGGTCAGTGTGTGTGTTTGTAATGTATAATGCATTTGTAGCTGCACAGCTAGCACAGTGAGTGTCTGGCTCTCTCATTAGCTGTGCTGCGGCAACTGCACATCCCATGGCGTGGGCATTTCTGACGCAATGGGCTAGCAGCATGTCATCATGCATCACAGAGCCTATATCAGGGCCCGAAACTGCCATTATAGCATGTTATATCGACAGAAGCGACATACTACCATGTTACTATAGTGCGGCCGGATACGCAATACTCGTTCCCTAACTCTCAGGGAACTGTAGTTACGATAGTAATAGAGTAGTCAAGTCAAGTCAAGTCATCTGCATTTATATAGCACTTTTAACAATGTAGATTGTTTCAAAGCAGCTTTAACAAACGTATAATTTAAGGTAACAGAGATTGTTTTGGCTTTATAGCAGTTCTTTAATAAAGTTATTTTCCAGCTAAAGTTAGTTTTGATTGATTCACTTCCGTCGCTACGATCATTTGTTATTAAATTAGGGGCCGCCAAGACGACATCGTTCTCTCTACATGATGTTTTATTAACAAAGTTCGGGAGGAGCAGGTTCAGATAATTAACCAAATTATGCACAGCTGGAGATTAATCAGTAATCAACTCAATGACAGAGTATAAATTCACAGCAGACCTATCTCTGTTCATTGAAAGTTTGTCAGCATCCCTCCTCCACCCCATCTCCTCACTTCCAGTTCCATCTACACTTACCAACTGGGGGGAGTACTCTGGGTTCGGGCCTAACTCCGAGCTCGGAGCCCTCCCCCCGGACAGCACGCCAAATACGCATAAACTTATTGTACTAATTATATGTAGATGTGAACTCGTGAAACAGACTTTAAACGCGAACCTGTGATAAATGCTGATGCCGTTCACATGAACATTAAGAATTGGTTCTGTAGTTATGTGCATTTGAATATATGTGTGCAGGTTTGTTCCCTTTCGAGAACGTCACTCGAGAACGGACGCTATATAACAGGCCGCACTAGTAACTGGTTGCCTACTGCAGCTCAAGACTTGAGCCTACAGAGGGAGATAGCATCTACTATCCATCTGGACAGTCTTTGCTTCGTGACTGGGATTCCATTAGATCGGCCACCAAAGCAGACAAAGAGCTGTTCCGATTGTCTGAAAGACGCAGAGCGCTCCAAATAAATTGTTATTGCTCTAACAGGGCAGAGCAAACTACCCTCCCCGTCCTCTGCGGAGGGGGATAGGGCTAACAAAGTAATAACCTGTGCTCTAAACGGTGTTGAGAGAACTTTAGGCACATAGCCATGTCTTGGTTTGAGGGTGACTTTGGAGTCACCAACTCCAAACTCCAAACAGGAGGGGCTCACAGAGAGATCTCCAACTCGCTTGATAGATGCCAGTGCCAACAGGAGAGCAGTCTTTAGCGAGAGAGGTTTGAGATCAACCGATTGAAGCGGTTCAAGAGAAGGACCCTTCAGGGCCTTAACCTGTTAAGCTGCACCAGTGCGTCGGCGCACTGAAGCATTTTTTTTATTTATTTAGTTCAAAGTTACTATCAGATTAAATGTTTTACCTTGACAAACTATACATCATTAAAAAGATATAAGATTCAAGTTTCAGTATTTGACAACTATTGTATTCCGAGAAACTTATAGTGACAGTTATGTCTTAATATGTGTCAGGAGTTATGAAATGAAAAAATGCGTTGATCTCTTTAATATGAATTATGACCGTCAGCTGGTCCATTCAGAAAAAAAAACTCCGTGCTGTTGTCATGACAGTGCTTCACAAAACAACGTCCCTCAGGGCTTTTAGCTCAAAAATGTGCAGACTTGGAGAAATATTGATATATTCTCATAGATTTACATCATATTTCTATAGACAGGAATAATATTTCTTGAATTTATACCCAAATGCGTCGATGTAATCATTATGAGCGCTTCTTACTGAGATGTGCTGTGTTTTCAATTCATACCAATAGCCTGAGGGCGCTATATGCACAAAAATACTCCATATATGGAACATGAAGAAGAGACATAATCATGTGACCTTCAAGGACGTCACTGATAGCAGCTACACACAAAGCTAACAACACAGAGATCGCTGTAATATGCAGATATAGACGTTTTGAAGACAATAAACATGATTGCAAATGATATTTGAGTGTTCTTCAAGCAATGCCAGGTATTTTTATAATAATAGATTATATTTATAATGTAATGCTAATCGATATAGACTTTATCATCGTGCATACTATAAACAGTGTTGGGGAAGTTACTTTTAAAAAGTAGTGTTTGCTCGTTACTCGTTACTTTTTTAAAAAGTAATCCGTTACTTTACTTAGTTACCCCGTTTGGAAAGTAACTTTTTACGTTACTCGTTACTTTTACGTTACTTTTATGTTGCTTGACTTTGGGCAGAACCCAATATCTGTTCCTAAATATGTAGACATAAAGTTATACAATGGAGGACATAACAGGTAATTATTTTGTGCTCTTTATTATAAAAAATAGTATCAATTTCAAAAGAAAAAAAGTCCTTCTCATTGCAGCCGGCTCTGCATCATGGGGTAGAGTGCGACACTCCGCGATGAGCCGCGTGCTCGCGCCACTTCTCTCCGCTCCGCTTCCCCTATCCACCGAACTTTAAATTTCGGCAACAGCCAATAAAGCTTCCCTGCTCTCTAACACCGGTGCGAATCGCGTCTTGATAACATAGGACAAAATGATATAGAAGACATAAGCTTAGTTTTCAGACATACGACTCACTCTATCAAGGGAGTAGGAGAAAAAAAAGAGATTTTGAGAGAAAAAAAATAAATTTTGTTTAAAAGTACACATATTCAAGCTTTCTATATATTTCTCAGGTCTGTGAGACAAGTAGCTTATGAGTTTCGGTTCATTTACAGTATGGAGAGGAGCTCCAGTTCACGCGCTGGTGCCGTCATGATTATTTTGCATGCCATATTTACTTATTTATTAAATTCAGGCAATTAATTGGTTGGTAAAACATTGATTAAAATTAAGATACAATTAATACAAAACGAAATTCGTTTTAAAGAAAGTCTTTCTACAAAAACAAACTTAATAAAGTGGTCTAAATCATGTCTGCCCACTCCATTTATCTCCCGATATATTGCACAAAATTATGATCTTACTCACGCTTTTCACTTTTCATATAATCAACATAGATTAAATAATTATTTATTTATTTTATTTAAACATAAATATAAAACTAAATAGTTTTCTTTAAATTACTTCTTATTAAATTCAGCCAATTGGTTGATAAAACATTGATTAAAATTAAGATACAATTAATACAAAACGAAATTCACTTTAAATACAGGTTTTCTACAAAACAAACTTAATAAAGTGGTCAAAATCATGTCTCCACACTCCATTTGTCTCCCGATATATTGCGCAATTTTTTTATTTAATTTAATTTAAACATAAATATGAAACTAAATCGTTTTCTTCAGTTCTCAACAGTTCTCTTCTCTCAAGCGCGCAGCTGAGGCAGTGTCGCTGTCAAATATATCCATGGGAAAAGTAACGTTGCGCCGAATTGAAAAAGGAACTACGTTTCGTTACCAAATTTTTAGAAGTAACGCGTTACACTACTTTTTACCCCAAAAAGTAGTTACGTTACTGTAACGCGTTACTTTGTAACGCGTTACACACAACACTGACTATAAATAATATATTTTCTTTCTGATTTTTTTTTATCTGAAGCCAAATTAGATCACAGAAGATTATTTAAAACACTCGACTTGAGTTATGAAATAAGTTTGAAGCAGAAACATAGTTTTAATCTCATAAATGGTCGTGTATTGATGGTGTGCTAAGCTAACATGCTAGCTAGCTCAGGTGCACCTGTCACCTAGAAGTTATTCTTTTATGGGTTTTTTTCTAAATAGTAATGCTTTTCTGAAATGTTTTAGTGCATTTGATATAGTTTCAAATGTAAGTGAGAACTTTGATAAAATAAATTAGGGACTGAAACCCTATGAATAGCCTGTGAATAGCCAGTCGTTAGTAACTATAATGCAGACAAAAGATATGCATATTTAGATCCATAACCAGGCTGGAGAGGTGTGTGAATGTGTACTGGGGAGACTGAGACTGAATGGGGCTCGTTTGCACCACAAAACAATAGAGACAAAAGACTGAATAGATGACTTAGATGATGACTAAACATCAGTAGCATTTTTAGAGTCTAATCAAAATAAAATCATTTGACATGATCTTGAAAAACATTTAACTAAATACTAGGGGTGACCCCGAATAGTCGAAGATTCGATGCTTCGATAGGAGGAGCCTGATTCGACTACCGATCTCACGGTCGAATCTTCGCAGAGGTGTTATGAAACGAGGATCATGCCACTTTGGCTATATGAGGGCGCTCAATGTCTGATTTCACATAGAACTAGCTTTTATGTCAATACGTTAATATTCAGCCTATTATGATAATGCTGTAGGCCTATATAAAAATGTGCAAAGAAAGAAGCTTTTTTAACGTGCGTGAATAAATCCAAACACCACGTGACAGATTTAAGTTTCACTTTCAATCCGTGACCGACAGAGGAGCATCTTCGCGGCAAGAATTTAAATCTTTAACAATGTCTGGGATAAGAAAATCTAAAGTGTGGATGTACACCATCAGAAAGGATATTCTCCAAGGCTGGATTTAGCATCAGGAAAACCATGATCGCACTTCTGCCGGCCAACGTTAACATGTTTCACGCATAGACTGGGTTTCACGTTAGAATGTATTTTATCCGCGCGCACAATTTGAAACGACTCCAACGGACACAGACAGAGTGAAAGACTGGATTTGTTCTCTCGATCAGGTACAAGTGATTTCAAAACTTTTCAGCCGGTTCTAATTTTATTTTTGGATGCTGTGAACATTTTTAGCTAAAAAGACTGCGACTCCACTTTAGCATTTATTGTTGTTTCTGCAGTTAAAAAGACAAAGTTGAAAATTCTGGCTACTATCGTTATTTTAATAATTTCTTTATTTTTATTTTATTTATTAATATGTCAGGGTTATCTAATCTAACTATTTGTGGCTTGTGTTTTGAATATATGTTCCCCTGCACTTTAGGCATTTTGCACACATTTGCTCCTCATCCTGTGACTTGATTCTGATTTATTTCGTTTTGTAGAAAGGCATATTCTGTTCTAATTTAATTTAGTAAATTAATTGTTTATTTTTTCGGTGCATCGATGTTGTGCTGTAGGCTGGCCTGCTCGCACAGGTAATTTAGCCAATTGAAATGCAAATCTGCAGTGTGGCCTTTCTGGAGTTATTTATGTTATTTCTTAGTTCTCTTACGAGAGGTCTCTCGTACTGCGTAAGATATCTTACGCTAGGGGAAAATCCTTTTTCCGCGAGATATTGAAGCCAAAAATTATCCTTAATTTTGTTATAATGCAAAACGCGTTGCAGCAGCAATGCAGACATAGGCGAGACAGCTCGCGCGCCTATTGGCTGCTCTGCGGCAACTGCAGCAGCCTATCGAGCGAGGCCTGGCGTGACGTCAGACCCAATCAGGGCACTTCGCGCCCGCTACGTCACGTCCCGCCGAAATGGGCGTGGTCTAGGCCTATAAATATCGCTCGCAGGCAGCTATTATCTGATTTTTCATCCTTCAAGCGAAGCACACGCATCGCTGGAGCTGGATTAGAAGCCGCGCCGTCGAGAGAGAGCACCTTCAGCGGGACGAGTCACTGAAGTCGCTGGCCGCGCCGCCTTCCTTGCCTTCCTGCTGCGCTTTCCGGCATTATATCCTTTCTCGGCTACTGTGTTTATGTATGTGTGTGTGCTCGCCGCCGCGACACACACTCCCATTGCACTAAAAGAGCTGGGCGTCTTTTTCAAGACGCCCCTTTTCCTGATCACGCAGCTCTCGCACTCGCTGACGGCGACTGCCCTCACTGCGAGTTAGGTACTGCCTATGGTGACTCTGAGGACTCACCTGGCATCCTTCTCCGAGACTGCTCCTCCGCCCCCCCCCCAACCCGCAAAGCTTGCCGGTTCGCCCGCTTGCCTTGCCTGCTTGGGGGACGATACCTGTTCTCCCTCTGTTCGAGCCGCGCACACCGCGCCGCTCACAGAGGATGTCAGGAGCGGGCGGTCACGGGGCTAGCTTTCTCTCTCCCTCTGTTCAAGCCGCGCAAACTGCGCCGCTCACAAGGGAGGCTGGAAGCGGACGGTCGGGGTTAGTTTTTCTTTACGTTATAAGAAAGCTACCCTGCCTTCTGCGCCCCATTCATGCGTCACTCACCGGCGAAAGGAGAAAGATGTGTTTTTTAGTCCCTCCGAGGATGGACTAACCTTCAATTTCTCATACATATTCCCAGTTCCCTGATCATGCGACTGGAAATATCAATATTGCAGCAGGCGAGCCTGTTTTAATACAAGCGCGCCTGCAAGCATACGCCGAAGAAAGCATGTGACGCTCTTATATGCTCGTGCATCCAAAAACCTATGCGTTCCCCCCCTGTGGCTCAGTGGCGGAATCATTGGTTTTTCCCACGAGAGACCGGAGTTCGAATCCCGGTCTAGCGGCAGTTAAAATTATGCCGCCAATGCTTCGCTCTGTCAGTTCCCTGAAAAGCGACTGCAGACGTGCATTTTGCAGCCAACGAGCGCGTTGCACAACCCGCTCGCCTGCACCCAAACACCGTTTCTATGGTTTCCGTGCGTCACTGGCGAAAGGAGAAAAGAGCGTTTTCTGGTCCCCCCGCGGATGGACCGACCTCGTCTTTCTCGTACATTTCTCATTCCCCTCTGAAGTTCGGGCGACTGGAAATGTCTGTATTGCAGTGAGCAAGCCTGTTGTAATACACGCATGCCTGCAAACAAACGCCAGCACGTTGACGGTCTCTTATAATACTCGCGCTAACTGAGTTACAATGTGTCTCCCCCTGTGGCCCAGTGGCAGACTCTCAGGTTTTTGCACGCGAGAGACCCGCGTTCGATCCCCGGGTCTACCGGCAGATAAAATTATGCCGTCAATGCTCGCTCTGTCAGTTCCCTGAAAAGGCGACTGCAGATGTGTATTTTGCAGCCAACGAGCGCGTTGTACAACCCGCTCGCCTGCACCCAAACACCGTTTCTATGGTGTTCCGTGCGTCACTGGCGTAAGGAAAAAAGGGAGTTTTTCTGGTCCCGCTGCGGACGGACCAACCTCCTTTTTCCTATACATTTCCCATTCCCCTCTGGAATTCAGGCGACTGGAAATGTCAATATTGCAGTGAACAAGCCTGTTGTAATGCACGCAGGCCTGCAATAAACGCCAGCATGTTGACGCTCTCTGTTTCTATGGCAACTTCTCGCTCGTTCAGTTCCAGTAAATGTGACTGTTCCAGTGTATCCTGCAGTAAACAAGTCGGTTCTGTCACCCGCTTGCCTGCACACAAACGCCGTTTTTACGGCTACCCAGATAAATCCCATAAGTGTGAATTTTTTCTGGTGTCCCGGCCACGGCCGATGGTGCTTTATGTGTAAGAAGAATGCCCACTGCCCAGTGCCCATCTCTACACACAAGCACAGCCCGTCACACAGGGCTCGCGCACATGAATCGGCTCAGACCGATTGCGCTTCAAACATGGTGAATGTGCCCACTAACACCACGTTATGCATGTCTCACGGTTTCTGTAAAAACGAAACCAACGTGCACTCGCTTCACGCAAGCGAACGATGCTTTCGGTGTGATAAATGTGCCCGCTGTCCCGCGCCCACATCCACACATAGACATGACAGTTCCCACGGGAACCGCCCAGCCCTCCCCCTCGCGGTTAACCACCGCAGAGGAGTCGAGCGCGGGCAATCTGCCCGCTGTCATCAGCGCGCCCCATGCCTCAAATGTCACGAGCGACACGCTTGTGTTACAGCACACCGAAGCTTCTCCATCGCTGAGCGAGCGGAGCGTGCTTCGTATTCGACCCCTAGCTATCCATGCAGACGCATGGGCAAAGCTACCCGGGGTTTCGAAGTGGGTGCTGAACATTATAGAAAGAGGCTATTCGCTGCAGTTTCGCCGACGCCCTCGCCGCTATGTGGCGCGCGTCGAGACCACGGTAAAAGCAGAAGTAGCACATCTACTTCGAGCCGAGGTGACGAAACTATTGAGCAAAGGGGCCATAGAACCTCTCTCTCAAGATCAGAGCGAGGGAGGGCTATACAGCAGATACTTCCTGGTACCGAAAAAAGACGGGGGTCTCAGACCCATACTAGATCTAAGGCAACTGAACAAAGTGCTTGTGAAGCGACAGTTCAGGATGCTCACGACCAGGCAAATCCTTGTGCAGATTCGCCAAGGAGATTGGTTTGTGTCAATAGATCTGAAAGACGCGTGTTTTCAAATACAGATAGCGTCACGTCACAGGCGATATTTGAGATTCGCCTTCGAGGGCCAGGCATATCAGTACACAGTCCTGCCGTTCGGTTTGTCCCTAGCACCCCGTACATTTACGAAGTGCATGGATGCGGCGCTCGCACCCCTCAGAATGAGAGGCATGCGAGTGCTGAACTATTTGGACGATTGGCTGATTCTAGCGCAATCTCGCGCAGTGCTCATAGAACACACGACCATTTTACTCGATCACCTCGAGGATTTGGGTCTGAGTGTCAATTGGGCGAAGAGCTCCCTGTCTCCCAGTCAGAAAATATCTTTCCTGGGCACAGAACTGGACTCACTATCCATGATAGCGCGACTATCACAACAGCGCGCGGTAGACATTCGACGCACAGCGAACTCTTTTCGCTGCGGCGCGTCTGTCCCGCTCAAGAGATTTTCAGAAGATGCTAGGTCTCATGGCCTCAGCATCGTCAGTGCTCCAGCTGGGTCTGCTCCGCATGCGCCCGCTGCAGTTTTGGCTGAAAGCGCGAGTCCCACGCGAAGCGTGGGCACCCGGTTTGCTTCGCCTCAGGGTCAATCAGAAATGCGTTACAGCTCTGAAACCCTGGAAAGCGAACGACTGGTACCAATCAGGTGTAAGCCTGGGGACTTCCTCGAGGGTGAAAGTGGTGTCCACGGACGCGTCCACCTCGGGATGGGGAGCGCTGCTCGAGGGCAGACCGTTCTTCGGCCAGTGGTCAGAACGGGAGAAGCTCCTGCACATAAACTGCCTCGAAATGCTGGCAGTAGACAACGCGCTGACGCGTTTTTGTCCCCAAATAAAAGGTCACCACGTCTTGGTCCGTTCGGACAACATGTCTGTGGTGTCCTACATAAATCGCCAGGGCGGCATCGGATCCGAGAAACTGTACAGGCTGGCAGAACGCCTCCTGGTATGGGCTCAGTGCAACCTGCGCTCGCTCAGAGCAGCGCACGTGCCAGGGATCATGAATATAGGACCAGACAGACTGTCCAGGAACAACGTTCCGGCAGGCGAATGGTCCCTACACCCACAGACAGTCCAACTGCTGTGGAAGAAATTCGGCAGAGCGGAAGTGGACCTGTTTGCGTCTCAAGAAAACGCTCACTGTCAAGAATTTTTCTCCAAGAGCAGGAGCGCGCTGGCCCATGTGTGGCCCCGCCGCCCGCTCTATGCTTTTCCCCCCGTCTCTCTCCTGCCTCAGGTGATAGAACGGATCAGGGAAGAAGGATGCTCAGTACTGCTGGTAGCACCGCTCTGGAAAAACCAACCTTGGTTCCCAGCCGTGATGCAGTTAGCAAGTACTGCCCCGTGGCCAGTACCAGTGAGGAGAGATCTCCTCTCACAGGCCCGCGGCTCGATCTGGCATCCTCACCCGGATCTATGGTCCCTTCATGTCTGGGCCATCAACGGGTACATGTTGGACTCCCTAAAGGAGTATTAAACACGATCACGCAGGCTAGAGCTCCGTCTACAAGACGACTCTATTCTTCGAAATGGTCAGTGTTTTCGGGCTGGTGCACAGCCCGTGGTGTGTCACCCACAAATTGTGATGTGACGGAGGTGCTTTCCTTCCTACAAGAGCTGTTGGATGGGGGCAGGGCCCCCTCCACGCTCAAAGTTTATGTGGCGGCTATAGCAGCGTTCTCAGAAACAACGCTTGGTCAGTCAATAGGAAGGAACGATTTAGTCATCCGCTTCCTTAAAGGAGCTAGGAGACTGAATCCTCCCAGACCTCCCTCAGTCCCCGTATGGGACCTTTCTACGGTTCTGGAAGCCATGAAAGGTGCGCCATTTGAGCCTTTACAGTCAATCGATTTGAAACACCTGTCTTTCAAAACGGTGTTTTTGCTGGCTCTCGCTTCGGTGAAGCGCATAGGGGATCTGCACGCGCTCTCTGTGAGCGCGGCGTGCATGGAGTTTGGGCCCAATGACTCAAAAGTTATACTCAAACCTAAGCACGGTTATGTTCCAAAATCCCTCAACACACCGTTTAGGGCGCAGATTATCTCTCTGTCAGCCCTACCGGTCCCTGATGAGGAAAGAGACGCGAGCCTCCTTTGCCCAGTCAGGGCATTACGAGCTTATGTGTCTCGCTCGTCTGTTTTCAGACAGACGGAACAGCTCTTTGTTTCGTTTAGCGGACGTTCTAAGGGACTAGCCGCGTCGAAACAGAGCCTATCCAGATGGATAGTTGATGCTATAGCGCTGGCATACGCCTCCAAGGGCATGCAGTGCCCTTTGGGTGTCAGAGCGCATTCCACAAGAGGCATGGCCTCTTCGTGGGCTTGGTCGAGTGGGATTGCCTTGCAAGATATTTGTATGGCGGCAGGCTGGGCCTCCCCGTCTACATTTATAAGGTTCTATAACCTAGAGGTTCCCGCCCTGCAGGCCAGGCTGCTGTCGGTCTAGACTACCAGTATTATCTGACCTGATGCGTTCAGCTCAGAATGCTGCGTTTACTGAGCACAGCTCAATTTTCGACAGTTTAAAGCTGGGCAAACTGTGTAAGACCCACATTTTTTCCATCAGTTCAGGCCGTACCCCGCCCTGTCTGTATGATGAAATTTGCGTCCCTTCGACGCTACTCTATGTGGAAAGTGAGGCTGCACCCCTCCTTCTCCCGGACTCTCTGTGAGTTCACTGAGTGATTGTGCACTATATGTACCCCGGGCTTTCGCCCTTGGGTCTTTGGTGTCAGATCTCAGCACGCACGGCGTTTTACACTGGGTCCCCTAGCGTAAGATATCTTACGCAGTACGAGAGACCTCTCGTAAGAGAACGTACTCGGTTACTAACGTAACCTCGGTTCTCTCTAGAAGAGGGACCGAGTACTGCGTATCTTGCCGTGCATGCACACGCTCTGGTTGCTTCGATGATGAAAAACCAGATAATAGCTGCCTGCGAGCGATATTTATAGGCCTAGACCACGCCCATTTCGGCGGGACGTGACGTAGCGGGCGCGAAGTGCCCTGATTGGGTCTGACGTCACGCCAGGCCTCGCTCGATAGGCTGCTGCAGTTGCCGCAGAGCAGCCAATAGGCGCGCGAGCTGTCTCGCCTATGTCTGCATTGCTGCTGCAACGCGTTTTGCATTATAACAAAATTAAGGATAATTTTTGGCTTCAATATCTCGCGGAAAAAGGATTTTCCCCTAGCGTAAGATATCTTACGCAGTACTCGGTCCCTCTTCTAGAGAGAACCGAGGTTACGTTAGTAACCGAGTACGTTTTTATTGATCAAAAATGTTTTTATACATTTTCTTCTATATCTTTGTGTGATTTTCTGTACATCGCGGCTTTGAAACGTTAAAGCCCCGCCCCCAGCCCCACCCCCATACACATGATTCGACTATTAGTCGACTATAGGCAAGACATGACGATTCTGATTCGACTATGAAAATCCATAGTCGGGGACAGCCCTACTAAATACAGAGTTTTAGACTTATCATTTTCAGATTTTAAATATAACATGGTCACACATATGGCTTTAGCTGCAGTGCATTTCTAGATTGCTCCAGGGCCCACTTCAATTTTATTTTCATGAATATGTTTCATAAAAATAAATTTCTAATAACTTTACAAAACTTTGAAGCTATTTAAAAAAATTATTTTCATTATGACAATAATTAATTCTACATTTACAATAAACTACCAGGTGTCAGCTTTCAAATGAGATCATACTTGTGCTTTTAGTGCAAAGGGTTCATGAACTGTATGCGTTTCAGTTTGGGTATGTCATTTCTGGGGATTTTTCAAAAGTGGCGTTGCAGCTTAACAGGTTAAGGACCGTGGAGAGGTCCCATGACGGAACAGATGGTGGCCTGGAGGGGTTCATCCTCCTGGCTCCTTTCAGAAACTGCAACACCAGGTAATTTCTTCCTAGCGATTGGCCAGCCACTGGAGCGTGATAAGCCGTGATGGCTGCTACATATACTTTTAGTGTGGACGTGGAACGACCCGCATCCAAAAGCTCCTGGAGGAATGAGAGTACCACTGATACCTCACATGACTCTGGTATGAAGTGCTTGTCTGAGCACCAGCTCGAAAACACTGATCACTTCAGGGCATAGAGGCGCCTGGTAGACGGGGCGATAGCCTCAGTGATTGTGTTCAGGACCTTCTCAGGGAGGTCCCTGGGGTACCCATTGAGGGGCCACACATGGAGGGCCCATAAATCAGGTCGGTGGTCACCTGTAATATATCCCATTTCTTCTGCAGTCTTACCTTTTACATCTGTTGGCTACACAGTTGTGGCGTTTTGGAAATGTAATTCGCTACTGTGAATAATGAGCCGTTGACCATTCCAAGATGGTTCAGCAGAAATAATCAACATTAAACTTAGCTAATATAATTATATTAATGGTAATATTAATATTCCTCTTCCTGCAGGTCTTTCCTGATGAGCTTCATTCCCACGCCAATGGGAGGAGGGATGGGCGGGCCCTTCAGCATGAGCTAGTCCACCGCCAAGATGATGAAGGACAGCATAGACATCCAGTTCAAGGACATGGCCGGGTGTGAAGAGGCCAAGCTGGAGATCATGGAGTTCGTCAACTTACATTTACATTTATGCATTTGGCAGACGCTTTTATCCAAAGCGACTTACATAGCATTATCCTATACATTTATACATAGGTATGTGCAATCCCCTGGGATCGAACCCACAACCTTGCGTTGTTAACGCAATGCTCTTACCAACCAACACCTCCAGCCTGGTCAAGAAGGCTCACCAGCGCCTTTTCTTCCTGAGGACACTGAGGAAGAATCAGCTTTCCTCCACTATCCTGGTGAACTTCTATCGCTGTGCAATAGAAAGCATCCTGACCAACTGTGCTACAGTGTGGTATGGGAGCTGTTCTGTTGCAGAGCGCAAGGCACTGCAGCGGGTGGTGAAAACCGCCCAGCGCATCACTGGGACTCCACTACCTGCCATCGAGCACATCCAGAGGAAACGCTGTCTGCATCGAGCTCGCAGCATCCTTAAGGACTCCTCTCACCCAGCCCACAGACTGTTTTCTCTCCTGCCCTCCGGCAGGCGTTTCAGGTGCCTCCGGACCAGGACCAGCAGACTAAAGAACAGTTTTTTCCCCAGAGCTGTCTCTTTATTAAACTCTAACCCTCATTGATCCCACTCCCCTCATATACTGATTGACTCTCCTCTCCCTCCTCACACCTGCCTCCATTTTGTTATTTGCAATACTATAATGTTCATTTGCACTGCTGACTGTTATTATAGAAACAACTGTTTACATTTGCATCTTGCACTACTACCTTGACTGGAATATGCTCAATTTGCACTGCCGACTGTTTATTTACAGTACCGACTGTTTACATATACATTTGCAATACCGTACTTTAACTGTAATATGCAATTACTTTCCACTGCACTTTCACTCGGATAGCTTCTGTCCAAACTTTATTTGCACTACTTTAAATCCATTGTTATACTGCTCATTTTAGCCTAACTTATACATATATCTATTTGTAAAATTCTGTTTATAGTAATAGCCATCTGTATATTATGCTCACATTCTGTTTATAGTAACACCCATCTGTATATATATTCATAGTACATATCTATTTGTAAAATTCTGTTTATAGTAATAGCCATCTGTATATTATGCTCACATTCTGTTTATAGTAACAGCCATCTGTATATATATTCATAGTACATATCTATCTGTAAAATTCTGTTTATAGTAACAGTCTGTATATTATATTCAGTACATATCTATCTGTAAAAATTCTGTTTATAGTAATAGCCATCTGTATATTATATTCAGTACATATCTAGCTGTAAATTCTGTTCACAGTAATAGTTATCTGTATATTATATTCATAGGACAAATCTATC
This sequence comes from Leuciscus leuciscus, assembly GCF_965113295.1. Taxonomy (NCBI): domain Eukaryota; kingdom Metazoa; phylum Chordata; class Actinopteri; order Cypriniformes; family Leuciscidae; genus Leuciscus; species Leuciscus leuciscus. The sequence goes on along the minus strand of NC_138724.1, from coordinate 6,416,976 downwards.
TGTAAATTTTTGTTTATAATAGTATTCAACTCTATATTTATTCAGTACATATCCATGTTCTGCACTTATGGAACCACTGTATATCCTGCACTTGCTGCTATTGCACTTCTGGTTAGACCTAAACTGCATTTCGTTGCCTTGTACCTGTACTTGTGTAATGACAATAAAGTTGAATCTAATCTAATCTAATCTAATCTTACCACTGAGCTACAGGAAAACTTCCTCAAGAACCCTCAGCAGTATCAGGACCTGGGGGCCAAGATCCCCAAGGTATGATGCTCCTCTGATCAATGATCCTGCTCTGATCAATGATGCTCCTCTGATCAATGATCCTGCTCTGATCAATGATGCTCCTCTGATCAATGATCCTGCTCTGATCAATGATGATCCTCTGATCAATGATGATCCTCTGATCAATGATCCTCCTCTGATCAATGATCCTGCTCTGATCAATGATGATCCTCTGATCAATGATCCTCCTCTGATCAATGATGCTCCTCTGATCAATGATCCTGCTCTGATTATTGATCCTCCTGTGTGATTATTGATCCTCCTGTGTGTTTGTTCAGGGTGCTGTGCTGTCCGGTCCTCCAGGAACAGGTAAAACGCTGCTGGCTAAAGCCACCGCCGGAGAAGCTAACGTTCCCTTCATTATGGTCAACGGCTCAGAGTTTCTCGAGATGTTCGTCGGCGTCGGTCCAGCCAGGGTAAGTCTGAATTATTGGTTTCAAATAGAGATGCACCAACGTATCGGCTGATTAAAGCTATTATTTGCCTATTATTCAGCTATTATTTTGCTATTATTCACTCTTTTGTGTTGAATTTAGTTAATACAACAATAACGCATTAACAGTTAAACAATAGAGACATTAATGAAGTGACCCTCTGAATCACTCGTAGTTCAAGCCAGGGTTGCCAGTTCCACGGTTTTTCCCTTCATCAAACATTTATAGTGCCTTTCATCCAATAATTCTGAACATTTGATCAAGAAATTCAAACAATAAATGGTGCTTTGAAGCTCTTAACTGTGACGTGACCGATTGCTGTAGCGCCTCAGTTCAAGAGTCTTTTCTTCCACTTTAAATACAAATTATATCTAGAAACACATGCATGAATATCAGAAGGTATATTGAAAATTGTATCATGTAATCACTTAATCTGTGTCTCAACCGCGGAAAGACGTGAATTTCATTCTTAACCAACGTACAGTTGCCAAATTGAATAAAACTCGAGCGTTTGAGCAACCGAACACACATATAAAACCCATATTGCTGCGTGACGTGTCAGTCAACGCTCGCTTTGGCCAGGTGGTGTTTATAGCAGAGGGGGTGGAGCTTCAGATTCTAGAGAGCATTTGATTGGACAGAAAATGTGATGAGAAGCTGAAGTCCGCGGTGATGTCATAAAAATCCATGATCCATTTTAGTGGAAGTGAGAGACTGTAAGTTTTGAATGCTTATATCTCCTAAATGTGAATTTTGTCATTGTTTTGGACACACCAGCTTATTTATAACCTTAAGGCTAACATATTCATTGTAAGAGCTAAAAAACTTACATCATACCTGTCAACACTCCCGTTTTCCCCGGGTTTCTCTCGTTTTTTAGCCCTATCTCCCGGACCCCTTCCGGTTTGTTATTTCTCCCGGGAAACTCCCTTAATTTGCATGGCCCAAACTCCATTATGAGTAATCGGACCAATATGTTTGTCTAATGTTGACCAGTTGACAGATCTTGTATTAAATGCATTATATTCACACAATCCATACACCATATTAGCCTGGGTTTCCCCATGCTGCCTTGAGCGCAGCGCGATTTTATTCACGCTGCTAGTCAGCATGGATTCCATGGACCAGATTTTCGCCTCAGCTAGGGAACCAATCACAGAACGGGGAGGGAGCAGCAAGACGATGACGACATCTATGCGACACACCGAAGCAGTTTGTTTATATCTATGGATCCAACATGACAGACATAAAAATATATGCATATTTTTAGGAACACATCTACAAAAATATGCCTGTATTTCAAGTTGATAAAATACTTTAAAATCCACATCAGTTTATTTGTGCCGACGCACCACGCCCTCCCAGGATCTATAACGTTACCTAGGCTACTTTCACTTTTAAAAATTCATCATAACCGCGCGCGCGATCTGCTTGCAGTCGTCGAGATGGATGCTGAGGAGTTGAAGAAAATAATAGCTGGTGGAGATTGTAAAGTTGTCGACATTACGTCATCAAAAATCAAGTCCAGTGTGTGGGAGAAATTTGGAGTTATCTGAAGAAAATATTGTGAAAAGGCTTTGCTGGAAACATTTTCGTGTTGGATAGCTGCAAATGTGGAACTTCATCTCTGAGGAAGCACGCAGAAACTATGGTAACAAAGCAGTTCTATCGAACGGTATTTTTCATATTTAACACTGTTAAGTATGTGTGGTGTGCAGGGCGTGTTTGAACCCAAAATGGTCAGATGTAGGCTAGACGAAATTGCGTGGCATAGTCTATAGTGTTGTAGCCGCGACTGTTCGATTGGTAAAATGTTATAAGGCTACTCAGTTTTGTGGTAACGTTAGCCATGTTCTTCATGCGTCGGCCTTTTGACAGCTTCGGCTGAAGTTGTCCTTGTGTTAATTGTCATGTAATAACTTCTGGATGACCTGGCAATAAACATTTTTGTAAGTGTGTCTATAATGTGATAGTCTAAACTGATTTTATTTCGGGTGCGGGTCGGTTCTATTTTAAGCGGGTCGGGTTCAGATTAGTGCTGCTGTCGGAAAACGGGTCGGGTGCGGTTTTAAGCACTGCGGGTGCGGGCGGGTGCGGATTTACAAAATCGGACCCGTGCAGGACTCTGGTGTACACATAAATCTCTGACCCATCGTCGTCTTCTTCGTTGAATATCTGTCGCTCTACATACGTCATCTGGTATAATTGAGCTACGTACAGGCGCATTTGATAGACATTTGTAGCGCCCAATAAACGACTCTGGGCATTCGTAAACCACGCCTCAAATACGAGAAAATGAACATGTGGTTCCCAGACCACGTCTCAAAGAGAAAGAGGTCTGACGTTAGCCAGGCTAACACCATATATAATTTCAACCCGGATTTTGAAAACCAAATGTTGACAGGTATGACTTACATTTTGATTTCAGGGGGACTTTAACAGTTCTGTCTAATAAATCATAAGAGCTGTTAAACAAAGACAGTAAACAGTACATGAAAAAGTATTATAGAGTTAGCTATAACCATCAGCGTTTATGCCGTCTGCATTCAGCAAACGCATTTATGTAATTTAAACAAGTCTTTCAATATCTAATAGATGAAACTCTCAGACTTTAGTGAATCAAGCTGTTGGATCCTCTGAAATGTGCATTTGGAGCATGCATAAAAACACATGTACTCTGTCATTAAACTCGCATGAACAACTAAGTAAAAAATCCTGCATTTCAGACTATATTTAGACATTGTCATGTTCATGTCATATTTACTGTGTGCTTTATTAGTGTTATCTGGACTTACCTGAGAAAATTTTATTCCTATTGCGCACAGACTTATCAGATAGTGTTGTAAAAAAGTTTATAATAGTATTACAGAATCAAGAGGTGCTATTTGTAATAAATGAAATATTGTCAAATAAATCTCAAATTAATTGCAGCATGTTATTTACATTTTTCTTTAGCGAAATTCAATCTGAAATCTGCTCTCTAAGCTTGTGGCATACATTTTTTTATTGGTCGACCATTTAAAACTCTTGTGCAGTGGGCCTAGAACTTGTGTGAAAATTGTCCAATACCGATAATTCTTTATATTTGAAAGCCAATCATTTTTAAGTGCCTGATTACAAAAGCAAAAGTTTCAACATTTAAAAGCCATGACCCAAGCACACAACTATAATAATTATAATTTTATGTAGCTTATATGACAGACATATAATTATATATATTATATATAAATATATATTCAGCTGCACATGTTGCACTGAACAGTATTTTCCTTTTTATCCATCTCAAACCCATCATGTTGAACAGTGTGGATCTGAAGTGTCTCAGCTGAAGGAAATAATCCATCCTTTATCAGCTTTAATATATCAGCCAAATTTTCTTATCGGACCGATAACGATAACATAAAAAATTAACATATATCGACCGATACCGGTATGTTGGCATCCGTGCTTGGAACGAATATGTCCGACTGATGAGCGTCTAAGGTTTGAGTTCTGTCGATCCTTCAGGGCCTCCTGATATTAAGGGTCGGGCATCCATATTCAGAGTTCACCTGCGGCCGCTCAAACTGGACCCCAGTCTGGACCGGGACGCCATCGCGAGGAAGATGGCCGCCGCCAGCCTGGCTTCACCGGTGAGCGAACGACGACTTGCATGCTAATTTTCCTTTTGAAAAGAGTGAATGTGCAAGACAAAGTAGGAAAATGATATGTTGTATGATAATTACATATTACAAATTCATGTTTGGGAGTAGGCTGATGTAGTTGATATGATAATTAAGAAATCGTAAGTGTTGCCATAATATTGCTGTATTATTGCTATATAAAGGCAGAATATTTTCTCTCCTCCAGGTGCTGATATTGCAAATGTCTGTAATGAAGCAGCTCTCATCGCTGCCAGACATCTGAATGAATTCATCGGTGTTAAGCATTTTGAGCAGGCCATCGACAGAGTCATCAGAGGTGAGCTCAGAAATGCAGAATATCTTACAAAGAACCTATGCTGTAAAAAAAAATTACATCCCCAAGTCAAAAATTTCTAGTGACTGGTCACATCTAAATTTTTCAATTAGTCTGATGTATTATTTCTCATTGAGCCAATGTTAACAGACTATTGCAACAAGAATTGCACTTGGGACAATTAAAACATTTAGATGTGACCAGTCACTAGAAAATTTTGACTTGGAGAGGTTAGAATTTTTTTACAGTGTACTAACACAAAGACTGATGCTTGTGATCTACATGTTCAGATCTGTAGTCAAAATAACAGCACTGGATGTAACAAAAAATCAGGAGTAATTGAGTTTATTGGTGAGGCCTGCCTTGTCTCTCTCTCTACAGTCGTATAATGTCTTAGAGATATTAGTGACGTCAGCAGTGACCTGTGGTGTACCTCATGGTTCAGTCCTGGGTCCCATGCGTTTTCTAATCTACATGCTAGATAAAATGAAAACTGCGTCTGCAGCTGCCATGCTATCTTTTGGCTGGTTGTTGTAGCTGTTAGGTTGACTCACAGCACTTCAACACGTGTGGTTTTTTTTTCTGCTTGGCAAGCCGAGCTGACGTGACATGGGGGCGTGGCAGCATCGACGATTCCATTTTTGGATTCGATAATCGAGATTGAGCATTAATTTCGATCGATTTCGATTTAAAATTGAAATCGTGACACCCTTACTGAAAACAGTTACAACCTTGATGAGTTCCGAACAGCAGCCTACTGTGTCTATGGTCATGCCCCTACAACACATCATCCTGACATCTTTGAAACACAGTGACACAGATTCAACAATTGTAAAGGATGTTAAATCTGCTATAGAGAGGTATTCAGACCCAAGACTTCAACAGTTCCTGAATGAGAGCGCTGCCTTGGATCCTAGGTTTAAAACTTTACCCCACCTGGATGACATATCTCGGAATGAGATCTTCAATTGTCTGGAGGAGAAAATCTTGCAAGAGCACTCCACACAGGTATGTGATGCTAATAGGCTAATGTGATGAAATAACCATGTTATTCTGTCAAGTTAAAGTAGTTTTTTTTTTTGTATTTACATAATTTCACATTCATAATATTTCATGAATAGGACTAATCACACTATCCTTTCTATTTGTTGTTGTCACACTTAAATATCATTTCTGCCTGTTTATTACCTTAAACAACAGTGTTTTGTGTGTGACTATTTCAGTCTCATGCCTCAGGAGAAGGGTCCAGCCAAAACCCTGCAGAGGATACAGACACTGTAGCAACCAGCGGAGGCAGCCCCCCAACAAAGAGAACAGCACTCAGTGAACTGTTTGGTGATTTTTTCAGCACAGCCTCCACTGCATCATCATCAGAAACCAAACCATGGCCTGATGTTGTGAAAGACGAGATTCAGCTATACAAAATGGTTAAAGTAATTTCTGTGGATTCAAATCCACTGAAATGGTGGAAAGATAATGAGCACCAGTACCTAAATTTGTCCAAGCTTGCCAAATGTTATCTTGCTGTACAAGCAACAAGTGTGGCAAGTGAAAGAGTTCTCAACAGCTGGGGACATTGTGACATCTCAAAGAGCAGCCCTCTCCACAGAGAATGTGGACAGTCTCATTTTCTTAAAGAAGAACATGAAACTATAAAAAAAAATCTGCCCATAGAAATTTAAATAGTTCATATTTTTGACAGTATTTTTGCAATATTTTTTAGCAGTTCTCTTTTCATATTCCTCTTTAACAAGAACTTGAAACTGCAAAATTTTTGTTTGTTGTTTTTGTGAACTTGAATGTCATCATCTGTGAAGAAGACTGTAGTTACAAAAGAGAAATTAGATGGCAGGTTATTTTGTTTAAGTTTCCAATTGACTGAAGATATAAATTATTGTTACATTATGTTGTTAATACACGTTTTAAATTTGACAACGTAGTGTGTGGTACATTGCGAACAAAGGTCAGATATTATTATATTGCATACAAGTCTAAAAATGGCATAGCTTGTGCTTTCAAATTTATTTATTTTTTAAATCAAGAATCGAATCGTACTGTGACTTTAGAATCGAAAATGTAATCGAATCGAGGATTTGGAGAATCATGACACCCTTAGTTTTCAGGGGCTTCAGTACCTGACATACATCTTCCAGAACAGTCACATCTTGATCAGAGAGGGTGATAAGGTCTTTAGCATTTTTTTTCGTCTTTTTCTGCAAGTGCAGAATAGATAGCAGCTTGTTGCTCTAAATAGCGTGTGATCATGTCATAGCTGGAGTTCCACCTTGTAATGAAATCTTGAACCAGCTTGTGAGGAGGAAGCTGAAGCATGTCTTGTTTTGACTTTAAGACGGCTGCTGCAGTGGTGCTTCTGTGGAAAAAAGTGACCCTCCTGACTCTGCCCAAAAGACGGGAAATCTGGTTTACTCCCAACCCCTTCTGCGAGGCCAGATTCACAGTGTGGGCAAAACATCCAATGTGTGGAGACAATCTAGGCAAGGCAAGGCAAGGCAAGGCAAGTTTATTTATATAGCACATTTCATACACAATGGCAATTCAAAGTGCTTTACATAGAAGAAATTAAAATAATAAAAAGAAATAAGAATAATTAAAACAGTTTAGAAAAATAAAATGAAATACAGTACAGTACAGTCGGACGAACAGCGGCACAGTGCTCATTCAGTAAATGCATAGCTAAACAGAAGTGTTTTGAGTCTGGATTTGAATGTGACCACTGTAGGAGCACATCTGATCTCTTCTGGAAGCTGGTTCCAGCTGCGGCTGGCATAATAGCTAAAAGCAGACTCACCATGCTTAGAGTGAACCCTTGGTATTTCTAGCTGATATGATCCTAATGATCTGAGTGATCTGTTGGGTTTATATTCAGTGAGCATATCTGCAATGTATTGAGGTCCTAGGCCATTGAATGATTTATATACCAGTAATAATACTTTGAAATCAATCCTAAATCTAACTGGGAGCCAGTGTAAAGACCTGAGGACTGGTGTGATATGTTCATATTTTCTGGTTCTGCTCAGAATCCTGGCGGCAGCGTTCTGTATGAGCTGCAACTGTCTTATGGTCTTTTTGGGAAGGCCAGTGAGGAGTCCATTACAATAATCCACCCTGCTGGTGATGAAAGCATGCACAAGTTTCTCTAAGTCTTGTCTGGAAACAAAGCATCTAATTCTTGCAATATTTTTCAGATGATAGTATGCTGATTTAGTTATTGCTTTGACATGACTACTGAAACTAAGGTCTGACTCTAGTGTCACACCAAGATTCCTGACTTGATTTTTAGTTGTTTGACCCCTAGAGTGAAGGTATGCGTTCACCTTGAGAACTTCATCTTTGTTTCCAAACGCAATAACTTCAGTTTTGTCTTTGTTTAATTGAAGAAAGTTTTGACACATCCAACTGTTGATTTCATCAATGCATTGGCACAGGGAGTCAATGGAGCTATAATCGTTGGGTGATAGGGCTAAGTACAGCTGTGTGTCGTCTGCATAGCTGTGGTAAGCAATTTGGTTGTTTCTCATTATTTGGCTCATTGGGAGCATATACAGGTTGAACAGGAGTGGCGCAAGAATTGAGCCTTGAGGGACTCCGCATGTCATGGATGTCCACTCAGACTTATGGTCTCCTATACTCACATAATAACCTCTCCCATCTAAGTATGACCTGAACCATTTTAGGACTATCCCAGAAAGCCCCACCCAGTTTTCCAGCCTGTCAAGAAGTATGTTATGATCGACAGTGTCAAATGCAGCACTGAGGTCGAGTAGTACCAGCACTGATAATTTGCCTGAATCAGTATTTAAGCGAATATCATTTATTATCTTTATGAGCGCTGTCTCTGTGCTGTGATGCGGTCGGAAACCAGATTGAAAATTATCAAAGTATCCATTCGAGCTTAAGAATTTGTTCAGCTGATTGAAGATAACTTTTTCAATGATCTTGCCTATGAAAGGAAGATTCGAGATCGGTCTATAGTTGCTTAATATGGTCTTATCCAGATTGTTCTTTTTCAGGAGGGGCTTGACAACTGCAGTTTTCAGGGAGTTTGGAAAACTCCCAGAGAGAAGTGAGGCATTTACCACTTCTATAAGATCTGCTTCTAAACTGTTTAACACACTTTTGAAAAAAGATGTGGGAAGTGTGTCAAGAGCGCATGTTGATGTTTTAAGGTGCTGTACGGTTTCTACCAAAATTTTGCCATCAATTTTTTTGAAATCAGACAAAGTTACTACTTTTTCAGGTGGTCTGATCTGTCTGACCCCAGCACAACTCAAGGATGTGCTGATCACCTTTCTGATATTATTGATTTTGTCAGAGAAGAAAGAAGCAAACTCACTGCACTTGCTGTTTGAGAGCATTTCACTGGGAATCTGGCTTGGGGGGTTTGTCAGTCTCTCTACAGTAGCAAAAAGAGTGCGTGTGTTGTTTAAATTGCAGTTTATAATATTTGAGAAGAAAGTCTGTCTAGCTTTGCCTAGTTCCATATTGAAAGCATGAAGGCTGTCTTTGTAGATGTTATAATGGACTACAAGCTTTGTCTTCCGCCACATGCGCTCTGCTTTTCTGCATTGTCTTTTCATATTTTGCACTGCTGTTGAGTTTCTCCAAGGTGCTTTTTGTCTGCCACTCTTCTTCCTGACTTTCACAGGAGCAATATCATCAATTGCACTTTTAACTTTTGAGTTAAAAGAATCAAGGAGAAAATCAACAGAGTCAGCAGATATGCTTGGTGTTAAGGATATAGCCTTCATAAATAGTACACTAGTGTTCTCATTTAAGCATCTCTTCTTGACAGACTCAGATCTAGCTTCAGTGGCAGGAGAGATCAATATATCAAAGAAAATACAGAAATGATCAGACAGTGCTACATCCTTAATAACAATCGATGAGATGTTTAGACCCTTACTGATAAGTAAATCTAGAGTGTGTCCATGATTGTGTGTGGGTCCATGTACATGCTGAGTCAGATCAAAAGTTTTTAAAACAGTTTTGATTTCTTTTGCCATATTGTTTTCTGCATTATCTATGTGAATGTTAAAATCTCCAGCAATGGCAAAACAGTCAAACTCTGAGGTAATTGTTGATAACAGTTCTGTAAATTCCTCAGCAAAGGCTGGAGAGTATTTTGGAGGCCTGTAAATAATGATGAGTAAAATGTGTGGAGCACCTTTTAATACAATACCCAGATATTCGAAAGACGTGTAGTTCCCAAATGATATTTGCTTACATTGATAGATATCTTTAAAAAGAGCAGCTAGACCCCCACCTCTTTTAACAGCTCTGCAGACACTCATAAAAGTAAAGTTAGGAGGGGATGTTTCATTGAGGATTGTTGCACTGCAGCTGTCTTCTAGCCAGGTTTCATTTAGAAGCATAAAATCCAGGTTGTTTGTGGTTATTAAGTCATTGACTAGAAGTGATTTATTTTTAAGTGAGCGGATGTTTAAAATTGCTAACTTAACAGTCTTACTTTTTTTCCCTACACCAATCTTAGTTAGACGTGCAATTGGCACCAGATTAGTTGAGTTTGCTGTACGGCTATTGAAGGCCTTAGACTTTCTATCTTGTAATAGAACAGCAATAGAGAAAGATACAGGCACACTGGGTTCCCGCTTGTTCTGTAAACATTTGAGAAAGTTACTGTTATCAAAGCGGGGACCCGACACACATCACTGAGAGCTGGTATCAGTTGTTTTTGGTTCACCTCGAGCAGATGGAGGAGGGTGTGCTAGCTGCATCTAGCTGCATGTGATTTCGTAGCGCGGCTCTAGCACGCTAATTAAATGCCTAAAACCAGAGTTCCCTTTCAGTCGCTCACGTTCGACGTAACGTCGACGTGACAACGTAATTGGGATCACTTCAGGGAGCCCTATCAACTTCGAGTGTCTACAGAACGAGCCAATGAACATTGGCGTGCGTGAATCGCGTCACGCACCCCCGCCCCGCAGCGCGGGTATAAACAGGAAGCGGGCGCACGCACACATTGTCTTTCACTTCGGAGCCGAGCTTTTGCTTTCACTTCCGAACTCTACAGGAAAAGACTGCCTTTGAGAACAAGAAGAGGACTCTCCTTGTGTTGGTGTGACGGCGCGATCAGCGGTGACCGCGAGCATTGCAGCTCACAACTGCTGTTTTCACAGCACTGTTGTTCTGTGTGTGTGTGTGTCGGTTCGGTGGGCGTTTCCCTGTGTGTTCATTCACACCGCGGCTACCCCAGGGTGCCTCAGCACTGAGAGAGTTATTTTTCTATTTTTCTATTTTTCTATTTTTTTGTTTTCACTAAAAGAGCAACACAAGCGTGACCCTGCGTCTTTTTCAAGATGTCATTCCGCTTGTGCGTTTCTGGATGCCGTCGTGCCCTGGCACCAGCAGATGGCCACAGTAGTTGCCTCTCGTGTTTGGGCATTCAACACGCTGAGGCAGCTTTTGTGGATAGTTCATGTTCCCATTGCGGGAATATGACTATCGCAGCGCTTAGATCGAGACTCGCTTACCTCAAGGGAGGTGCAGTCCCCTCGCCTATGCCTCGATCTAGTGTTTATTCTGCCCCGCAGAATAGACCTACTTCGGTGCATGACCAGGGTGATCTGAGGATTATCGTGAGGGCTTCCCCGTCGAGTCAACCTCCGCGGGCCCCTCACGCCTCACAAGCACTGCTGCCATTGGAGTCCCTTAGCGAACGTCTTGGTCCTTCTCCGGAACGACCAACCGTTTCCTTTGGGGCTCCTCCTGACGACCAGATGTCGATCGCAGCATCGGAGGGGGAGCTTCAGTCCTCTGGAGATGACGACTCGGCTGCGTTGCCCCCCTCGGGACGTGTAGCGTTGTCCGAGACCGATCCAGAATGGGCGGCTATGCTTTCCCGGGCCGCCGAGAAGGTTGGGCTTGCGTGGAACCCTCCACCATGTCCCGAACCTTCTCGGTTGGACGATTGGTTTCTCGGGGCGGGCCGTGCTGGTTCTCAGTGTGCTGCCCCGGTACCTTTCTTTCCGGAGGTGCATGAGGAGCTTTCTAGGACGTGGAAGGCACTGTATAGTGCCCGAAGCCGTCTTAGTGGCTCCTCCCCCCTCGCCACCCTCGACGGTGGGGCAACTAAGGGGTATGTGGATATCCCCCCAGTGGAGCGGGCCGTCGCGATGCAACTGTGTCTGGCGTCCGCCTCCTCTTGGCGGGGTAATCCACGCCTCCCGTCCAAGGCCTGTACGTTTTCGTCCGGTCTAACGGCGAAGGCTTACAAGGCCTGTGGACAGGCTGCTTCCGCCCTCCATGCCATGGCGCTCTTACAGGTCCACCAGGCCCAGGCACTCATGGACATGAACGAGGGTGGTTCTGACCCAGAGCTCCTCCGGGAGCTCTGTGTGGCAACCGACCCCTCCTTCCGGGCGAGGAAGGAAACCGCACGTTCAGTTGGTCAGGCGATGTCCACCTTGGTGGTCCAGGAGCGCCACCTTTGGCTCAACCTGGCGGATATGAGGGACACCGATAAATATCGGTTCCTGGATGCCCCTCTTTCCCAGGTTGGGTTGTTCGACGACGCGGTCGAGAGCTTTGCCCAGCAGTTCTCGGCCGCACAGAAGCAGACGGAGGCCATCCGGCACATCCTGCCCCAGCGGACCGCTGCTGCTCCCACCGATCACTTCCGAACTCTACAGGAAAAGAGACTCGTCGCCGAGGTCGGCCTTCTGCGGCGTTCTACGCTCCCGCTAAGCCCCAGCAGCAGCAACCATCCAGGCCTCAGCGTGGAGCAAGCCGTAGGAAGCCGACCCCACCCGTCCAGGCCGCTGCCAGACCAGGAGGCAAGCGACGGTGTAAACGACCCTGAGACGGGCGGCCCAGAGGTGGATCAAGTTGCTCTTCAGGAGATGGCGACGGCGCCACTCCTTCCCCCGGTGGAGGGCCGGGCGGAGAATCTTTTGTTTCTTTTCTTTTTGTTCCACATTTTCAAAAAAAGAGCAATTTCTGAAACCTCTGGGCCCCAAGAGGGCGTGCTTGGCAGTCGACGACGCCGCCATGCCTTGTCACTCCCGAGCCCCTCTTTCATGGCCAGCAGGCAGCAGTGGCTTTGTCCCGGACGCTCTGACGCCTCCGCACACTCACTCTGCCCTTCGACGGAAGCAGGTATGTGCTGCACCACACACTCAGACCCCACTTCGGGCCGCTGTGCCGTCCGAGTCGGGTCCCTGCATTCCGCCGCGCTGCCCCACCCCGGGTACGTCTGTGGTGCCGTTGGTCCTGCTTGCTCGGTCTCTGGGAGCCTGGTTAACGCTTCCCAGCCTGTCTCGCTGGCTCACCCGTACCATCAGACTCGGCTATGCGATTCAGTTCGCCCGGCGTCCCCCTGCTTTCAAGGGCATTCTGTTCACCCGTGTTCTGGCGGACAATGCCCCTGTGCTCAGGGCAGAGATCGCAGTCCTACTGGCGAAGGACGCGATCGAGCCGATCCCTCCAGTCGATATGAAGACCGGCTTCTACAGCCCGTACTTCATTGTACCCAAGAAAGGTGGTGGGTTACGACCAATCTTGGACCTGCGCGTCCTGAACCGGTCCCTTCACAGGCTACCGTTCAAGATGCTTACGCAGAAACGCATTTTCAAATGCATCCGTCCCCAAGATTGGTTTGCAGCGATCGACCTGAAGGACGCGTACTTTCATGTCTCGATTCTACCTCGACACAGACCGTTTCTTCGCTTTGCGTTCGAGGGGCGGGCATATCAGTACAAGGTCTTACCCTTCGGGCTGGCCCTGTCGCCCCACGTCTTCACGAAAGTCACGGAGGCGGCCATTGCTCCCATGTGCGAGCGTGGTGTTCGCATCCTCAACTACCTCGACGACTGGCTTATTCTGGCCCAGTCGAGAGAGCAGTTGTGCGAACACAGGGACATGGTGCTCAGTCACCTCAGCCACCTAGGGCTTTGGGTCAACTGGGAAAAGAGCAAACTCACCCTTGGGCAGAGGATCTCTTTTCTCGGTATGGAGTTGGACTCGATCAACATGACAGAGTGCCTCACCGAGGCCCGTGTCCAGTCAGTGTTGAACTGCGCGAGCACGCTCAGACGCAGGACAGCGGCACCACTGAAACTTTTTCAGAGGCTCCTGGGGCATATGGTATCTGCAGCCGCTCGGATTGCTTCATATGAGGCCGCTCCAACACTGACTCCACGATCGAGTCCCGAGATGGGCGTGGCAGAGCGGCTCGTGCCGGGTCCAAGTGACTCCGCACTGTCGCCAAACTCTCAGCTTGTGGTCGGACCCTTCGTTCTTGCGGGCAGGTGTTCCCCTGGAACAAGTGTCCAGGCACTCTGTGGTCTCCACGGATGCCTCTGCCACCGGCTGGGGGGCCACGTACAACGGGCATGCAGCTTCAGGTCTGTGGACGGGGCCTCAACTGCATTGGCACATCAACTGCCTCGAGTTGTTAGCAGTACGTCTTGCGCTGAGCCGCTTCAAATCGCTGCTACTAGGCAAGCATGTACTGGTCCGTACGGACAGCACTGCGACCGTTGCGTACATCAACCGCCAAGGTGGTCTACGCTCCCGCCGCATGTCACAACTCACCCGCCATCTCCTCCTCAGGAGTCAGAAGCATCTGAGGTCGCTTCGTGCTGTTTACATTCCGGGCCTGCTCAACCGTGCAGCCGACGGGCTTTCACGGCAGCAGGTGCTACCGGGAGAATGGCGACTCCATCCCCAGGTGGTCCAGCTGATTTTCAGGCGCTTCGGGACCGCACAGGTAGATCTGTTTGCCGCCCCGGACACGTCTCACTGCCAGTTGTTCTATTCCCTGACCCTGGCACGGATGCTCTGGCTCACAGCTGGCCCCGGGGCCTACGCAAGTATGCGTTTCCCCCAATGAGCCTTCTTGCACAGACCTTGTGCAAAGTCAGGGAGGACGAGGAGCAGGTCTTGCTAGTTGCGCCATATTGCGCCGTAACTTTCCCGCAAACGGTTCCATGGGCTGCCAATAGACGCCAAGTCGGAAGAAACGGAAACAGAAGAATAACAATAAGAATGGGAACAGATACAATAGGTGCCTCCGCACCTTCGGTGCTTGGCCCCTAATTACTTGAGTGAAAGTGTAGACTCTACTGGTCAAATATTTCTCTATTGCAAGTGAAAGTTGTGAAGAAAGATTTTTACTGAAGTAAAAGTTCTTGCTTTTACAGTTTTTCTGAATTGCTAAAACACATTTCTTGAAACTATCACTCGCATTCTCAAAACCTTAAACACAAAACCAAATTTTCACACCACATTCAGAGAACCTCTGACTCTTCTGGCAAAATCAAACAATTGCCTCAAAACCATTTTATCTGTGCTCAAAATCAAACAATGCTTTCAGATCATACACACAACGAGTCAATATTATAAACACTACAGATCATTCATTAGACACTACATCAAAAAATGTAGAACACAGAATCCAAAGCATGCAGTTACAGAAAAAAAGTATATTGTAACAAAGTAAACAAAATTTGCAATTACGTAAAAAAGTATAGTAATGACTACTAACATTAGTAAGGTGAATAAATTACTGAATGCACTGCAAGTATAGTATTGTACTGAATATTGTATAGTATTGAATGTCTGGATATTCAGCACTTGCATACTGTAAAAATACAGTGACCCAACTGCAAAAGCCAAAAAGGTTACAGTAAAAAACTCTAAATGAAAAGCATGTTACAGTCACTCAAAAGAGTTGTGCAACTGCAAAATCAAGGTCAGTGAGAGAGATTTTACATGTATTCTGCTTCAGCATCGCGTCTTCATGTTCGGGTGGAGGAGTTTGTCCACATCACAGACACTGTCATCTCTGGAGGCAAAGAGAAAAACCCTAAAGTCAGATCCAGCCTTGACAGTGTTCTCCACACATGCTCTTCATCATCCTCATCCTCTTCCTCCTTGTTCACCACCTCTTACACGCACTCTTCCTCCTCTCTCTCTTATATCTTTTCAATCCATATAGGTATCAACATTCAGTGCAACATTTTGAGTCAATTTTGGCACTCTAAACGGACTTGTATTATGTACAGTTGGTTTGGTCACATCATTAGAAATAAGTGTGAACAATTTTGAGTCGTTGTGTGTAAATGATGACAAGAGTGTTGTAGTTGTGTTTAACTTTTGCCTGTCTGTGTTTAGAGTTTTGAAACACACGTGCATCACAGTGTGAAATGTGTTTTAGTGAGCGAGAATGTGTTTACAGTTTTGCAAAAAGGGTGCATGAGATTTGCAAACAGTGTTTTAACTGCCTAAACTTGTTTAATGTTTTACAGAAAGAGTGATTTAATTGATAACTTGGTTTAGGCTATTGAGAATTTGGTTCAGAGAATGGGATTTAGTGTTTTAGCAATTCAGAAAAACTGTAAAAGTAGGCCACTTACATTTAAAACACACATCGTTCAATGAATGCATGCTGTGCCATCATGGTGGCTGAAGCCATTTGGTGATGCTGGCATACGATTACCCTGAACTTATTTAAATACTATCTATTATAATACAATATACCTTTATATATTTATATTTAAGCCATTCATGGACTCGCTGATTAGTATTTACACAGAATTAGACAGATTCTAATTCTAATGTTATTTTACTTTATTTATATTTTATTTATTATGCAACTAATATTTATTATATTGTACTTATTTTTAATTCTTTATAAATAAATAAACACACTTTGGCATTCATTTGAATTGTGGTTTCTGCGGCATAAGTGCCACCTAGCGGAGTTGGGTCATTCTTAGCATTCCGTGCCATTTGAGTCCCCATGACATGATGTGCTAAAAATGGGCTAATACTTGTTTCTAAAGGATCATCTTAAATAGTTAATCCCCCTTTCAATAATATGTACCTAGGATTATTAATTAATAAAAAAATAATTGCTCTGATTCTAGTGCAAGTAGGCTAAACTGCCATGTCCCCAAGTAAGCTTGCATAACTTCAGCCACAAATATAAGTGATAAAAATCAAATAAACTCCACATTTTTCAATATTGTATTCATTTTTAATGCTTAAAATCTTTAAAATATGTTGTGTCCCTGAATTTAATGTACCTTTTGGTGCAAATTCTCTTCAAGAAGCAGAGTAAGTTTCAGTCCTTAATTCCCCCTTTTTTTCAGTGTTTTAGAATGATTTACTGATGTGGTAAAGCATAACATGTCCATCCTTATGCCCATTTATAGTGGAAACTGATAATTGTTTGTAATTTTGAAAATATGGTTATAGTTTTTTTCGATTACTAAACGACAGTGAGCACAACTGGAGCTACATGTGCCAAACTCTAACTACAGTCTGCACTACCAACAGTCACCTGAGCTAAACAGTTCACATCACCTGCAAAACTCACTCAGAGCAACACAACTCTTAACACATGGCTCAAAACAGGCTCAGTGCAGCCAAACACTACACACAACCCTCACTGAGATAACACACACTGTCACTCAGAACACACTGAGAGGAAACACACTACACACAACCCTCACTGAGATAACACACACTGTCACTCAGAACACACTGAGAGGAAACACACTACACACAACCCTCACTGAGATAACACACACTGTCACTCAGAACACACAGAGAGGAAACACACTACACACAACCCTCAC
The DNA here is from genome assembly GCF_965113295.1 of Leuciscus leuciscus. Taxonomy (NCBI): domain Eukaryota; kingdom Metazoa; phylum Chordata; class Actinopteri; order Cypriniformes; family Leuciscidae; genus Leuciscus; species Leuciscus leuciscus. Next base: position 6,399,671 of record NC_138724.1, on the reverse strand, counting down.
TGAGATAACACACACTGTCACTCAGAACACACTGAGAGGAAACACACTACACACAACCCTCACTGAGATAACACACACTGTCACTCAGAACACACAGAGAGGAAACACACTAGACACAACCCTCACTGAGATAACACACACTGTCACTCAGAACACACTGAGAGGAAACACACTACACACAACCCTCACTGAGATAACACACACTGTCACTCAGAACACACTGAGAGGAAACACACTACACACAACCCTCACTGAGATAACACACACTGTCACTCAGAACACACTGAGAGGAAAAACACTCGCATCAAACACCAATACAGAAAATACTAACTTTTCATCTTTACAGTTTGAACAATTTTAGTGACTTCATACAAAGTAATATTTTCTTCAAAGAAAAGAGTGACATTCTTTCACATGATTTATTTACATTTTTAGAACATAATTCTTTAAGGTAAATGAAAATTAGCAGTTTGCTTAAATAGTCTGTAGTAATTTACGGAATTACAGTAATGAGAGAAAAAAGATAGAAACTAAAAGTACATACTGTAATTCGAACAAATAATTGAGGGGCTAATCCTGCCTCTCTCTAGCATCAGGCCACAAGACAATTAGTCTTTCTGAGCTCTACCTATATATATATATATATATATATAGATATATATATATACATACATGCAGTATATCTATCTATCTATCTATCTATATATATATATATATATGTGTGTGTGTGTGTGTTCACTAACAAGTCTAAAACGAGACCCCTGCTTAGCCTTTCAGCTGAAACTGCAGTCAGCAGTGTTTGAAAGGCACAAGGCTGAAATCTATTCTGTTTTGAATGTGTGGTTCACAGTTTTGACAGCAGTGTGTTAGCATTTGAACAAAGTGCTGTAAATCCACAGTGTTGTGCAGGTTGTGGTTCAAGTCATGGGATAAGTATGTAGAGTTTTGAAAACGTAATCGGTTACTAACGTAACCTCGGTTCTCTCTAGAAGAGGGAACGAGTATTGCGTAAGTTAGCTTACGCTACGGGTAAAGTCATCTTTTCTCGAGATATGAAGCCAAAAAATTATCCTTAATTTTTATTCATTGTCAACGCAGTGCAGCAGCTAGCAGACCTAGAGCAGGCTATCTAGCGCGCTCATTGGCTGCTCCGCGGCAACTGCAGCAGCCTACCAGTGAGCCTGGCGTGACGTCACGCGCCCTCACGCGTCACAGCCCGCCAGAATGGGAGTGGCTTAGCGTATAAAAGGAAGGCTCGGAGGCTGATACCCTGGTTTTCGTCGATTGAAGCGACAAGAGCTCGTGGCGCGAGCACGGCGGGTTACGCAATACTCGTTCCCTCTTCTAGAGAGAACCGAGGTTACGTTAGTAACCGATTACGTTCTCTTACGAGAGGTTCTCTCGTATTGCGTAAGTTAGCTTACGCTACGGGAACCCCTTGTCAACGCCGTGCGCGCCCAGCATCCACTACATGAGTCCCAGGGGAAGCCCGGGGAACACTGATAAGTGGGAAACAGGTGGCCGACAGAGTGGGCCAGCACATGTTCATAAGCACACATTAGAGGGTGTAGAGCGGTACGACCGGTCTATACTGACATAACCCTTTCTAGTGCAGCTCAACCAGGAGAGCTAAACCGAGTCAGTAGCCCGCGCACAAAAGTGTGGGCAGGACATACACACGACTCAGACTGATAGAAGTTTAGCCTGCAGGGCGGGGACTTCCAGGTTATAAAACCTAACAAATGTAGAGGGGGAGGCCCAGCCTGCCGCTGTACAAATGTCATGAATGGAAATCCCGCTGGACCAAGCCCACGATGAGGCCATGCCTCTGGTGGAATGAGCCCGGATGCCCAAAGGGCACTGCAGGTTTTTGGACGCATAAGCTGCTGCAATAGCGTCCACTATTCATCTGGACAGACTGTGTTTTGAGGCGGCGAGACCCTTGGTGCGCCCTTCAAACGAAACGAAAAGCTGCTCCGAGCGCCTGAAAGCGGCGGAGCGCGTGACGTAATTCCTCAGAGCCCTGACAGGGCAGAGGAGGTTACTATCAACCTCGCTGCCGGATGCCGGTAGGGCTGAGAGGGAAATGACCTGCGCTCTGAAAGGAGTGCCCATCACCTTGGGGACGTAACCATGTCTCGGTTTGAGAATGACTATTGAGTCATTAGGTCCGAACTCGAGACACGCCGCGTTAACTGATAACGCGTGTAAGTCACCCACGCGTTTAACTGAAGACAGAGCTATCAGAAAAACGGTTTTGAAAGTGAGGTATTTCAGATCCACAGTGTCCAAAGGTTCGAAGGGATGAGCTTTCAGGGCCTCTAGGACCAAAGACAAATCCCAGATCGGAACCGAGGGGGGCCGCGGGGGATTCATCGTCCTGGCTCCTTTAAGGAAGCGGATGATGAATTCATTCCTTCCTAATGTGCGGCCACGCGCCGAGTCGGCGAACGCTGCAATAGCCGCAACATAGACTTTGAGCGTGGAGGGGGACCTGCCCACGTCCAGCAGCTCCTGAAGGAAGCACAAAACCCACGAAACCTGACACGCTTGTGGGTTTAAACTTTTCCCCGTGCACCACTTGTTAAACACAGACCATTTAGATGCGTAGAGCCGTCTCGTAGAGGGGGCTCTAGACTGCGTGATCGTGTTCACGACCCCTTTTGGCAAATCAACGAGTATCCGTTGATTCTCCACGCATGCAGAGACCAGCGCTCTGGATGGGGATGCCAGATCGAACCGCGGGCTTGAGAGAGAAGGTCTCTCCTCACCGGGATCGGCCATGGGGCTGAGTCTGCCAGCCGCATTAATTCCGGGAACCATGTCTGGTTCTCCCAGTGCGGGGCTATGAGGAGCACTGAGTGGCGCGTTTCTCTGATCCTCCCGATCACCTGGGGTAACAGCGAGATCGGGGGAAAAGCGTACAGCGGGAGGCTGGGCCAGGCTTGGGCCAGCGCGTCCTCGCTCTTCGAGAAGAATGTCGGGCAGTGGGCGTTGTCGTCTGACGCAAAGAGGTCGACTTTCGCTCTGCCGAACAGGCGCCATAGAAGCTGGACTGTTTGGTGGTGCAGAGACCATTCCCCGGGGGGAACGTTGTCTCTGGACAGTCTGTCTGGGCCGACGTTCAGGTGACCGGGCACATGCGCGGCTCTCAGCGAGCGCAGTGAGCCCTGAGCCCAAACGAGGAGGCGTTCCGCCAGTGCGCAGAGGATTTTGGATCTGATCCCGCCCTGACGGTTCACGTAGGACACCACTGACATGTTGTCTGTGCGAACTAGTACATGGTGTCCTCGCAGGTATGGGAGAAAATGTTTCAGTGCATTCTCGACCGCTAGCATCTCCAGACAGTTTATGTGAAGGCATTTCTCCCGGTCTGACCAGAGGCCATAGACAGGTCTGCCCTCGAGAAGCGCTCCCCAACCTAGGTTGGAGGCGTCTGTCGAGATCGTTTTCCGGTGCGAGATAACTCCCATTGTAACTCCCCGTTGGTACCATTCGGCCGCCAGCCAGGGCTGCAGGGCTGAGACGCAGCCCTGATTCACTCTGACTCGCGGGCCGCCGGCAATCCACGCTCTGCGGGGCGCTCTCGCTTTCAGCCAGCGCTGAAGCGGGCGCATGCGCAGTAGGCCCAGCTGGAGCACCGCTGCAGCTGAAGCCATGTGGCCCAACTTCCTCTGAAATGCTTTCAGGGGGAAACACCTGCCTTTCTGAAAAGACGCGGCGAGATGTCGAATACGGCGCGCGCGCTGTGTCGAAAATCTGGCCGTCATAGCCACCGAGTCCAGTTCTATTCCCAAAAAAGAGATCGACTGACTGGGTATTAATGAGCTCTTGGTCCAGTTGACCGAGAGACCCAAGCTTTTCAGATGGCTGAGAAGCGCTAGTCTGTGGGATATGAGTTCTTCCTCTGACTGCGCTAGAATCAACCAGTCGTCCAAATAGTTCAGAATTCGCATGCCCTGTGTTCTCAGGGGAGCGAGGGCCGAGTCCATGCACTTCGTGAACGTACGGGGTGCTAAGGACAGGCCGAACGGGAGGACGGTGTATTGATATACCTGACCGTCGAAGGCGAATCTCAAGAATGGCCTGTGACGGGGTATAATCTGAATCTGAAAGTATGCGTCTTTCAGATCGAGAGAAATAAACCAGTCCCTCGGGCGGATTTGCGCGAGGATTTGTCTGGTTGTGAGCATTTTGAACGGCCGTCTCATGAGAGCTCTGTTCAAATATCTCAGATCTAATATGGGTCTGAGCGCTCCGTCCTTCTTGGGAACGAGGAAATAGCGGCTGTAAAAGCCCGTCTCGGTCAGAGAAGGATGCACTCGTTCTATCGCCCCCTTGCACAATAGTTTCGCTATCTCTGTATGAAGCAGGCTGCTTCTGTATTCACTCTCGTCTCGGTACGTGCTCGAAAGCGCGGGGGACGGCGAGCGAACTGCAGCGAATAGCCCCGTTTCACAATGTTCAGCACCCATTCTGACACGCCCGGGATAGCTTCCCACGCTTCCGCATGCATAGCTAGGGGTCGAATGGCCTCTGGGTCCCGGCCGCTGCACTGCGCGGGATAGGGGACACGTAACAGAGGAATTTGCGCGGTGCGCGCGCTGTCGATTCTGGGGAACGGGAGCTCGCTGATAGCGATAACTGGCTGGACAGCACTCAATGACTCGGTCACTGTGTTTATCAGTAAGCGTGAGCGCTCGTAGGCGGGCACAGGGCTTACATTCGCAACACGGCCAGTGGTGGGGAGCTTTATGTGATCTAACCCCCGAGACAGTTGTGAGACAGAGCGGGCAAAGTGTAGGTGTGGGCACTGGATCGTGGGCACATTTCCTACGTTTAACACTCGAGCGGCGCGTGCCCGCTTTATGAGAGTGTGCTCTGTGGGGTACACAGGGGAGATCGTGCTTGTGTGTAGGGGTGAACACTGGGATGTGGGCACATATGCTACACTCATAACACCGTCGGCGTGAGCCGGAAAACCAGACATTATGCTCTTTTTGAGATTTCTCTGGGTCGCCGTGAAAACGGCGTTTGTGTGCAGGCGAGCGAGTTGCGTAACTGACTCGTTGGCTGCGGTGAACACTACTGCAGTAGCCTTTTCTAAGGGGACTGGCAGAGGTAACGTTGTGAGTTTTGACGGCGGTCCGGCCGCAGCGGGACTCAACCGTCTTTTCCTCCCTGCGCATGCTAGGAGGACTTCGCAGGCTCGGGCTTCAGCGCGATCTTAGGCCGGGGTCCCCGAGAGGGAGGCGGTCTGTGCTGGCTGGATGAGCGCGACCTAGGGTGGCCGCCCTGTCGTTGCTGCGAAGGCGGAGGTCGAGACGAGCGCTGTGTAGAGCTGCGTGCAGGAGGCTGTGCTTGAGAGCGGCCTGCAGCGGAGCTCGAGCGGCGAGGCAGGAAGAGATTCATGGCCTGCGACGCTTTCTGTACCTCCGAAAAACGATCCACGATGCCGCTTACAGCAGGGCCGAAGAGGCCGGTGGGGGAGAGCGGGGCGTTGAGGAAGACGGACCGCTCAGACTCACCCATGTCGGCGAGCGTTAGCCACAGATGGCGCTCGGTAACTGTAAGCGATGCCATGGATCTCCCGATGGCTTGGGCCGCGGTCTTGGTAGCGCGAAGGGAGAGGTCCGTTGCGCTGCGCAAGTCCGTGAAGGCGGTGTGACTGGGGCCCTTCTCGTCCATTTGGCGGAGGAGATCGGCCTGGAGGATCTGGAGAACCGCCATTGTGTGCAGGGCGGAAGCAGCCTGTCCAGCGGCAGAGAAGGCGCGGCTGACGAGTGCTGACGTAGTCCTGCAGGCTTTAGACGGGAGGGCAGACTTTGAGCGCCATCTCGCGGATGGGGGGCAAAGGTGCGCTGCGACCGCCTGTTCCACCGGGGGAATCTGAGTATATCCCTTCTCCGCGGCTCCGTCCACGTGAGAGAGAGTCGAGGAGACTGAAGAGCGAAGCCTCGCGGAGAAAGGAGCGTTCCAGGATTTGGAAAGCTCAGCGTGGAGCTCGGGCAGGAAGGGTGCTGGCCTAGAGGCAGGCGCTTGGCGGCGGCTAGGCAGAAAACACCCGTCGAGCCTGTTAGGCGCGGGCGCCTTCGGTGGTGACCAGTCGAGGCCTAAGTGCTCGACAGCCTTAGTGAGGAGGCGGAGAAGCTCGTCGTCCACACTGGCGCGAGCCCGGCCAGATTCCTGGGTCGAAGAGGAGGTGGAGCAGTGAGATCCGGACCATTCCTCGCTGTCCGAAGCCAGGATAGAGCAGCTGTCAATGATGGCGTCCTCATCCGCTTCATCTCCTGAGGCGACGGCAGTGCGGGCGGGAGCCGGCATCTGCGCGTCGGGAAGCGGGGGCGGAGAGGGAGAGAGCGAGGCTCGCGGGAGAGGCTCCGGCGAAAACCTGGCTGGCGCATCAGGCTCCGGTGGTCTCTGTGAGCGGCGTTTTTTCTTACGCGGCCCAGGGACAGGCGGAGTGGCAGCATCAGCGTCGAACAAGGCGAGTCGAGCCCGCAGGGTCGACATCGGCAGTTCTTCGCAAAGCTCGCAGCCGCCCGAAGACAAGGCGGTGGCTGCATGGTCACGTCCCAGGCAGAGAGCGCAGATGAGGTGGCGGTCCCTGTCGCTGAGAGGGGCTCGGCACGAGCCGCATGAAATGCGAGGCATTTTGAAACAAACGCCTCGGCTCTTTTGTGAGAAGTGTGTCGCAGCGGCGAACACACAGCAGAAGCGTATAAAAGGATACTTGTCGCCGGATAGCGAAGCAGGCACGGAAGGCTGAAGGCGGCGAAGACGGCCGGCTTCCTCAGGCGCTTTCCTCGGCTTGCAGGCGCTGGTTTCGACGGCGGCGGCTTCTCTCAGAGTGCAGCGATGCGGAGAGCTTCGCTGAAGAGACGAAAATCAGGGTATCAGCCTCCGAGCCTTCCTTTTATACGCTAAGCCACTCCCATTCTGGCGGGCTGTGACGCGTGAGGGCGCTATTTTTTGGCTTCATATCTCGAGAAAAGATGACTTTACCCGTAGCGTAAGCTAACTTACGCAATACGAGAGAACCTCTCGTAAGAGAACTGTGTTCAAGCAATGAAAAACGAACTAGAGTTTGGTCCACATGAACTGCTGCTGTGCAGACTGTAGTTAGAGTTTTGCACATGTGACTCCAGTTGTGCCCACTGTCGTTTAGCAATCGAAAAAAACTGTAATAAGCGTGTTAAAAATCTTCCTCAGTGATCACTGCGCACTAGCTTGTTTTTCATCACATGAGTAGCAATGGCTAACTTTAGCATTAAATGTCCCTCCTCTTACCGTCCACCCTGTTTTGCACAGTAACAGGGTGGACATAACTTAACAGAGTGGGCGTAAATGCTAAATAAATAAGTGTTTACAGCTTGAATTGCTACTTATAATTTATGTATTTTACATTTATTTGTTATATACCTTCAATAAAGAGTAGCTTAAATAGTATACATGTATTTGTCAGGAAATGACACTGTTATCTGCTGCAGAAAAGCAGCGACGCTACAGGGCACGTCGTGATGCAGACCCTGAAAAAAGGCAGATATACCTCAATACCTCACAGAGAAAAACATGGTGAGAAAAGAAAAAATAGCAGAGGGATTGTACCAGATCCAGTCAGTGACCACTCCTCCCCCAGAGCCAAGAGATGTCCCACAGCCAGGGCCCTCAAGGTTAAAGTTTACCATTGAATGCTTTTGTTGATTAGGTAGAAACTGGAATTAAATTATCTGTGATGATTTTTTCACTACAATGTGTGTGTGTGTGTTTGTCTGAGCGGTGTGTGTGCGGTGTGTGTCTGAGCGGTGTGTGTGTGTGTTTGACTGAGCGGTGTGTGTGTGTGTGTGTGTATGTGTGTTTGTCTGAGCGGTGTGTGAGTCTCTGTGTGTGTGTGGTGTGTGTGTATTTGTCTGTGCAGTGTGTGTGTGTGTGTGTGTGTGTGTGTGTGTGTGTGTGTGTGTGTGTGTGTGTGTGTGTGTGTGTGTGTGTGTGTCTGAGCGGTGTGTGTGTGTATTTGTCTGAGCGGTGTGTGTGTGTGTGTGTGTGTGTGTGTGTGTGTGTGTGTGTGTGTGTGTGCACGTGTACTGTATGTGTGTTGGAGGGGTGCATGTTAGTGAAATGTTCTCTTTTAAGTTCTCTGAAAATGAAGTTTGAATGTTGATGTGGACATGAGTCTCTTCTTCAGGGGTAAATGACTTGATGGCATTTATTGTTGTTCAGTGGTGTGATGTCCACCCTGTTACCCCTGTGTTTTTTTAAGTTAATAAAATAAGTTAAACCTATGTTATGCATATCTTTGTGGTCAATTTTGAGGAATGAAATGGCAAATAATAAAAAAATGGGGCAAAATTCCATAGAATTTTTTTTTTTATTCTAAAAGAAATGTGTTGTAATTACACTGTGCCTTAAAATACAACAACTTTTTTTTAAGATAATGCTTGTTAATGAACACTTTGTTGAAATACAACTGCGGGACATAGTGAGGGACATTTAAGCTCTTAGAAAATGTAAATATTATAATAACTGAATTCAAAACCATGAGAATGTCCTGTAACAGGGTGGACATTTGGCCTTTGCATGTGTGAGAAATTTGGTCAAAATTTTTGAGTCATATCCTGAGCTGGACCAATAGATTGGTAGTGTAACAAGCCATTCTTCAGATAAAATGATTAAATCATGGAAATTGTAAATGTTTTTAATAGAAATGTACCAAGCTGAAATGGCACTGAATGGTAGGAATGACCCAGTTACAAAAACTGTGACTCAACTCGACAAGTTTTACAAGAGCTTGTGAATGCATCAACTACTTTCATGAAATGGTCAAATATAGGAACCGTTTAGCTGTGTTGCCATGTGCCACGAGATGACATTCATTAGAAAAGTAGTAGTTAAAACATTTTGTCATTGAGGATTTCTATCAAATATTGTGCAAATATCTCGTCTAGTTCTCCTGAAACTTTAAGATGAGATAACGAGCCTCGTCACACCCCCAGTTATTAAATACCAAAATAACACATTAAGAATACTTTAACATTTTCAAAATACAAGGACCGATAGGCTCTGTCACAAAAGTAAACTTGTAGTGGTTGGTCATACACTCAAAACTTCTGAACTGCCTAGTTGAGATAAAGGTATTATCTCAGGGGGCGCATGTTAATGTCCATCACACTCCTGCCTTTCCTTATCACTTGCTGCTCATAAAACAGTTAAACTCAGTCCTCCTCCACTCCATCACCTGCCTTATCATGAATGTACATAAGATTACAACCTTGGAGCACTTTTCCTAAAGTCAATTCAATCTTGTTTTAGAGATATTTACCCAGCCAGCAGAGAACGTTCTCAGAACTTTGGCTAACATTCCCTACAAGTTTGGTTAATGTTTTAGAGAAAACATTTGAATGTAATGTTCAAAGAATGTTTTAAGGATGTTTTCTCATTTCAAAAGGTTAAATGTAAGCTAAAATATAATGTTTTAACTGTAACATTTTGAGGATGTTGTTTAGGTCAAAGTTTGTAGAATGATCTTTTATAAAACATTGGCACAATGTTCCATAATAACAGAGGAGGAACATTATCAAATCAACGTTCGTAAAATGTTTTGAGGATGTCACTGAGACCTGAGATGATGGAGGGTTTTTTATAAAACGTTCTTGTAATGTGACGTGTTAACAAAACTAGCTTTAACATTTAAAATGTAACATTTAGAAAGCAAACTATACAATTATTGTTAAATTGAGCTTGCTGGTCAACAGGGATTCACGGTGGAACATATGGTGTGTTTAAGTCCTCCTGGGAAGTTTGTATTCATGAGGTTTTACAAAAAAAAATATTTTTTTTATGTTTTAAATTAATTTATGAAGCCACTGTAAACTTTATCATCAAATATTATATTGTTATATTATAATGCTGTCATATTTTGTGCAGGCATCAGCTTACTTCATTGTAAAAAAGCCTGACATGTCACTGCTGAATAAAGTATAGTGGTATCCCTCAATGTTTCTCACTGACACACTCCTAACTCTTCAAGATCAGGGCTTAAAGAAAATCCCGAGCTTCCTACTCATATTCTCATCATTGTGGTGGCGTTCATGTGCGTTCAACGTAAATACGATCTTTATGACATGACTTGAATGCACCAATAGCTCTAGCTTAATTAGGGACAATCCATACAAACACTCTTTGCTAAAATACATTACAGACTGTCACAGTGAGAAGTTATTCGTCCTGTATCAACGCTAAAGGCCTAACCACTGCAGCCAACACCTGTAATCCATGCTGTTAAATAAAAGTCTGTAGACAAGGGTTAGGGTTAGAGCTAGGGTTACCTTCATTTCTAACCCAGACCCGGTTTCACAGAGTTTAGATTAAGCCGGGATTAGGCCTTAGTGCATTTAATTAGCTTTTAAAAATGTGCCTTAAAAAAGAAAAAATGAACATTACTGGTGTGCATCTTGAGACAAAACAATGGCACTGACATATTTTAAGATTTGTTAGAGTGCAAAAGGATCATTATGGGTCACATATGCAATGTTTGCTCTGTTTAATATATAATATGTTTGCTCTTTTAAATTGCTGTTTGATAGAGCAGTGGTAAATATATGTGGTTATATAAGTTATTGTAAGTTTAATTTTTAATCATGCACTGCAATGAAAACACCATTTAACTAATTGATTAAATATAACAGCCAGCTTACAAATACAGCTAAATAAATAGCACGTGTAAATTTTTTCATATTCTTTCTTTTAAAACATGTAATCTTTTCCTGTGATTGCAATGTTAGTAAAATACACGTGACATAGAGGCAGAACATGTAAACTCTGCTCAAAGGCACACTGGTCCAAACCCTTCAGACAATATTTTACCTGTCTTCTTGATATGAGTTTACGGGCCTAGCTGACCCAAACATAAATGTCCTTTCAAAATGAAATTATTTTCAAACCTGTATGACTTACTTCTGTGAAATACAAGAATGTTGGGAATAAAACAACACTGGAACCCATAACATTGGAACCCATTGTATGGAAAAAAACAAAACAGTGAAGGCATTTCTCAAGCTATCTTAAGGTTATACAAAATAAATTCACACAGTTTTGGAACAACATGAGGGTGAATAAATAATGAGGGAACTCTATTTTTTGTATGAGCTGTTCTTTTTAGGACATGTTCCCAGGGTCCTTTGCTAAATTAACCATGGTTTTTATTATAGTAAAAGTGTAGAAACCATGTTTTTATGGTGGATTGATTACAATAATTTATTACCATTTGGTTAGTGTAGCAAAACCATGGTTAATGTTAGTAAGGGTTCTCCAGATTTATATAACACTTAAGGAACCCATTAAATGGGTCCTATGTCACCCAGATCAATAGTCACATTAGCATTAACACATTTTTTAACTTTTTTACATTTATTTTTAAGATCAAGCATTGGAACAATGTTTACGGAGCAGAACAGGCACCAACAGAGAAGTCCAAGTCCATCACTAGTAAGTATCCACTGCAGTATATGCTTGCTATATAAAACCGTAGTCAATTTTAAAGGCACAATGCACTCCAAAATAAAAATGATCTCTTTTCTCCCTCGTGCCATCCCAGAACTATATCTGACTTTCTTTCCACAGAGATTTTTAGAAAAAAATCCATTATTGTAAGCCAATATAATGCAAGTGCATGCTCCAGAAACTATATACAGCCTACAAACAGCCTGCTGTGTTGTTAATAAAGGCCTTCTGAAGTGAAGCGATGCATTTGTGTAAGAAATATAAACATATTTAAAACTTTAGCGACTAAAATAACTTGCTTCCGACAGACGGCCGTACGCATTGATTTACAGCGAAAGAGTAAGTGAGAAACTGACCTGACACACAACGTATTGAAGAACGCAGAGGATGGAGAAAAACTAAACACCAGGCATGAATTAGAAGTCTAAAATGAGAATTTTTAAAGAGAAATGTGGGAGGAGCTTGAATTTATTGCCTAGCCCTGTTTGTTTGAACCGCGAGAGCCGTCAAAGCTTACGCTACTCCTACGCCGTACATCGTCAAGAGTTACTCTTTGGGCGTAATTCGACTTGCATATGGCTGTCTGACGGAAGCTAGTTATTTTAGTCGATAAAGTTATAAATATGGATATGTTTCTTACACGAACGCATCACTTCGCTTCACCTTTCGCCTTTATAAACCCCCCAGAGCCGTGTGGAGTACTTTTATCATGGATGGATGCATTTTTATGGACTTATCAAAAAAATCCCACAGGGAGCTACAGAATAAGAAATCTTTGAAGTCCACTTTTTTACTGTCTGTTTCCATCAGTAAAATGACAAAGGTTTTTTTTTCCTTTTTTTCTTCTTCAGAATTGTGATGCAGAAACACACAATTGCAAGAACATATCAGAATTGTGAGCTGACTTTTTTACTCCCCTCAGAATTCACCCTTCGAGGGAGTTTGATTGACAGGTATTTATTTTTTACATTTCTTTAAAACAATTACACAATTTAAATGTTGAGACTTTGTTTCATATCAAAAGTAACCTGCTCTGTCTTGTCTCTGCGCGTTGACCGTTTTTTCTTTGATCCGCAATGTATTTTTCATTGCGTGACAACATGATGTGTGGCGTGAGAGCGCCATGGCTTGTTGGACATAGCAACAGTAACTAAAGGGGGCGGGTCTTTGCAAATGGTCAATTGGACTTGATAACTTGCAATTGTAACTTTATATCTCACAATTCTGAGCAAAGACAGAAAAAAAAAAAAGCCAGAATTGCTTTTTGTTCTCAGATTTTTTGATTTATCCTGTGATTCTGACTTTCAAACAGCCAATTGCAAGTTTATATCTCGCACTTCGGAGAAAAAAAAGTTTGAATTGTGAGTCGCAATTACCTTTTTTAAAAATTGTTTTCCATGGCGGAAACAAGCTTTCATACGCACAGACAGTAGCTCACATTTAACGTGCAGATTGTGCGCACACAGAAACCTACTGGAGCACAGAAGGTTAGTGTCAACACTGTCCTGTGATTTCTCAATAAAAAACTGTGTAGAAACAGAAGTTATAGCATATATTTCTTTCTGCTTTTGAAGTAACTAAAACGTACAGCTTAGCTAATAGCAAAGAGACGCTACATAGCTACACTAGAAATTGTTCTATCGCCAATGCATTCAAATGCGGTGCTACTTTATCTGTATCTGATTTAAAACGAGCAGAAATCTGTAAGAAATGTAACAATCCATAGACAATATAACTGATGAAAATGAGCTGTTACGTCAGAGCAAAAGCATCGTGGGCAGTGCTGTGACATGCTGCCGCTGTGCTCAAGGAGACCTGAGTTCAAGGTTCACACTTCTCAAGCCAAGTTTGTAGTTTGTTCACATAATTTAGCCTCTAGTTGTGTTATTAACATGTATATAATGGATTAATTATATGTTTTAAATTACAGAAACAAAATAGATACTCATAAGGTATCATATTTATACTTTCAATAAATTAATCTTTACATAATTTCTGATTAATAATTAGGCTGGCTAATTTTGAAAGTTTTCAAAGTCAATATTGCTTGTGATCTTAATATGTAATATGTATTTGTATTCTTTCTGTTTACACTGTTGCATGATCTTCTTTTATAGGCTATGAGGAAAAACTCTACCATGCACACAGAGAATGGAGCTCAATTCTGCTAACTGGGAGAGCAGCTGGAAAACTAGAAGAGAAGAACAGTAGAACACCTATTAATGCAGATGACTCTATTATATTTCTGCAAGAACCAAGACAAGCAAAGACTGATGATGAGCGCTCTGAGCAAACAGCAGTCGAGACGTGTGATTGCACATTGGACTTTACTGAGTTCTTCATGTAATGTTGGGCATCTACTGTACGCAGAACTTCTAATAATTTATGTGGATGCCATTAATAAACCTTAGATTTTTATGTTTTATTTTTGAGAAGCATTTTTTATATTTAAGAGAACATTTTGGGAACAAAAATAAAACTTCCCACTAAAAACTTTATAAGATTCCATTTCCATTTCCATTTCCAGCTAAAGTCATTTTTACTCTTCCCAAAATGCATGAGCTGACAGATTTTTAACTTGTTTTTAAAGCTACAATATGTAAGAATTTTGTAATAAAAAAATATCCCCAAATCACTTGAACAGTGTAACAAATAACAAATTGGTTATTCCAGTATAAATGGTTTTTGATGTATTGCTAAAAATGGCAAAAGTACGTTCTAAACATCAGTATGGGAGACCAGGGACAGTTTTTTTAGCAATACATCAAAAACCATTTATACTGGAATAACCAATTTGTTATTTGTATGTATTTGTAGGTAAGTAGGCATATCCGAACGCACTATTAGTGTACGTCTGAATCTCGCGATAATTAGTACGTCGCCCAGGTAATTCTCGCCTACTCTTTTATGAATACTAAGGATTCGTTTTTCGCTCGCCTACTCTTTCCCCTACTGTATATAGTAGGGAAGTATGCGGTTTGGAACGCAGCCAGGGTGTCTATGCTCAAACTGCAGTGTCAATCAACAGTCGTGGGCGAGACACTGCTTATGATTTATGGGGATTTAAAAAAATAAATAAAAAAACACTGGGTGGATTTTTATCATTATAGGGTGGTTGTGTACACACACTGCCAACACACATTTATGTTCAAACACCATGTAAAAGTGAATTTTGCATAAATAGGTGCCCTGGCATATCGCCACCCGTTTAGATTTATTTGAAGCTGAGGAGCAACACAGAAAAAGCGAATAGACATGCGATTTGTATCCCGCATGACCAAATGACTCTCTTGTAAGAAGGCTATATTTATTCTTTGTTTTCTGCAAAAAGTCAAAAATAGCAACTGGTTTCACTGGATTATTCAGGCCGCTTGCATTGAGACTGAGAATTTTCAATTTAACATCATCAGCCATAAAAAAATTAAAAAGTATGTTATAGGTAAAGCATGTTGGAACATTGTACAGAGGAGGGCCATTTTTTAAACTCCAGTAAACTAATTTTGAGTCATGTAGCAACTCATAATGTAATAACTGCAATAAGTATTATTTATTGTTATTGTATTATTGAGTTCTGAAAACAAAATGTAGGCGTCTTGAAAGACTTCACAAAAAATCTTCCCTTCTTGTCCATGCCATGGCCTTTTCTGATGCAGTAGTGGAATATAAAGAAGCACTTGACATTGCACGCTCTAACTATCTTTCTACTGTTATCAACAAAGCTAAGTGCAAACCTAAAGCTGAGATAAACAAACTGGTCAAACCATCCACTGTAGCTATTACTGGCTCTGCTGATCTCTGTGAAAGTTTTCAGTCTTTTTTCCTACATTTATCAATCGTTTTCTTCTACTACTTCCCCTTCAACTCCATATTTGATAGGTTTTCCGCTAGACACTTTTTTACTCACAAATACATCTGTGGTTGAAAAATCTCCCCCTCGTATTGCACTTAATTTTGATAATGATTGCACATTTCCCATTAACTCATACTGTGGTAAATAACTTCTATATTGCACAATGCATGATAGATAGATAGATAGATAGATAGATAGATAGATAGATAGATAGATAGATAGATAGATAGATAGATAGATAGATAGATAGATAGATAGATGAAGTGCAGAGTTGTTTAATCAGCGTTGTGTCAGAGAGATGTCCCTACATGGCAAACCTGTGCATCTGCAGCTCCACCTGTCAGAAGGTGTAGCCAATCAGCTTCCTTTAAAAAGGACTGCTTCTGTCCTGTCTGGCTCAGAGATCAGGGGCTTCCTCCGAGACTCAACAACCTGCAGACTGTAGTCAGAGACCGCCATCACATCCAGCAACCATCCAGCCAGTGTCCAGATCACCGAGCCTCTCGCCAGGTCTGCACTCTCTGCTTTCTGTCAAAATACATTTTACATTGTGTAAAATGTCATTTATGATTTTACAGATTTTTCCTGTAGTTTTAAAAACGCAAAAAATATATATTTCTTTTGCAAAAATAGACTTTTCTGTAAAAGAACAGGAAACATCTGACATTATGAATATCTGTAAAACCACATTTAAAAAAAAAGAGAAAATGTATGGATGTTGCTCTTCAACATTTCTGAAGAGCAATTTTTGAAGGGGACACAAATAATACAGCCACAATTATACTTGTAGAGGACATGTGTACACAGAGGAAAGCTTTAATACTATCATTAGTGTAGCATGGAGACTGTACCATTATCCTTCTTCTCAGTGTTTTTCTTGATTCAATGAAAAAGCTGACTAAATTGACCAAAATATTCTTCTTTAAAACCATTTATTTATTTTTAAGTTGTTTACAGTCAAGCCACAAAAATACCTTAAAACATAATGGGTCCTATTTTAACGGTCTGAAACGCAAGTATCAAGCTTGAAACGCAAGTAACTTTGTGGGCGGGTCTTGGGCGCTGTTGCTATTATTACGGCGGGATAAATGACTCTTGCGCCCGACGCAAATCTAAAACGTGTTGGTCTGAAGTAGCTTCATTACTCATAGGTGTGGTTTGGTTGTAACGTGAAATAAACCAATTAGAGCGACATCTCACATTCCCTTTAAGAGCAGGCGTGCTTGTTCCATGGCGGATTGCTATTATAACGGCGGATTTGCCAGGCGCACGCCAGGAGCGGTTTACAGCTGAGGAGACCGATGTTCTCGTCAGGGCCGTAAAACACAGAGAAGTGACATTGGGGATGGAGAAACCCACCCAAATTAGCTTTGGTTAAACAGGTGTATAATAATTTGGGTAAATGTATAAGCTAGATTTATGCCTATTTTTTCACATCTTCATGGACAATGATTTCCCTCGTGTGTTAATATTTTTCCTTAATGTATGTTTTTCTAAAAATGAGAACTGCTGCGTCTGTGTGTAGATGAGAGAATCAAAGTGTATGTGCGTTGTGCACACGCTACATTGATTATGGCCAAGCATGCGCCCTTAAAATAGCATATGAATAACATGCGCAATGCGCCAATGACTTTAGACTAGGTTTTTCCTGGTCAGTGGCGTAATTGTTTTCTAAACCTGCAAAATAGCACCAGGGAACGTTTGGGCCGGAACACGCCTCCTCTTTGTGCTGAACCGCCCCCGGGAGCGCAAATACATTTGCTAGTTTACCGACGTGCGTCTGTGGAGGGAAAAGTCCGCTGTGAGCGGGTGCAAAATAGGAATGATACATGCGTCAGTGTACAAAGTCAATTGCGCTGGGTGCAAGATAGGGCCCAATGACTTATTTTGAAAAAAAGTGTCCCCATATAAAAGAAATAGGCAAGGCAAGGCAAGGCAAGTTTATTTATATAGCACATTTCATACACAATGGCAATTCAAAGTGCTTTACATAGAAGAAATAAAAATAATAAAAAGAAATAAGAATAATTAAAACAGTTTAGAAAAATAAAATGAAATACAGTACAGTACAGTCGGACGAACAGCGGCACAGTGCTCATTCAGTAAATGCATAGCTAAACAAAAGTGTTTTGAGTCTGGATTTGAATGTGACCACTGTAGGAGCACATCTGATCTCTTCTGGAAGCTGGTTCCAGCTGTGGCTGGCATAATAGCTAAAAGCAGACTCACCATGTTTAGAGTGAACCCTTGGTATTTCTAGCTGATATGATCCTAATGATCTGAGTGATCTGTTGGGTTTATATTCAGTGAGCATATCTGCAATGTATTGAGGTCCTAGGCCATTGAATGATTTATATACCAGTAATAATACTTTAAAATCAATCCTAAATCTAACTGGGAGCCAGTGTAAAGACCTGAGGACTGGTGTGATATGTTCATATTTTCTGGTTCTGCTCAGAATCCTAGCGGCAGCGTTCTGTATGAGCTGCAACTGTCTTATGGTCTTTTTGGGAAGGCCAGTGAGGAGTCCATTACAATAATCCACCCTGCTGGTGATGAAAGCTTGCACAAGTTTCTCTAGGTCTTGTCTGGAAACAAAGCATCTAATTCTTGCAATATTTTTCAGATGATAGTATGCTGATTTAGTTATTGCTTTGACATGACTACTGAAACTAAGGTCTGACTCTAGTGTCACACCAAGATTCCTGACTTGATTTTTAGTTGTTTGACCCCTGGAGTGAAGGTATGCGTTCACCTTGAGAACTTCATCTTTGTTTCCAAATGCAATGACTTCAGTTTTGTCTTTGTTTAATTGAAGAAAGTTTTGACACATCCAACTGTTGACTTCATCAATGCATTGGCATAAGGAGTCAATTGGGCTGTAATCATTAGGCGATAGGGCTAAGTATAGCTGTGTGTCGTCTGCATAGCTGTGGTAAGCAATTTGATTATTTCTCATTATTTGGCTCATTGGGAGCATATACAGGTTGAACAGGAGTGGCGCAAGAATTGAGCCTTGAGGGACTCCGCATGTCATGGATGTCCACTCAGACTTATGGTATCCTATACTAACATAATAACCTCTCTCATCTAAGTATGACCTGAACCATTTTAGGACTATCCCAGAAAGCCCCACCCAGTTTTCCAGCCTGTCAAGAAGTATGTTATGATCGACAGTGTCAAATGCAGCACTGAGGTCGAGTAGTACCAGCACTGATAATTTTCCTGAATCAGTATTTAAGCGAATATCGTTTATTATCTTTATGAGCGCTGTCTCTGTGCTGTGGTGCAGTCGGAAACCAGATTGAAAATTGTCAAAGTATCCATTCGAGCTTAAGAATTTGTTCAGCTGATTGAAGACAACTTTTTCTATGATCTTGCCTATGAAAGGAAGATTTGAGATCGGTCTATAGTTGCTTAATATGGTCTTATCCAGATTGTTCTTTTTCAGGAGGGGCTTGACAACTGCAGTTTTCAGGGAGTTTGGAAAACTCCCAGAGAGAAGTGAGGCATTTACCACTTCTAGAAGATCTGCTTCTAAACTGTTTAGCACACTTTTTAAAAAAGATGTGGGAAGTGTGTCAAGAGCGCATGTTGATGTTTTAAGGTGCTGTACGGTTTCTACCAAAATTTTGCCATCAATTTTATTGAAATCAGACAAAGTTACTACTTTTTCAGGTGGTCTGATCTGTCTGACCCCAGCGCAACTCAATGATGTGCTGATCACCTTTCTGATATTATTGATTTTGTCAGAGAAGAAGGAAGCAAACTCACTGCACTTGCTGTTTGAGAGCATTTCACTGGGAATCTGGCTTGGGGGGTTTGTCAGTCTCTCTACAGTAGCAAAAAGAGTGCGTGTGTTGTTTAAATTGCAGTTTATAATATTTGAGAAGAAAGTCTGTCTAGCTTTGCCTAGTTCCATATTGAAAGCATGAAGGCTGTCTTTGTAGATGTTATAATGGACTACAAGTTTTGTCTTCCGCCACATGCGCTCTGCTTTTCTGCATTGTCTTTTCATATTTTGCACCGCTGTTGAGTTTCTCCAAGGTGCTTTTTGTCTGCCACTCTTCTTCCTGACTTTCACAGGAGCAATATCATCAATTGCACTTTTAACTTTTGAGTTAAAAGAATCAAGGAGAAAATCAACAGAGTCAGCAGATATGTTTGGTGTTAAGGAAATAGCCTTCATAAATAGTACACTAGTGTTCTCATTTAAGCATCTCTTCTTGACAGACACAGATCTAGCTTCAGTGGCAGGAGAGATCAATATATCAAAGAAAATACAGAAATGATCAGACAGTGCTACATCCTTAATAACAATCGATGAAATGTTTAGACCCTTACTGATAAGTAAATCTAGAGTGTGTCCATGATTGTGTGTGGGTCCATGTACATGCTGAGTCAGATCAAAAGTTTTTTAAACAGTTTTGATTTCTTTTGCCATATTGTTTTCTGCATTATCTATGTGAATGTTAAAATCTCCAGCAATGGCAAAACAGTCAAACTCTGAGGTAATTGTTGATAACAGTTCTGTAAATTCCTCAGCAAAGGCTGTAGAATATTTTGGAGGCCTGTAAATAATGATGAGTAAAATGCGTGGAGCACCTTTTAACACAGTACCCAGATATTCGAAAGACGAGTAGTTCCCAAATGATATTTGCTTACATTGATAGATATCTTTAAAAAGAGCAGCTAGACCCCCACCTCTCTTAACAGCTCTGCAGACACTCATAAAAGTAAAGTTAGGAGGGGCTGTTTCATTGAGGATTGTTGCACTGCAGCTGGCTTCTAGCCATGTTTCATTTAGAAGCATAAAATCCAGGTTGTTTTTGGTTATTAAGTCATTGACTAGAAGTGATTTATTTTTAAGTGAGCGGATGTTTAAAATTGCTAACTTAACAGTCTTACTTTTTTTCCCTACACCAATCTTAGTTAGACGTGCAATAGGCACCAGATTAGTTGAGTTTGCTGTACGGCTATTGAAGGCCTTAGACTTTCTATCTTGTAATAGAACAGCAATAGAGAAAGATACAGGCACACTGGGTTCCCGCTTGTTCTGTAAACATTTGAGGAAGTTACTGTTATCAAAACGGGGACCCGACATACATCACTGAGAGCTGGTATCAGTTGTTTTTGGTTCACCTCGAGCAGATGGAGGAGGGTGTGGGCCCTGGCGTTGTGGCAGAGGCCGAAGAGCTCTCACAGAGGCAGGGGGAGGGTGAGCTGGGCCTGCAGGCTTTGGTGGGAGCGGTGCCCTACGTTTTTTGGTTGATATCTGGGGGCTTGCAGCAAAAGAGTGTGATAGTCTGGTTCCAGCATGCACTAGTTCTTCCATTTTCTGTGAGAAGCACAGTAGTGGAGTTGCTGGCGAGAGGGTGAAAGTGTCTGGTGAAAGGGGCTGTTGCTCTGGTGTTATAGGAGGCTGTGATATGCTGTCCTGGCTTCCCTGGCTGTTTTCCAGGAAGTCGTCCTTGGGTGCTGAATCTTGGAGCAGTTCTGATATGTCTGTCTGTGGTGAGCTCTGTGGGCAGGGCTCAGCTGAGATTGTGTCCGTGAGCAGAGGTTGTTGTGGCTCAGTGGTGTTATCATTGTCCTTGTGTGATATGTCAACATCATGTCCATTCTGAAGTGAAGTCCTGTGGTCATTCATACTGTGTCCAGGTGTGTGTGTGCCATTCTGATTGAGTGGATTGGCACACACTGCAGAAGGATGATTGAGGGAGAAGTAGATATTGTCCTTTAACACTCTTGAACCAAGTTTGTTTGGGTGATGGCCATCCCGATGAAATAGTTGTCTCTGACTCCAGAAGAGATTGAAGTTGTCAATGAAGTTTACTCCTTTTATATTGCAGGTTTTTTGCAGCCATGTATTAATCCCAAGCAACCGTGAAAACCTGTTTGTTCCTCTTGCTGGGAGTGGTCCACTGATGAATGTCTGAACTTTCAGTTTTTTTAAGTGTTTCAAAAAGTTCATTGAAATCCTTCTTAAGGAGTTCTGACTGCTCTTTATGAATGTCATTCTTCCCCACATGAATGATGAGTCGATTTGCAGTCTTATGTTTCATTAGAATGTTCTGAAGTTCCCTGTTTATATCAGAAGTTGTTGCTTGTGGAAGGCAGCATGTAGTTGTATCCCTGCTGCTAATGTTTCTGATTATGGAGTCCCCCACTATCAGAGTCCTGGGCTCGGCTGTACTCTGAGCTGAGTGCCGCTGTCTGCTCGACCTTGAGCGCCAGTTAGCATCAGTGTTAGCTACTGGCTGATACAGTCTGTGTTCGATCACATTCATCACGTTTGGGGGTTCCTCATTTACATTCATTAGTACTTCAAATCTGTTCTCAAGATGTATAGGTGTTGGTAGGAGACCAATCTTTGCAATCTTTGTCAGAGCTGTATCTGGGGTAGAGGATGCTACTGCGGTAATATGTGAGGCTCGTGACAATCTGATGTCTCGAGTGCCTTTGGGTCTCGCTCCCTGTTTGTGCCATCGATTTGTAAGTCGATCGGCTTGTTTCTCTACCTGTCGAGGAGCACTAGTTTCATGTGACTCACCGGCTATATGCTGAGGGTGTCCATGACGAAGCTCTGTTGTGTGTTCCGTCTGGTTTGGTGGTCCCGTAAATAACTTTGTTTCAAGAACTGCAATCCTTTGTAAAAGTCTGTGGCAGTTAGTGCAGCAAGTAGATTCCAGAAGAGGCATTTTCTCTCTTATCCTTGTAGGCAGTTGTGTTTTCCTTTCCCCGGAATGTAAGCTGGTCGGGTAGAAGAATTCTGCGTTTTTGTAGTAATCCAAACTTTGTCGTTTGAGCACTGTGCTGATTTGAAGTTAAAGTTAGGTGATAAAAGGAGCTAAAATTATAAAAGTATAGAAGATAAAATATAAAAGCGATAGAGCAAAGCGCGGAGCTGTAAGCAAGAGCGTCCGAACAGTAGCTGAGCAGGAAGTCTTCATGCTTTTGTACACTTGTTAAATTAGCTGATCATATTGTAAATTAGTGAGCCACTGGTAAAGCTCATCTGCTAACCCTGACAGCCACACACCTCCAAAAATATGAACTGAGCTCAACACCCTTACCTGAGACTCTCCACCTGACTGTCCCTGGTCTCCCTGAGACTCTCCACCGGACTGTCCCTGGTCTCCCTCTTCCTCAGTTCTTTCTGTCTCCTTTGCCTGTTACATAGTGACGTTAGTATGGCGTTTGGTGTACTGAAAAGGGATCTTATGTCTGCTTTTCTTTTCTCTGTAATTTTCTCTGGGCAACAACACCATACATCTTTAACGTCAGATGTCTGAGGTCACCCAGGTATGTACTGGCCATCGGGACTACCGGGAATCTCCCGGTGGGCCGACGTGCTTTATTTATTTATTTATTTATTTTTTGTTTGTTTTTTTTGTTTACTTAATGGTCCATAAAACTCGTACATCGGCAGCCCATTCGTTTTGTTTTGCTTAATTGGCGGCGCTGGGTAAGTGCCGGTGTAATGCATTAGTCAAAAAAAGGCAGAGTTAGTTTTTTTTCCGGACACACCGGCCCATGGAACACATAGGCCCATTGGTTCTTTTCTTGATTGACACTGGGCTGGGCCGATCACATCTTTAAACACCTCCCACTTTGGGTCTGTGTCAGTGTGTATCTGTCAAAATAGTCTGAGAGATGGAGAAAAAACGCAAGGAATGTGCAGAGAAATAGTGTAAAAAATAGATACAGGACGCTGTAAAATATGTCAAAATATATGTTTTCTGCAGCAACAGGACCTTAATCAGCTCCAGTGGCTGATGATGATTGTGAGGAGGAGGATCAGGAGAGAGAGAGAAAGTGTAGAGCCTGCGGTAAGCAGAACTACTTTCAAAACACTTGGATATGTCATGAGTGTAGGAACCCATTACCCAGTTACGCATTATTTCCACATCTGCATAGTTGATGATTACCAATACCGCAATTTACTAGAAATTTAATGAGACTCGTTTGTAAATCATGTTTTCTGCCAAAATAACTGTGCAGTTTCCGTCAAAATAAAAGAGCATGTGCTTATCTCTTCCAACTATAGAAATTAGTACAAAACTAATTATGAAAGCTTCCTTTATTTTTCAGTGCATATGTTTTACAATATATGGCTATTATATCATTGGATTAATATTAATAGAAAGAAAGAAAGAAAGAAAGAAAGAAAGAAAGAAAGAAAGATTAGTTAGAAAGAAAGAAATATAAATAGATTAGTTAGAAAGAAAGAAAGTTTAGTTAGAAAGAAAGATTAGTTAGAAAGAAAGATAGATAGATAAGATAGATAGATAGATAGATTAGTTAGAAATATTAGTTAGAAATAAAGATAGAAAGATTAGTTAGAAAGAAAGAAAGATAGATGGATAGATAGATAGATTAGTTAGAAAGAAAGAAAGATTAGTTAGAAATAAATAAAGATTAGTTAGAAAGAAAGAAAGATATATTAGTTAGAAAGAAAGAAAGAAATATTAGTTAGAAAGAAAGATAGATTAGTTAGAAAGAAAGAAAGTTAGATTAGTTAGAAAGATAGATTAGGAAGAAAGGAAGAAAGAAAGATAGATTAGTTAGAAAGAAAGATTAGTTAGAAAGAAAGAAAGATTAGTTAGAAAGGAAGAAAGAAAGACAGATTAGTTAGAAAGAAAGAAAAACAGAAAGAAAGTTTAGCAGGAAAGAAAGAAAGATGGACAGATTAGTTAGAAAGAAAGAAAGATGGACAGATTAGTTAGAAAGAAAGAAAGAAAGAAATATTAGTTAGAAAGAAAGAAAGATAGATTAGTTAGAAAGAAAGAAAGTTAGATTAGTTAGAAAGATAGATTAGTAAGAAAGGAAGAAAGAAAGATAGATTAGTTAGATAGAAAGAAAGAACGATTAGTTAGAAAGGAAGAAAGAAAGATAGATTAGTTAGAAAGAAAGAAAGAAAGAAAGATAGAAAGAAAGAAAGAAAGATGAGTTAGAAAGATGAGTTAGAAAGAACGAAAGATAGATTAGTCAGAAAGAAAGATTATTTAGAAAGAAAGAAAGATTGGTTAGAAAGAAAGAAAGATTAGTTAGAAAGAAAGAAAGAAAGAAAGAAAGAAAGAAAGAAAGAAAGAAAGAAAGATTAGTTAGAAAGAAAGAAAGATAGATTAGTTAGAAAGAAAGAAAGATTAGCTTGAAAGAAAGATTAGCTTGAAAGAAAGATTAGTTAGAAAGAAAGAAAAAAGAGATTAGAAAGAAAGATTAGTTTGAAATAAATAAATAAATATAGATTAGTTAGAAAGGAAGAAAGAAAGATAGATTAGTTAGAAAGATTAGTTAGAAAGAAAGAAAGAAATATTAGTTAGAAAGAAAGAAAGATGGATAGATTAGTTAGAAAGAAAGAAAGTTAGATTAGTTAGAAGGTAAGAAAGATAGATTAGTTAGAAAGAAAGAAAGAAAGAAAGAAAGAAAGATAGATTAGTTAGAAAGAAAGAAAGATTAGTTTGAAAGAAAGAAATAAAGAAAGATTAGTTAGAAAGGAAGAAAGAAAGATAGATTAGTTAGAAAGAAAGATTAGTTAGATAGAAAGAAAGAAACAAACAAACAAACAAACAAAGAAAGAAATGGATAAGACACATGCCTTTGGTGTGAGAGACCCGGGTTCGAATCCACTGTGAGACACCAATGTGTCCCTGAGCAAGACACTTAACCCCTAGTTGCTCCAGAGGCATGCGACCTCTGACATATATAGCAATTGTAAGTCGCTTTGGATAAAAAGCGTCAGCTAAATGAATAAATGTAAATGTAAATGGTTAGAAAGAAAGAAAGATAAGTTAGAAAGAAAGAAATATTAGTTAGAAAGAAAGAAAGATAGATCAGTTAGAAAGAAAGAAAGATTAGTTTGAAAGAAAGATTAGTTTGAAAGAAAGAAAGATTAGTTAGAAAGATAGATTAGAAAGAAAGAAAGATTAGTTTGAAATATATAAATAAATAAAGATTAGTTAGAAAGAAAGAAAGAAATATTAGTTAGAAAGAAAGAAAGAAAGAAAGATGGATAGATTAGTTAGAAAGAAAGAAAGAAAGAAAGAAAGAAAGAAAGAAAGAAAGAAAGAAAAAGAAAGAAAGAAAAAGAAAGAAAGTTAGATTAGTTAGAAGGTAAGAAAGATAGATTAGTTAGAAAGAAAGAAAGATAGATTAGTTAGAAAGAAAGAAAGATAGATTAGTTAGAAAGAAAGAAAGATTAGTTTGAAATAAATAAAGATTAGTTAGGAAGAAAGAAAGATAGACTAGTTAGAAAGAAAGATTAGTTAGAAATGAAGAAAGAAAGATAGATTAGTTAGAAAGAAAGAAAGAAATATTAGTTAGAATGAAAGAAAGAAATATTAGTTAGAAAGAAAGAAATAGATAGGTTAGAAAGAAAGAAGAAAGAAAAGTTAGAAAGACAGAAAAGTTAGAAAGAAAGAAAAGTTAGAAAGAAAGAAAAGTTAATAAGATAGATAGATAGATAGATAGATAGATAGATAGATAGATAGATAGATAGATAGATAGAAAGATAGAAAGAAAGAAAGAAAGAAAGAATAGTTTGAAAGAAAAGTTAGATAGATAGATAGATAGATAGATAGATAGATAGATAGATAGATAGATTTGTGCACCAAGAGTAATCAAAAGTAAATCACTGTAATTTGTACTTATTCCACATATTTACTGAATGTCGGCATCCACACAACAGAGGTTTTCAAGATTTTTAAAGAAATGCCAGTTTTCGGTAGTAGCCCCACAGTGACTAACGCTGTATAAGTCAAGTCAAGTCAAGTCATCTTCATTTATATAGCGCTTTTAACAACGTAGATTGTTTCAAAGCAGCTTCACAGAGATAAGCGTATAATTTAAGGCAACAGAGATTGTTTTGGCTTTATAGCAGAGTTAAGTTATTTTCCATCTAAAGTTAGTTTTGATTGATTTGCTTCCGTCGCAACGATCATTTGTTATTAAATTAGGGGCCGCTAAGACTACACCATTCCCTCTACACAGACTTTAAACGCGAACCTGTGAGAAACGCTGATGGCGTTCACATGCGCATTTAGAATGGGTTCTATAGTTATGTGCATTTGAAATTACGCAGGTTTGGATTTTCCCTACAAGCCAAGCCTAAAAGCCAAAGTAAAAGTACTTGTCTTTCCTTATAAATTTTGATAAAGAATTTTATTTTATTTTGTCGCTTAGGGGTAGGAACGCGAAACGAATTTTCCCGACAACGCCTTATCTGTAGTGTGGTAGAGGGATCCTCCATAGGGACAGACTAGTTGGCACTTCAGCACTGCGTTGTCATCGGGTCCAGGCGAAGGTCCTTCGTCAGATCTGGATACGGCCCGGATCCGGCAGGCTGCAGGAAAACCTCGGGATAAACACAGACACTAAAATTAGCGTAGATGCCATTCTTCTCATGATGTAACGAGTACATCAGGATTTATGGGAAGTGTTCCCGGTTCCGGCTGACCTAATCTATGCAGCCTAACATTAAATTATAGAAGTCTATAATGTATTATGTGAATGCTAGGTCAAAGAGATGTGTCTTTAATCTGGCTTTGAACTGACAGAGTGTGTCTGCTTCCCTGACAATGGTAGGAAGACTGTTCCAGAGTTTTGGTGCTAAATAGGAAAAGGATCTACCGCCAGCAGTCGATTTTGATATTCTAGGTATTATCAACTGGCCGGAATTTTGAGATCGCAATAGACGTGAAGGACTATAATGCGTTAAGAGCTCGCTCAAGTACTGCGGAGCTAAACCATTTAGTGCTTTGTAAGTAATCAGCAATATTTTAAAATTTATGCGATGTTTAATAGGGAGCCAATGCAGTTTTGACAGAACTGGGCTAATATGGTCATACTTCCTGGTTCTGGTAAGAACTCGAGCTGCTGCGTTTTGAACCAGCTGTAGTTTGTTTATTAAACGTGCAGGGCAACCACCCAGTAGAGCATTACAATAATCTAGCCTTGAGGTCATGAACGCATGAACTAATTGTTCCGCATTTGTCAATGAGAGCATATGGCGTAATTTAGATATATTTTTAAGATGGAAAAATGCAGTTTTACAGATACTAGACACGTGACTTTCAAATGAAAGATTGGTATCAAAGAGCACACCCAGGTTCCTAACCGACGACGAAGACTTAACAGAGCAGCCATCGAGTGTTAGACAGTATTCTAGGTTATTACGTGAGGAAGTTTTTCGTCCAATAATTAGAAACTCTGTTTTTTCAGAATTTAGAAGTAGGAAATTACGAGTCATCCAATTTTTTATATCTGCTATGCATTCCGTTAATTTTGTGAATTGATAAGTTTCGTTAGGTTTTGAAGAAATATACAGCTGAGTATCATCAGCATAACAGTGAAAACTAATTCCATGTTTCCTAATGATATCTCCTAATGGTAGCATGTACAGAGTGAACAGCAGCGGTCCTAGTACTGAGCCTTGTGGTACGCCATACTGAACTTGTGATCGATGAGACATCTCATCATTTACTGCTACAAACTGATAACGGTCAGATAAGTATGATTTAAACCATGCTAGTGCATTTCCCGTAATGCCAAGATAATGTTCTAATCTATTTAAAAGAACGTTGTGGTCAATGGTGTCAAATGCAGCACTAAGATCGAGTAACACTAATAGCGAGATACAACCACGATCGGATGATAAGAGCAAATCATTTGTGACTCTAACGAGAGCAGTCTCGGTACTATGGTAAGGTCTAAATCCTGACTGGAAATCCTCGCAGATATCATTTCTTTCAAGAAAGGAACACAGTTGTGAGGATACTGCCTTTTCTAATATCTTTGACAGAAAAGGTAGATTCGAGATCGGCCTGTAATTGACTAATTCTGTAGGATCAAGTTGCGTTTTTTTAACAAGCGGTTTAATCATAGCCAGCTTAAAGTTTTTTGGTACGTATCCTAGAGACAAAGATGAATTAATGATATTAAGAAGAGGATCTATGACCTCTGGAAGCATCTCTTTCAGTAGCTTAGTCGGAATAGGGTCTAACATACATGTTGTCGATTTAGATGATTTAATGAGTTTAGTAAATTCTTCCTCTCCTATAGCAACGAACGAATCAAATTTTTCCTCAGGGAGGCTACAATGCACTGCCTGATGCGATACTGTAGTAGACGGTTGCATAGTTATAATTTTGTCCCTGATATTATCAATCTTATAAGTGAAGAAGTTCATAAAGTCATTACTGCTGTGTTGCTTGGAAACTTCTGGGCTTGAAGATTTATTTTTCGTTAGTTTAGCCACCGTTTCAAATAAATACCTAGGATTATGTTTATTTTCTTCTAATAGGGTTGAAAAATAAGCAGATCTAGCAGCTTTTAAAGCCTCTCTGTAAGTAATCGAGCTCTCTTTCCATGAAATGCGAAATACCTCTAGTAGAAATACCTCTATAAGAACACAAAAGTCAACGTGGTGGTCGGGGGGAACCAGAGAGTGTGTCACAGGGGTATCGAATCAAATGCAGTTTGTTATCCGTCTGTTTCAGTTTGCCATTGATGGTGTATACTGTATATGACCCTCACACATACACACACACACACACACATATACAGTATCTTAAAACCAATCAGAGTAGCAAAATGGGCGAGGTTGAATTTTCAAATCTGGAGCGTTGACGCTCCTCTGTGATTGAACTGCCAAGGTTGTCTTCATCTTATAATCTGTCTGAATGTGAGGAGAGCCAGTCGTATCTGCCAGAGAAAATAAAACACCAGCTCGGCAGATTTGTTTGGTTCACAGACTAAATAAAAACACCTTAATATTTTTTCCATGTTGTGTTGTCTGTGTTGCAGTCATGGCGTTCCCTCAGCTGTCTGCCTCCATGCTGTTAGCTTCATTGATCCTTCTTCTCTACTGGACGACATCCTCAGCTCGGTCACATGATCCCACGTCCTCCGTCGTCTCCCCATCCTACAGGGTGAAGAGAGACCAGCCTTTTGAAAACAGAGAGAAAGTGGATAAATCTTTGGCCGTGGCAAACAGCTTCCTCACTGTGGTCAAAGAAGGGATTGAAAAGATTGATACCAATAAGTTAGTAGGTGTGATGAAAAGTCTTGCCAAAATCGCCAGCTTGGCGCCCGGCATCGGAGGTCTGGTTGCATCTTTTGTCAACATGGTCTTGATCTTCATCCCTCAGGAAGACCCGGTGCTGAACGAGGTGACGAAAGGGTTTGCTGAAGTGAACAGAAAGCTGGACTTGCTCTCCATCCAGATCTCCAACCTGGCAACAGACGTAGAATGGTTTAACTACGCCAGCGTCTACTCTCAAGACGAAGTCCGCATCCTCAATTCCTGGAAGAAGTTCAATGAGGTTCTTCAGAAGAGTCAGTGGGTACAAAGTGAAGAGGACAAACTCCGACTGGCAGAGATATTCGTCAACTACTATGAGAACACAGGAACTGAGGCCAGTGTGGCCAACCTCTACCATTACCTGACGGTCAAAGACACGTCTCTCAGTGGAAACCTCAACGAACTGCTGAGGAAGAAGTTTAAATGTGACTTTCAAGATATCGGCAAATATAACATCTATTTCAGTCGTTTGCTGTGGCAGGGGATGGTGCTGAACCAGTTCTACTGGAAACTGATCGGGTTCAATTCATCAGGAATAGAAGCCGAACACACCCAGATGTTTAACAATGTCTACGCAGCTCAGAAATCAGCTCTAATAGCTGAATGCCTGGACAACTATGAGCACTACCTGAAGGAAGACGTGGAGAGGATCAGCAAAGGACTCAGTGCTGACAACACAAGAGCCATTGCTGTTCAGGTGAAAGAGTTTCTGGATAAGAAGTACTTCTGGTACAACTGGGTGGTGATGGTGTACACAGATGAACATAGGAATCATGAGTTATATAATATGATATCGATCCCTGTGGGTACGATCACTGTCAATGTGGGCTACACTGTGAAAGCAGAGAAGAAAAATATGAAAGAAATAACAGACAAGCTGATTAAATGCCACAAGGATAATAATTTCATTAGATTTTCTAATTGTGGTAGTCGATTATACTATTTAGAAACGTGCAATCATAACAGTGAGCCTTTTACAAACTATGTTAAGGTGATGCATGCTAGTATTAAAGAGCAGTTTGTTCAAGTCCCAAAAGCCCTGGAGGTTTCTGATGATCTTGATTGTAAGTTGTATGCATATAGTTATATTTATAGTTATCACAAGCTCTATGTCTATTACTCCCGAAACATCTCTCCCTGCCACGAAGTCACATGTGAGAACGGAGGAAAGTGCAAGAGGCTGCTGAACTCCACTGAATATTTATGTGAGTGTCCTACTAGTTACCATGGAGACAGATGTGAAAAGAAGATAGTGAAAGAAACCGCCCCAGATATTATCAAAGGTCACACTGTGCCTGACATCTCCAGCATCAACACCAAACTGAAGAAGATTCTAAACCTCATCCGTCCTCATCCGAACTCATCCGTCCCCTAACAACTACATATCAGATCAATCTTTGTCACACACAGAGCATTCAGAGCTTTTCTATTTGCAGCTTCATGCTAAAATCAATACATGTCTCCCTTAATAATCTACATATAATACCCCATAATGATAAAGAAAACAGAATTTTATAATTTTTTTGTGATAAATTAAAAATAAGAAATGTACATAACACATTGACATGAGTATTCAGCCCCTTGTGCTGTGATTGGAGTCCACCTGTGGTAAATTAAACTGATTGGACATAACTTGGAAAGGCACACATCTGTCTATAGACTCCCAGCTGACAGAAACCACACCATGAGGCTGAAGGACCTTCCTGCAGAGATCAGAGGCAGGATCGTGTCAGAGCAAAGTGGCCTCCATGACTCTTAAAGGGTAGAAGTCTGGAACAACCAGGACTCTCCAACAGCTCCTAATTTCAAAGCCCCAATAGTCCGAAAATTGTCCCATTGGACAGAAAGTATGTTAGTCCGACAGCTAGGTATCACATAAACAAACTTGCATTGCTCCAAAGGCCTGTTTCTCCAAAAATATGCTACACATTCTCCTAAACATGAGCACATGGCTAATTATTAAGCAGAATGACAACATCAGACCATCCTACTATGGCGAGTCAGTTTTTCTATGGTCTCGGACTTGTTTCAGACTCGCTGGTATTTGGGCTTGTCTCGTTCTCTGCCACTGGTCTTGCTCCAGGTGTCTTTATTATGTTTATAATAATATTGGAGGGAAAGTGAAAAACACTGGCCACCTGATGACCAATCACACACTAGATTATCTTCGCACGCCCTGCATCTGTGTGCCCTGCTAACCTTACTGCCATTAATTTTCATTGATTCTCACAGACTGACAAACAAAGATGTCCGCCAATTCTGCCATAATCATAACTCGACAAAGGTGGTCTTGACCAGAGATGAGGTGTTTCTTTAGAAAGCTGGAGGATGATGTGTTGATCTGTTGTTATGTCCTCATTTCCCTGAATCTCTCCAGCTGATGTTAGCACGACCCAAACAGTCACTATACTATATGCTATACTATTCACTATACAGGAAATACACCAGGTTTAAATACAATAATCTGAATATTAAAGCCCCATTTTATTTTGACTACAAAGTTTATTTCAGTTTTAAATGATCAACTAAGTTGTTTATTTTGATTCATTAAAAGCTTGAAGGTCCTGAAAATAATTAAATATGCATAATTAAAGTTATTAAAGTACCATTATAACTGTTAAGTTGCTGCAGTCTTTGTCAGCTCAGTGTAACTCTGTTGTTCTTGATCCGACCACCAGATGGAGATAATGTGACAAACTAATAAAAGAATTACTAACTAAAGACATGCTCCTTGTTTTTTTTGCCAACAGATGTGTGAATCATAACGATGCCTTACTGCAGTATATTCCAATATTCTTTTATATCTGGATTGTAATCTATGTTTCCCTTTACATAAAGATAATTCCAGCATACATTGATTCAGAAAAAGGTAGAAAAAGGTGCATAAAAATTCACCAGAATGCAGGAAATTAAGTGTTTAATTTCAGGGGTGGCCCCCCAGACCCCCACATCATAAGTCACCATGCACACAAATCTGGAAACAAAACCTTGGCCTTAGGTTTGCCAGACCAGTTATGATTAGGCCAGATTATGGTGCCCCTAGTCTCGCGTAGCCAGACCTTCAGACTGACGGCAGAATTCAAGCAGTAAGTCATTGATCTGTTCGTGCACGTATAACAACAATGGCGTCTGGTCTGAATTACCACATCTGATCAAATCATTGTCACTCAGGTAAACACAACAGTTTTTCTTCCGCAATCACACGTCTGCACTTTGTTTCCCGGCGGACCGAAAATAAACGCGACACTCGCGCCCCCCGGAAATCCGATAAAATTCAACCAATCAGATGACGACTTCGACATTCCTGAAGTGTTTCCAGTTAAGTGTACCATATGCATCAGACGTTTAGCCAACGTTCCGTGGGCGTGACGTCTGAGGCTGAGACTATGGTGCCCCTAACTTGCTGATTGCACATATTAAGCATGTTTTGTTGACTTGTGGATAGGCCCACTGATGTTCAATGATTTTTAAAAGTAGCCTCAATTAGGCCTGCATGAAGTTGGAAATGATTTGCTGTTGCAAAGAATTGTTTATGAATGCACTTTTTAAAAAAAGTTGTGGAAATAAAATGTCTTCAAATACTATATATATATATATATATATATATATATTTTTTTTTTACATATTAACAGTTGTTATTGAAACGCATCATTTCCTGGATAACACAAAAGATGCCGTTTACTGCAGAGGCGTGTGTGGGTTAGGGCAAGTGGATGGGGGGGGTATGGGTACTCTAAGGTGAGGCTCACATTCACCCAATTTGAAAACCCCTGGTCTACGTGATAGTATACCCAATAAGAAAGCTCCAGGATTTTCATATACCCGCTTAAAAATGTGAAATTGACACACAACAACATACTTTCTATTACATTTTTGATATTTTTTGAATTGTCATTTGTGTTTTTCATCTTCACATAGGCTAAATAAAGGTATTTCCACAGTAAATTGGTGCATTTAGAGTGTCTCCGAATACAGGAAATGAAGTCATTTATGTCCAAAACTTTACTGGGGGAGGGCAGCCAGACCCCCTATGATATTCGAAGCTTCGTTTAATTCCAACCAGTCGCGTTATGCGGCGGTGACTTTAAAATTTGGCATCAAAAATTACAATTAGCATTGAAAACAAAATTCTCTCTGCCATTTACGTTTATTCACGTGCAACCTGGCCGGTTTGGTTAACTTTGAACGGCCATTATGCTGTTTTTTTCGACGTCGACTGGAACATGTAAGTCACTAACATTAGCCGTGTTGGCTAACTTAACCTGTAATTAATGCAGGGTCAAAAATAAACACCTGCCAAGCACCATATGCACCGAACAAGGCTAAACGTCCGGTTTGGCAAAAAAATAAATTAACGTTAGGTGTCTGTCGGTAAATATTTGTTGCCGCTAAGTATGAATACATCACAACAGCGGCTAACAGTAACATAGCCTGTAACGTTAACATTGACTTGATAAACAGACGTCATTAAGACGTTGTTTTTTGGGCTAAATCACGTCGGCCTGTCATAGCCTTCATTTAGCCCAAAAATAGACGTTGAAATTTGGGCTTTGTTTGGTCCGTCTGGTTTGCATCTGGATCAGATCTTGGGCTCAGAGTGAACTTTTCCAAGAGTATGCTGTCCCCCAGCCAACGTATAAAGTTAATATCCCTAATCAAGCATGCAATTAGTCCCTGCACATGCATTTACTTAAAGAACCCCAAATATACTTGAAGTTGGTCCAATTTAGTACACAAAGGTACACTTAATACACTTAAAATTATGCTTTATTACAATTTAATTACAACTAAAATACTAATCATTTACACACTTTAAGTATACTGATAAGTATACTGGCTGCAAGTATACTTAGCACATTTTTTTTTCACCAGGGTATGAATTAAAAAAAGCAGGAAATTGTTGGAAAATACAAAACTCTGTAAAAACAGAAAAATTACATCCCTGTTTTAAGAACCGTTATGACCTAGTTAAGAGTAATTTGAATGCATTAAAATCTTGACACAAACAATTATATGAATATAATTTTTCTATAATTTTTTATAATAAAGTTTTCTTTTTTTAAGCACTTTGAGACAATAATAAAAATGTTTCTTTTTTGGTCATTCAAAAGAATATTGAGCAAACAACAACAGGATGAGGTTTGGATAACTGATCGCTGGGGTGTTGAAAGTAGAGACTGGAGCACGAGGTGAGATCTTGGAGCCATTGAAATGTGAAGAATGAAACTCGAGCTCAGTGTTGAATGCAGTGTGTGTGCTCTCTAGCTCCCCCTGTAGGTGCTGTAGGTGTAGGTGCTATCTGCTCACCAGCAGCGGCACATGAACGCTCTGATCAGCAGCGCTTACAGTGAACACAATCTAAATGAATGTAACGGAGGTATTTTTCTCTATGGGGACTTTTATTTTGACGGGTTTTTCTTTCTCCGGCGTGCTCGCGGGAGATGCAAAGACGTCTGGGAAGAAGAGTGAGTGAAGCAGTGTTACGAGGCAGACACGCCATGATCGCAGCACGAGAAGTCGACATTTTTTCGCTGAGACTATAATGTAAGACAGTGGTGCACGGTCAGATTAGTTTCGTGTACAGTAACATTGTTGTGTGAGACCGGAGACGTAGTTAAAACAGAAGTTCGGCTGATTGCGTCATCGGACAGAGAACAGTGTTGGAGACTGGCTGAGAGCACAAGAGAGAGTTGCTGGAGCCGTGAGTTTCGTGCGGAACACTGTTGTTTTTGACGTTATTCTGACTGTAAGAATTTTTGAGCGTCCTACTGTTTTTCTGAGTGATCCATAAACTGTGTTGGAGCGAGAGACATTGATTTTTTTTTCTGAGAATCATTTGAGTGCACTTTTCAGTGCGCAAGAATGCTTATGTGAGCTGATCGATCGATCTTGAAGGAGTGATTCGTTTTTGGGAGACTGACAATCGTCAATGGTGAAGATTTGTTTTTGAAGGACGTTTTTTTTGTGTGATCCAGATCATTTGATCTATGCGTGCCGCGTGCGAGCTGGGCTGAGCTGAGCTGCGCCATTATGTTCCAGAAATTACCTGGGCACTGGGTAGAGGGCACATTTACCACGTTTGAAGCGCAACCGATCTGAGTCGATTTCATGTGCGCGAGCCCTGTGTGACAGGCTGTGCTTGTGTGTAGAGATGGGCACTGGGCATTCTTACTACACATGTGAAACCATCGGCCATGGCTGGGACACCAGAAAATACACTCTCTTGGGGATTTATCTGGGTAGCCGTGAAAACGGCATTTGTGTGCAGGCAAGCGGGCGACAGAACCGGCTTGTTGGCTGCAGAAAACACTGGACCAGTCACATTCGCTGGAACTGGACGAGCGAATAACTTTGGTGGAAGTCCGGCCGCAGCGGGACTCGAACACCATCGTTTTCCTAGGCGTGCTAGGACGACTTCGGGGCCTCGGGCTTTACCACAATCCTAGGCCGCGGGCCACACATGGCGGGGCGGCGGCTGGATGAGCGGGAGCGCGGGCCAGCGGGAGAAAGCGGGGCGTCGAGGAACGCGGTGCGCTCGGACTTGGCCATTTCTGAGAGCTTCAGCCACAGGTGTCTCTCGGTCACAGTGAGAGAGGCCATACTCCGTCCAATGGCCTGTGCTGCGGACTTAGTGGCACGGAGAGCGAGGTCCGTGGCGCTTCTTAGGTCCGGCACGCAGATCGCGTCAGGTCCTTTCTCATCCAGCTTTCGGAGGAGATCGGCCTGGAAGATCTGCAACATGGCCATGGTGTGCAGCGCTGACGCAGCTTGCCCGGCGGCGGAGAAAGCGCGGCAGAGCAGGCTTGACGTCGTGCGGCAAGCTTTAGAGGGTAGGGCCAGCTTAGCGCGCCATCCAGCGGAGGGCGGACATAAGTGGGCCGCTATCGCCTCTTCGACCGGCGGCAGCGAAAGGTATCCCCTGTTCTTGGCATCGTCGACTGCAGAGAATGCCAAAGAAACGGCTGGACGCACTCTAGCTGAATAGGACTTAGCGACTTCTTCGTGTAACTCAGGAAGAAAGGGCGCTGGTTTGGACGCAGGCGAAGCGCGCTCCCCAGGCAGAAAAAAGCCATCCAGCCGGTTGTGAGCGGGCTGCTCGAGCGAAGACCACTTGAGGCCGAGGCTCGCCGCATGAGCTCCGTCTCGATGGACGCTCTCTTGCCTGACGATGTGCGGGCAGGGGGCGCGAGATCCTCAGAGCTCGCCCAATCCTCACTGCCTGACGCCAGGATAGAGCAGGAATCATCTTCTCCCAGCAGGGCTTCCTCGTCAGCAATGTCGACGGAAGCGGCGGCAGACAGCGGCCGCTGTCTGTAAGGAAGAGAAGCTGACGAAGCCCGCGGGCGAACCGGCGAGCTTTGGCGGCTGGGAGAAGGTTCCGGGACCCGCTGGGCACGAAGCTTTTTACAGCGTGACACCGCGGCGGGCGGGTGAGCAGTCTCGGTGAAGAAAGCCAGGCGAGTCCTCAGAGTCGCCATGGGCAATAACTCGCAGTGAGGGCAGCCGCAGTCAGCGAGCGCGAGAGCTGCATGATCCTCACCCAGGCAGGAAACGCAGATAACATGGCGGTCCCCGTCGCTGAGTGTGGCTCTGCACGAGCCGCAGGAAGGCATCTTGAAAAAGACGCTGCTCTTTTAGAATGTATGTTGCGGCGGCGACACACACAAACAGTACAGAGAATAAAAGGAAATAAGCGCCGGAAAGCGCAGCAGGAAGGCAAGGAAGGCGGCGCGGCCAGCGACTTCAATGACTCGTCCCGCTGAAGGTGCTCTCTCTCAGACGGCGCGGCTTCTTCTCCAGCTCCAGCGATGCGTGTGCTTCGCTTGAAGGATGAAAAATCAGATAATAGCTGCCTACGAGCGGTATTTATAGGCCTAGACCACGCCCGTTTCGGACAGCCAATAGGCGTGCGAGCTGTCTCATATTTGTTCTGACTTTTATTTTTTTGAAATTATATTCCCCTCTTAAGTTATACCCACCCTGCCTATCCATACATTTTTTTTGCATATTTCCTGGAAGTAAATTATTTCTTGCTTTGTACAATATTTGTGCAGTTTTGAATTTAACCAAATCAATGAACTTTAATATATGTGATTTAAAAAAACAATAGATTGGTATGTTCAAGGTGTCCTGTATTATTAATGATTCTTATAGCTTTTTTTGTAATGTGCATAATGGCTGTAGGTTGGTTTTGTAGGTATTACCCCATATCTCCACACAGTAACTTAAATACGGTAAAATGAGAGTATTGTAAAGTATATGTAAAGATCTATGATCTAAAATATGCCTTGATTTCACAAGTATTGATATGGATTTAGCTAATTTTGCTTTGACATAATTTATCTGAGGTTTCCAACTGATTTTGTGGTCAATAATCACACCAAGAAATTTATTTTCATAAACTCTTTCAATACAAACGTTGTCTATTTCCAATTTTATATGAGGATTTTTTTTGTGTTTCCCAAATAACATTATCTTTGTTTTACTTAAATTTAATGACAATTTATTCACATCAAACCACTGTTTTAATTTTTTTATTTCTGATGTGATTATCTCCAAAAGCTGTTGTAAATTGTCACCAGAACAGAAAATTTGGTATCATCTGCAAATAAAATAAAATTCAGCATATTAGAAACTCTGCATACAACATTTATATATAAAATAAAAAGCTTTGGACCAAGAACTGACCCCTGTGGCACTCCACAAGTTATGTTCATACAAGTTGATTTATGTTCACCAATTTCCACAAATTGTTGCCTGTTTTGTAAATAGCTACTCACCCAGTTTAATCCTACTCCTCTGATGCCATACTTTCCCAGTTTATTGATCATAATATCATGATTGATCGTATCAAATGCTTTCTTTAAATCTATAAAAATTCCTACTGCATATTTTTTGTTATCTATATTTGTAATTTCCTCAATTAATTCCATTAACGCTAAAGATGTTGATCTATTTGTTCTGAATCCATATTGACTGTCAGCTAAGAGTTTATATTTTTCAATAAAATTATCCATTCTTTCTGCAAAAAGCTTTTCAAGAATTTTAGAAAACTGGGAGAGTAATGAAACCGGCCTGTAATTTGTATATTAATGTCTGTCTCCACTCTTTACTTTTAAATTTTTTTACAATCTGTAGAACCTCTTTTTCTTTAACTGCTTTAAGGAAAATAGAATTAAGGTTTGTCCAAAAGATCTGCAACAACTTAATTTTTTACTTCACAGTCCAGAATTTTGTCTGCTAAATCTGGTCCTACATTTATGAAGAATTTATTGAAACCACGAACCACATCTTCCATATTGTTTACTATCTTATCCTTCTCAATGTAATACTCTGGATAACCAGTGTTTTTATTTCCGGCTTAATTTCTTATAATACTGTTTAACACCTTCCACAAACCTTTCATATTGCTTTTATTCTTATCTAAAATTTTATTATAATACTCTTTCTTACATATCCTCATAATACTGGTTAATTTATTCTTATATTTTTTATATTTATTTTCTGCTTCAACATTTCGACATTTTATAAATTTCCTATATAATGTGTTTTTCTTTTTGCAGGCCCTTAGTGATCCAAGGACTATTTGTTTGTTTATGTCTATAACTGTATTGTTTTACCGGACAATTTTTTATCATACAATGATGTAAAAACATTTAGAAATACATCATACACTTTATTGATGTCTTTATCTTCTTTAAACACATCTTTCCAATTTTGTTATAACAAGTCATTCTTAAATGCATTGATGTTTTCTTCAGTTCTTTCCCTCTTGTATTTATATTGATTTTGAAACTTAGGTTTCCAGTAAGTACAGTGATAGACAATAAAGACAGGTAAATGGTCACTGATGTCATTAAACAATAGCCTACTTTCCAAATTATCTCCCATAATGTTTGTGAAAACATTATCTATTAAAGTTGTGCAATATGAGGTAATTCTGCTAGGTCTAGTAATTTTTGGATATAGACCCATACTGTACATGGTATTAATGAAATCTTCTGTCATCTGATGCTTTTTGGGATTTAATAAATCAATGTTATAATCCCCACATATAAACAGACTCTTTTGCAATGATTTGGAAAACATATTTTCTATCCAATCTTTGAATAACTCAATAATGTTTCAGTTATGACCTAGTCATTAAAAGAGTCATTTGAATGCATAAAAACCTTGACACAAACAATTATATGAATAGAATTTTATTTGAGTTTTCTTTCTTTTTTTAAGCACTTTGAGACAATAATAAAAATGTTTATTTTTTTGGCCATTCAAAAGAATATTGAGCAAACAACAACAGGATGAGGTTTGGATAATTGATCACTGGGGTGTTGAAGCTGAGGGCTGCAGCACGAGGTGATATCTTGGACCTATAGTAATGTGACGAATGAAACACAGTGTGTTGAATGCAGTGTGTGTGCTCTCTAGCTCCCCCTGTAGGTGCTGTATGAGTATCTGCTCACCAGCAGCGGCACATGAACGCTCTGATCAGCAGCGCTTACAGTGAACACAATCTAAAGGAAGAAGAAGAAAGACATTAGCATTCAGACTGTGTAAATACAATCAGTTCACTATTAGTATTTCCTACAGACCTCAACATATGGGTAAAAGCTGGACTGCCCCAAACTCTCCCAGTACTGGCCCGTCTCGAAGCGGATCTTGTACATTCCTGGAGTGAAGGCGTCGCTGGTTATCAGTCCTGGACAGCGTCCGTCCTCATTCGTGTTTCTGGAATAATCAGTGACACCGTATTTAACATGATGACATATTTATTTTCCAGGGTTTGGGAAAATTTTACATTTTTTAAACCTTTTAAACCTCTTAAAGTTTGACCCAAACAACTTTGGACAGTTTCGATGGCAACAGTTTTCAGAACACTGTTACAATAATTTACACATTTCTTTAGACAGAGCGAAGACTTGACACAAGTGACGTCAACAGAGCTGAGTTTCTGTTTGTGTCTGATCCTGGTTTCGGGTGTCCTGTTCTGACTGAACTATATCCCTCTCCCTGGAAATATCCCTGTTTTACAGCAAGTTCAAAATACCCAGCAAATAAGTTTGAAAATTTCATAAAATTTTAAATGACTGTATACAGTATATTTAAAGTAATTAAAATGTTAAATACAATTAGAATATTTGTTAAAAAATTTTTTTTTTATTATTATTATATTTTCTCATTTATTTAGGTTTATTTTTGCAGAATGTTTTTGAATGTAGTGAACTTATTGTTTTAGAGTATACTGGTCTGGTCTGCTATTTGCAGTGGTTATTATTTACTATTTTTCATAGTGTAATTTTTAGTAAAACCTAGTCGGCATGCAAGCCTGTACACGACTCTAAATAAACATGAAAATGTACTAAATATTGGGTGCAACAGTCCATTTTAATGAGACTGAATGATAAATACTGATACTTTTTAATATTTGATAGATTTCAAGTATATTATTGCCATTTTGGATGATTTTTTTCACTGAGCTTGTAGCTACACATTCTGAAATGGCTTTCTCCATGTAGCATACAGACAATGCTTTATTATTATTAATATTATTAAGGTTTTATTCTTATAATTCTAATACATTTGCAGCAGTTTTGGAATCGGGAGCCACAACAAAGTTGTATTAATTGTATGAATGCTTGATGGCTGTTTAAAGGTGAAGTGTAATTTCTGAATTGCCAAAAATAATGACTATTTTCAAACAGGTTTTCTGCCATTGGTTGACCAATCAGATAGCCCCGCCCCAAACTCACATGATTGGTTGAGCCAGTGTTACTGCGTCAGGCTGGTGGAGATGTTCAGACACTCAAAAAGAGGCAGAGATGACATTCGTGGACTCACCCGATGGTCACGAGGCTCCAGACGGTCATGTGGGGGTCCAGCCGGTGTAGACTGAGGGCCATCCGCGCCGCTGGGACCCCGTCCCCGGTGTTCAGCACATGTGTAGTGAGGGGACCTTTCACCGAACCCATCGCTCTCAACCCTACAACACAGGAGATCATCCCATCACATGCATTTATTATAAGACCATTTAAAACTGAGACCATGCACAGGCAACTTCCACATCTTTACCTGGAGATGTTAAACATGAAGCACATTTAAAATGACTGGACTCACTGCTTTCTTCATCAGCCCTCTCTAACAGAATTACTGAAGATATTAAGATCTTACCTGCTATGAAGTCAGTGTCATCTGGCTGTGTGTCGCCGTTCATATGGGGATGATCTGGACACTGTTTGATTAGTTCCAATGAGTTAATCAACAAAACAAACCAGCGGAAGCACATATGCAGGGTTAATATTTAAGCAAACCGGTCTTAAAAAGTTACAGTATCACAAACCTTTAGAATATAAAGTACTACACAACAAAGACAAGATATCTGAATCTACAATCCTACCCTGAAGTCGTTTACATACACAAGAAAGGTGGAAGAAGCGAGCTGAAATCCTGTTAGAGGGCAGCTGGACTTTGACCTCCAGTAACTTGTTTGATTTGGTTCTTTAGATGAGTGGAAAAACATGAAGGTTAACGCTAGTCACAGTGACAAAACAGCTGGAATTTAGATCAATGGTTTCAGAGAGCCAGAGCCACATTACGCACATTAACTAACATTATTACACTATATTGTACTCAACAGATCATTAGTTATAAAGTTAACAAGTAGTTAACTTTATCCTCTCTATCCTCTCCTAGACTGCCTTCGGGTTCAAAACCATGATGATTGTACAGATAATGGCTTTTGAAACGTATTAAAACTCTGTCATCAGAATTATATTCAGGCAGCATACAGTACTGTACATGAATGTATTTTTATTTCTGTTGGTGAATACATTCAGAATTGTGTGATACAAACAAATAGCATTCCCATAATATTTTACATAATCACAGATATATATTACGAAAGATACACAAGCAATGCAGCGGGAAACTGCTTTACCATGTTATGCCTTATTTCAAAGAACGGTTTTGATAAGCGCTACATTTTTACATGGAAAAAAATGACATATGCTGATCATAAATCTAGTCATAAAACTAAACTGGCCAGACTGATTGATGAGCAGATAGTAAATGACATTTGGGTTCAAATAAGTGAAAATACATCTCACATACGTTTAATAAATATAAGTAATTGAATTAATTTTGGGGTTATCAGTTGATATAGATTTATTTAGATATCGTTATTGGCATCAGCCGTTTAATAACTTATATCAGTAACCCATAACTATTGCGTACATATAGTAAAATGATGTATGTAGGATATTTGCAATAACATGGTGTGTCTGTGTTTCCATCTCCTTCAGTAATATCGTCATGGAATCATGGAAAAACACCATTTGGTTAAAATAAGTCATAAAATCATCAGCAGCGTCTGACAACAAAATACAGTAGTTGAGTTTGTTTCGGTCTGTTTAGACAGCTGTTCCTGAACTGGATTCAAACCAGATTCAAACACTTCAAGCTGAAATCAGTGATCCTGAATGAGTGTTTCAACATCAGTCCATCACTGAACCACTGAACTCATGAAGATACGAGCTGATGTCATT
The DNA here is from genome assembly GCF_965113295.1 of Leuciscus leuciscus. Taxonomy (NCBI): domain Eukaryota; kingdom Metazoa; phylum Chordata; class Actinopteri; order Cypriniformes; family Leuciscidae; genus Leuciscus; species Leuciscus leuciscus. The sequence goes on along the minus strand of NC_138724.1, from coordinate 6,356,698 downwards.
CAGCTCTGCGCTCATATTTAGTTTACAAGATGACAGCTTCAGCGGATCAGTGGAAATTATCCAAACATCTCTCCTCGGTTTTAATGGTCCTTTTCTTTACACCATCACTGATTAATCCTGTGGCTTTTCCCAAGGAACTTGGCGTGTCTGTGAGAAAGAGCAACAGCGCACTTAGAAAAAAAACATCAGTTTCATAGTTTATTTAAAACAAATAGTTACAGGTTTTAACTTACTTGAAGTCTTTACATGTAGAACAAATCTGGTTCATAGTCATTAATCTAGCAAACACACGCATGGATACATGTTACACAAAAACTCTTAATTTGGTATAGTATTATATCATTTTTGTATATCCTGAAATATTGTAGGAAGATGTTTTAGTCCAAAAAATAAGTTTGCTCGATCACAATAACCGAAATTTACCAAGGTAACCATAGTTTACATTAAAACGCCATTATTACTACAGATATTGTTACTAGGCGAGTCTCAGGAAACCTGGGCACGTTCTTGACAGGTTTTGACTTAACTACTGTAAAATCATAATAAATTAATACAAAATCTCCTTCAGTAATTATAAGAAGCTTCACAATCTTACAAATTTAACTACTTTAACAGCAGCCACAATATCTGTAATTAAATATTGACAGTAAATTTATAAAACATCTTGGGTTACAAATGTAACCTAGGGTCCCTGAGAAGGGGACAGGACTCCTCAGCGTGACCGGTGTCTGAAGCACGTGTTCAAACACGACAATTGTATTGGCCGGCAATAGCCTATGTCGTCACTACCAGTGTGACCGCGAGTATAAGAAAGCGCCTGAGGAACACATCATCCTCTTCTTGTCTAAAGGAGTGGGGCAGGCACCCCGAAAGCATTAGTATTTATTACTTTATTAGTATTAGTGACATGTTCATACATGTTCAAATCCAGCTAAACATTTCATTCTATTTCAGATAATTTACTTTCTGAAGTAAACTCTCAAAAGCCTACATTAATAAGTTACAGTAATAACTTTGACTGTATCATTAAACATACTTTATACTATGGTATACCGTTGTATCAAGTTCAAAGTAACTTTCAGCCTACTAGCTAATTTTAGCCAAACTCAGTAAATTTCAGTTGACAATGTGGGCATTATTTCTTTCGGTTCATTCATGTCAAACAAGTAAAACTCAAGCATGTTAATCTATTCACGAGTTCACATCTACATATAATTAGTACAATAAGTTTATGCGTATTTGGCGTGCTGTCCGGGGGGAGGGCTCCGAGCTCGGAGTTAGGCCCGAACCCAGAGTACTCCCCCCAGTTGGTAAGTGTAGATGGAACTGGAAGTGAGGAGATGGGGTGGAGGAGGGATGCTGACAAACTTTCAATGAACAGAGATAGGTCTGCTGTGAATTTATACTCTGTCATTGAGTTGATTACTGATTAATCTCCAGCTGTGCATAATTTGGTTAATTATCTGAACCTGCTCCTCCCGAACTTTGTTAATAAAACATCATATAATACAAAATGTACTTACCCAACAGTAGATTTTTAATAATATCGATACAACTCCCTCCTCAATTCCTCCTCTCCTCGTGGTTGTTCAGTCTATGGGGAGAACGCGTTAACATCTCGCGAGATAATCTATCCTATCGCTGGAATTTGTAATATCGCGAGATCTTTTGTTTGTAATTCCTGGGTTTTTTTTCTGTCTTGCTTGACTAGACGTGTAAAAGACGTCAGTGGACGTCTATTCACAGCCTTGACTAGACGTGTAAAGGACGTCAGTGGACGTCTTCACAACCTCTTAAAAACTACTTGGGCAATTAAATTAATTATTGCAGTATTAACCATGCAAGGATTAAGCACAGCTTTTGCATATTTCACAAGGATTTCATAGAGGGTCATGATGGACTATAAATGAACGTGTAAAAGACGTCACCAGGTGACGTCCTCTCACCCAATACACTATACTGAACTACACGTAACTAAAAGTCAAAATAACAATTATACATGCAACCCCAGAAAACTGTAGACATGTACAAATGTATCTGAATGCATTTTTAGGAAATGTTCTGTGTTATTTATGCTGTCCTACCGCGACTATTTTTGGCCAGGGACACGACGTTGCCATCGGACCAAGTGTTACTCGAGTGGCTAGGATTGTTTTACATGTGAAAGGTCATCAAAGGTCACCGCTCTGACACAGGCTCTTCTGTGCACAGGTCGAGCGTTTAGAGGTGGTGAACAAGCAGTTTGTGCGGGTGATCCTGGTCCCCGGGGTCGACGCCTCTGAAGCTGTGAGTTATGATGTTCCCTGTACAGTAGTGTGTGTGTGTGTGTGTGTGTGTGTGTGTGTGTCGCTGATCTGGAGTGTTTGCCTGCAGAGCTACGTGTGGTTCAACATCGGCAGTGTGGACACGTTCGAGAGGAACCTGGAAGCTGCGCACTATGAGCTGGGTCTGGAGCCGTCACAAAGAGCAGCGGTTATATACACATCTGAGAGCGACGGGTCAGTGTGTGTGTGTGTGTGTGTCAGTCTGGAGCCGTCACACAGAGCAGCGGTTATATACACATCTGAGAACGACAGGTCAGTGTGTGTGTGTGTCAGTCTGGAGCCGTCACACAGAGCAGCGGTTATATACACATCTGAGAGCGATGGGTCAGTGTGTGTGTGTGTGTGTGTCAGTCTGGAGCCGTCACACAGAGCAGTGGTTATATACACATCTGAGAGCGATGGGTCAGTGTGTGTGTGTGTGTGTCAGTCTGGAGCCGTCACAAAGAGCAGCGGTTATATACACATCTGAGAGCGACGGGTCAGTGTGTGTGTGTGTCTGTGTGTGTCAGTCTGGAGTCGTCACACAGAGCAGCGGTTATATACACATCTGAGAACGACAGGTCAGTGTGTGTGTGTGTGTCAGTCTGGAGCCGTCACACAGAGCAGCGGTTATATACACATCTGAGAACGAACCGGTTACCTAACGTAACCTCTGTTCTCTCTAGAAGAGGGAACGAGTATTGCGTAAGTAGCTTACGCTGCGGGAAAGTCATCTTTTCTCGAGATCTGAAGCCAAAAAATTTTCCTTAATTTTTATAATTTTGTCAACGCAGTGCAGCAGCATGCAGACCCAGGGCAGGCTCACTAGCGTGCCCATCGGCTGCCCTGCGGCAACTGCAGCAGCCTATCGCTGAGCCTTAGACGTGACGTCACGTCCAATGAGCGCGCTTGGCGCGCCTCATGCGTCACAGTCTGCGAAAGAGGGGGTGTGGCTTAGCGTATATAAGCGAGGCTCAGAGGCTGCTTCACTGGTTTCTGTCGCTGAAGCGAATGAGCTCGTGGCGCGAGCACGGCGGGTTACGCAATACTCGTTCCCTCTTCTAGAGAGAACAGAGGTTACGTTAGTTAACCGATACGTTCTCTTACGGGAGGTTCTCTCGTATTGCGTAAGTAGCTTACGCTGCGGGAACTCCCTTGTCAACGCCGTGCGCACCCAGCATCCACTAAATGAGTCCCAGGGGAAGTCCGGGGAACACGATGAGTGGGAACCGGGCGGCCAATAGAATGGCTAGCGCAGTACATAAGCACACACTAGGGCGCTCAGAGCGGCACGGCCGGTCTGAGCTGATAAACCCCTGTATAATGCAGCTCAACCAGGAGAGCTAAATCAACCGCAGTAGCCCGCGCACAGACAGTGGGCCAGCCTACGCGTGACTTAGACTGATAAAACTTTTGCCTGCAAGGCAGGAACTTCCAGGTTGTAAAACCTAACAAATGTCGAGGGGGAGGCCCAGCCCGCCGCCGTACAAATGTCATGAATGGAAATTCCACTGGACCAAGCCCACGAAGAGGCCATGCCTCTGGTGGAGTGAGCCCTGATGCCCAGAGGGCACTGCAGGTTTTTAGACGCATAAGCAGCTGCGATAGCGTCCACTATCCATCTGGACAGGCTGTGTTTCGAGGCGGCGAGACCTTTGGTGCGCCCACCAAACGAAATGAAAAGCTGCTCCGAGCGCCTGATAGCGGCGGAGCGTGTGACGTAATTTCTCAGCGCTCTGACCGGGCAGAGGAGAGATTACCATTGACCTCGCTGCCGGAAGGCGGCAGGGCTGAGAGAGAAATGACCAGTGCTCTGAAGGGAGTGCCCAATATTTTGGGGACGTAACCATGCCTCGGTTTAAGAATGACTTTCGAGTCATTAGGTCCGAACTCGAGGCACACGGCGTTAATGGATAACACGTGAAGGTCTCCCACACGTTTGACTGAAGACAGAGCTATCAGAAAAACGGTTTTGAGCGTGAGGTATTTCATATCCACAGTTTCCATGGGTTCAAGGGATGCGCTTTCAGGGCCTCTAGGACCAGCGAAAGATCCCACATAGGAACCGAGGGGGGTCGCGGGGGGTTCATCCTCCTGGCTCCCCTAAGGAAGCGGGTGATGAACTCGTTCCTTCCTAATGCGCGGCCCAGCGCCGAACCGGCAAAAGCTTAGATGGCTGCAACATAGACTTTGAGCATGGAAGGGGACCTGCCCGTGTCCAGCGGCTCTTGAAGGAAAACCAATACCTGCGATACCCCACATGCTTGTGGATCCAGCCCCTTGACAGTGCACCACTTTTTAAACACAGACCATTTAGACGTGTAGAGCCGCCTCGTAGAGGGGTGATCATGTTCACAACCCCTTCTGGCAGGTCAACGGGTATCCGTTGAGTCTCCATGCGTGCAGA